>NW_022103906.1:98915649-98931728 GCF_000313985.2 Echinops telfairi | reverse complement strand
CTTAGTTTGCACCCATGTGCTCTGGACAGACCCGCCACTCTCCCCGGGCTTTATCTTCAGCGCTGTCCTCTGGATTGCCTTCTTCTGGGGAGGGGTCAGCATAGCTCAGCTTGGCCCCAGCCCCATCCTCCTTTCTGTTAGTTCTCAGCTCTATGCCAGTGTGCTGCCCTCAAGGCTGGGCGCTCTGGGATGGGGTCTGGTCCCGCTCTATGAGTCTGTTTATCCAGTTCTATTGAGGTTATTTCCAACTTCACTAAACCATATGCTGCTACAAATGTCTTTGGAGAAGCTGATTCTGTTGGGATTTTAATCTTTAATTTGTTGGAAGCATACTCTTTGCAGGTTAAGTGACACAACCGAGTTTTGTATCTCTTGTCACAAAGGGCCTTCTGTTCTGGAGACATGGTAAAACCAGCAATGTGAGACTGTACTTACTCCCCCTGCTCTGCTGTCACGTGTTCCAGCAGAAATTTATAATGTGCCCAAGCAGAACTGCTACACTAACTAGAATCAAAATCAAAGACTGCTGAGTTGCAAGAACATTACTAAGGGTTACAGAGAATTCAGAGGGTGAAAATCAGCCCTGAATGGTTTGCTTAAGAGTTTCAGGGGCGGCGGGGGAATTAGAGATTAGCTTTAAAGAGTGGACAATACGTTCTCAAATGGACAAGAGAAAAGGGAGAGAAATAAAAGGCTGGTGATAAGGAAAAGCATGAACATCATCATCAACTCATCAAAGCCCTAGAGGAGAGTAGTAAGAATTCCAGGTGTGAGTCAAGGTGCCCCGGGGGCACAGCAGTTATGTGTCAGGCTGCCAACTGCAAGGTCAGCAGTTCAAAACCACCAGCTGCTCCTCTGGAGAAAGACAGGACTTTCCACTCCCGTTGAAGACTGCAGTCTCGAACCCACAGGCCCAGTCGTGCCCTGTTCTCCAGGGTTGCGGGCGTCGAATGGACTCATGACAGTGGGTTTGGTTTTCTGAGTTTATGTGTCAGCATGTTTGAGGAAGAATGCTTTTTAAGCAATAGCTCACGTTATAGTTACACTCAATGCCACGTGTCAGCAGGAGGTTACAGAAAACATCTGCATAGGCAGAATAGTTTCTTCTCAGGAAACAGAATGTAGCAACAAAGTAATGGGAGTGAATTCCTAGAACAATGCTTACAGAAAGAGTGAAAGGACTGGGGCACACCCAGCGCTCTCTAAGAGAGAAAGAAAACCCCCCTCGCTGCCACTGAGTTGATGCCTCATTCCAAGTACAAGCTATTACCTATGGCCGCAGAAAAATCAGGAGCTCAGTTCTTGAACATTGTTCAAACCAAACCAAAGTCAGATATCAAACCAAAGTCATGGCCATCTAGTCAATTCTAACCCATGTGCTGAAAATCAGGGATGCTACTTTTAGGACTAAAGTGCACCTGCCCCAAGGATTGGTGCTTTCAATCGCCTCCCATCGATGTGAAAGTTGGACGTGGAATGAGGAGGACCAGAGATGCACGGAAGGTTGAACTGCGGTGCTGGCAGCGAATACTGAGAGTACCGAGTGCCACAGAGACAAACATCGGTCTCGGAAGAAGTGTAGTCAGAGTGCTCCACAGAGGCAGGGATGGCGAGCCTTCCTGGTACACACTTAGGGTGCACCAGTCCCTGGAGAAGGACATCGTGCTTGGTAAAGTGGAGGGGCAGTGGACAAGAGGAAGGCTCTGGACACGATGGACTGACACAGGGGCTGCATCGTGGAGCTCCAACATCGGGACAACTGTGAGGACCCAGCAGGGCTTAGTTAGAGGGTTGGTGAGAGTTGGGACGGACTCGACGGCACCCAACAACAACAGCAGCAACAACAGGGGAGCACTGGGAGGAAGAAGGCGCTAGGAGCTGGCAATCCCGGGGCTCTGTTCTAATTCCACGGGAACTTTCAAGTCAGGGCTGTGTGCTGAAAATGAAGCCCTTCTGGTCTTACATTTTTTGTTTAATGAGCAACTCCCAAACAATGCGCCATTGTGAAGGCCCATGTTGTGTTCCCACAGCCCCACTTTTACTTGCCTTGCTTTTACTTACCCGCCCACTTCTCCCTCAGCTCTCTCCCCACAACAGCTGGGCAGTGAGCGGAGTAGGTGGGTAGGGTGAGGGAGCAGCTCTGTTCCCAGAATCCCACCGCCTTTCAGTGATGCTATCAGTGCCCTGCTTCCTCCTCTGGGAACTTTCTTTGTCAAGAGATGACTGTGCAAAGGACATTTGCTCGCTTCCCGCCTCCTCTCCACTCAGTCACCAGAAGTCCACCACAATTACAGAACTAGGGCTGTGCAATCTACATCTGTGATCGTCTTTGCAAAAATGTGAACTAAAAAATAATAACTTATCTATGTCCATGATCTGTGTATTTCCCTTCATGTTTTAATGTTTTTAAAAAGTACACAAGTGTTACATTCAGCTGATGGTGTGCATGCTGAAATGTTTCAACAATGACAACAACCGGCCTCTTGCTGGAGACGCTACAGACACAAGAGAATGTCCCATAGGGGCTCCTGTAAAGGCTGTTACCTCTACGGCCCACTGCCACATTCCAGTCTGCAGAGGGGCTGGTGGGTTTCTGCCCCGGCAGTGGAGTCAAGTGCTCGACCCCTGCACTCCCTCCCAGGGCTCCTGCTGCTCGCATGTTAGGGGTGAGCTACGCCTGCATCTTCCACTCGGTTTGAAATGCACTAAAAATAGACGGGATGGGTGTGCTGTGGCCAATACTTAATAAAGCAAAGCAAACAACAGACACTCGGCCACGGAGACCTTCGTGACTATGGCAGTACTGCCCCTGGGGAGGATCCCAGGGGGTGGAAAGCCTCACCCTTCGACCTTGGACGGAACAGCTAGTGGTTCGAATGGCCGATCTTGTGATTAGCAGGCCAGGGCTTAACCCCAAATGCCACAAAGGCTCCTGATAATTAAGCAAATGTAACAAACATGGTAACGAGTTCCTGGTGGGTTTTCAATGCATACTGCTTTTAACTTTTCTGTAAGTTTGAAAACCTTTCAGAAGTAAATGTTGGGAGAAACTTTAATGTTAAAGTTCTAACAAGTAGACTGAAAACTAATGGGCCCAACACTTGGCAACTCAAAAATACCACATACGTGCCATATCCATACTGGCTTTGCTTTCTGTGACCTGTCTTCGACGTGCAGACATACTTTTGCCTTGGTGAATGAGCATTATTAAAAACTGTGCCTGACAGAGTAGACCATATGGCTGATCCCACTATGAGACACGATGTCCCTCACTGACCCATGGCCCTAAGGGGGACAACACTGGAGACTCAGTGTCGGGATTGGCCCGGACAGACCCTGCAACACCGAGGCAAAACACTAAAAGCGTACGGCAGAGCCATGGGGGGAGCAGAGCAGGGAGCTCCCGAGGGAGTGCAAAGGACAAACTCTGGGGCCAGAGCATGGTACCCCATCAGACTTGACTGGAGGACACGCCTAGAGGTCAAAAAGCAGACCTTGATCTATTTACAGGTTTTTCTTTCTTTAAAAAAAAATTTTTTTTATTAATTTATCCTTTTATGGGTCATTGGTTTTCTTTTTTGTTGTCATCGTTGTATTCTCTTTTATATCTTTGTCCTGCTATGCCTTGTTTTTTGGTGCATATTATTATCTCTGCAGGTCTATCTAAATAAGATAGGCTGGATGAACAGTCTGGAGGAGAAAACAAAGGGACCAATGGTTCTGGGGGGACATGGGAGAGGGGGAGGCGGGGGTAAGGAGGTGGTGTTGACCAACCCAGGGACAAGGGAGCAACAAGTGACCCAAAATTAGTTGGCAAGGAGGTTGTGAGCGGCCTGGGAAGGGAAATGTAACCGAGAGGAATTACTGAAACCCAAATGAAGGCTGAGCATGATAGTGGGACAAGAGGAAAGTAAAAGGAAATAGAGGAAAGAACCAGGAGACAAAGGGTATTCATAGAGGTCTAAATACTGGCATGTACATATGTAAATATAGTTATATAGGATGGTGGGGAAATAGATCTACGTGCACATATTTATAGGTGTAGTATTAAGGCAGCAGATGGACATTGGACCTTCCACTCAAGTACTTATTCAATGCAAGAACACTTTGTTCTATTAAATTGGCATTTCATGATGCACACCTTTCTGACACGATGGCTGAAGACAAATGTGTGCATAAGCAAATGTGGTGAAGAAAGCTAGTGGTGCCAGGCTATCAAAAGATTTAGTGTCTGAGGTCTTAAAGGCTTGCAGGTAAACAAGCAGCCATCTAGCTCAGAAACATCAAAGTTCACATGGAAGAAGCACACCAGCCTGTGTGACTATGAAGTGTTGAAGGGATCAGGTATCAAGCATCAAAGAAAAAAAATCGTATCATTGTAAATGAGGGTGAGTGCAGAGTGGAGACCCAAAGTCCATCTGTAGGCAACTGGACACCCCCTTACTGAAGGGTTACGGGAAGGAGTGTAGCAACAATGAAACATACAACTTTCCTTTACTTCTTAAATGCTTCCTCCCCCCACTATCATGATCCCAATTCTACCTTACAAATCTGGCTAGACGAGAAGATGTACACTGGTACAGATAGGAACCAGAAACACAGGGAACTCACGACAGATGACCCCTTCAGGACTAGTGGTGAAAGTGGCGATACCTGGAGGGTGGAGGGAAGGTGGGGTAGAAAGGGGAAACCGATTACAAGGATCTACATATAACTTTCTCCCTGGGGGATGGGAAGCAGAAAAGGGGGTGAAGGCAGACGTCAGGAAGTTTAAGATATGACAAAATAATAATAATTTATAAATTCTCAAGGGTTCATGAGGGAGGGGGGAGTACGGAAGGAGGGGGAAAATGGGGAGCTGATATTAGGGGTTCAAGTGGAAGCCAAATGTTTTGAGAATGATGATGGCAACAAATGTACAGCAGTGCTTGACACAATGGATGGATGTATGGATTGTGATAAGAATTGTACGAGTCCCTAATAAAATGATTAAAAAAAACAAAACTGTGCCTGTGTCTTGTCTTAACCCTCACTACTTTCGTAAACAGTGTACAGTTACTTAAGTTTTAAACCTGTATAAGTGAAAACCTCATATATGTTCTAAATAGCTTTCCTATATATGTTTCTCAATAGCACTTTCCTTTTTCCCAATAGTACTTTAAATTCTATACCACTGGCTAGATTAATGATACTATTATTAGAATTACCATACTTCCCATGGAGATTACGTAAATAATTTCTCATCAAGTTGATAATGCTGCCTCTAAAATGGACCAAAATATACATACATTTTAGATACACAAATGGATTTTGAGCTCTCACTTAATGTTAAATCCTAATCTATGAAAAATTAGTTCTTATGATGTGGTCTTGCTCAATACTAGCCCTCATGAAATTATTGCTGAAGAGATGGATAAGTGATGTTAAGAATTTAGATGGTGCCTGGTTATCAGAAAGAATAGCAACTGGGGTCTTAAAAGCTTATCTTAATACAAGCATGGAAGGACCACACTAGCCCATGTGGTCCAAGGATTGGAAATAATAAAATTGAAGACCAGAGGTGGGAATTCTGAGCACCTGGTCTACAGAAGGCTAACAATGACAGTGAAAGCCCCCAATCCATTTGCAGAGTCCCCATATGGATTAAGCCTCCACTGAATTCCCTTGGACCATTGACCAGGGACGTGAACAGTCTTGCCCTCAGGCAAAGGGAATTGCAGAGTTGATGACTGAAGATACAGCAAGGTTAAAATTTAACATAATATCATTTGTCTTCCATTTTTTGACCCAGTCTAATTTGTTCTAGTTTGGTATAGTGGTTACACACTGGGCTGTGATCCGCCTGGTTGGCAGTTCAAAACCACCAGCAGCAGCAACTCAGGAGAAAGACTGACTTTCTGCTCCATGAACAGTTACAGTAGCAGAACCCACAGGTGGTCCATGAGTCAGCAGTGACTCGCTGGCAGTGGGTTTTGGTTTAGTTAGGGTTAGTTTCTATTCTGCCTTCGTGTGGATTGAGGGTTTCCGTGTCTTCTTGTGTTGCCATTGTTGGTGTTCTTTTTGTATGATTTTCTCTACATGAAATACAGCACAGTTCAATCTGTGGAGACAGTAACTAGATTAATAGTTACCTTAGGGATATGGCAGGGAAGGTTGGGAGCTAATAATAATGGATACCAGAAAGAAGAAAATGCTCTAAAATGGACTGTGATGATGATTACACACCTCTTTTTAACATATTCAAACCATTGGTTGGATGGTATGTGAATTATATGTCCTTAACACTTTATATATACACAGATATAGAAATAAAATGGGGTTGGCAGCTATGAAACCAATGTTAGAAATAAAAGCACTCTCATTTGTTGTTGCTGTCTTATTTATCTATTCTTTTGGTTTGGAGGTTGTCTTTGTAAACTAAATGGTAAGAACAAGAAAGAAAGTTTATATCTACGTAAAACAAAGCCCCAGGGACACACTGGTTCAGAGCTGGGCTGCTGACTCAAACATCAGTTGTTCCACCTGGCCAGCAGTTCTGCAGGAGGGCAGACCTGGTGATCTGCTGTTGTCCAGAGGGCAGTCCAGGAAGTCCTCCGAGGCAGCCATGCACTGTTGAGTCAGACTTGACTGGAGGGCACACTGCAGCAGAAGTAACATGCTAGCAAGAACTGAAAACCAGACACGCTGCTATGGAGTCGGTTCAACTCACAGCGACCCCACCCAAGGTTTCTGAGACGGCCCACCTTTGCAGGAGCAGACAGTCTTCTCTTTCTCCCTCACACAAGCTGGTCGATTTGAACCAAGGGTGCCAGAAGGACAGCTTAACATGGTAGTACAGTACACAGAAAATAACCTTTGACTCAGAGTCACGCAAAGTCACTCAGTGACTTCATTTTCCCTTAGGAGAGGATACAAATCCAAATCTTTTTGGATATGAAATAGACTAATTTATATATATTTAATAGCATCATAATATTGAAAAGTGAGTCCAAAAACTCAATAAAATACAACAAGAAATGCTGGTCACAGTTTCTAGGGTCAAAAACTCAATATAACTGTTGATATTCACGTCACAGCAAAAGGCTGCCCTCTTGGTTAGCTGTCATGTCTCGATACCAAGAAGGATGATAATTATCATCAGTCTTCAAGCTTCTTTTATGAAGAAAAAGAGACAGGGTTCAACTGGGGTTTTGCAATCCTTTAGGTCCCCACTGAAAGGAAGATGAAGAAGTGCAAGGCCTGGGGGGAACAAGAGAGGGAACCACTGACAACAGATGGTAGTAAGTTACAGGCAACGGAAGGTCAGGAAGGAATGGGGAAGGGCTTGGCAGAGCATTGAAGGAAGGCAAGGCAGGCGCTCCCCTAGTAGAAGCCGACCCTTTAAGGGTGAATACACGCTAATCTTATAAAAGCAAATTACATGCCAGAATTCACGATATAAAGGCAATGCCTCTGGTGCCTATCTAATAAACCTTTCTTTAAAATAACTGATCCCAGAGCCACAATGGATTTTTGAGTGGGTCTGCCAGCCACCAGATGTGGTCAGCAAATTGGACCCACCACTCACTCGGTGGGGGTAAAATGGGGCTTTCTGCTCTAGTAACGACGGACAGCGTAGGAAACCCAAAGGGGCAGTTGTACTCTGACTGTGAGGGTAAGCAGGGACTGACTCGAAGGCAACACGCTTTGTCTTTGTTTCGTTTTCCAATGGCAGTGAATTTGGGCTCAGCGTTCCTTTTAATGGATTTTTATCTTATCAAGGTAAGTGTGTTCTGTGTTCCAAATGACAGATAAGGCCATTATATGGCATCCAATAAAAAAAGAGCAGAGGGTCCCAAATTTCCTCAATTCTGCTTTCAATTATTTTAACTGCATTTTTCTTTATCTCCATATTTCTAAATTTTATGCTTAGATATGACTTGACAATGAAATTTTAGCCATTTCCTTTCAACGACAGAGAATGAGGCTCTTGCATTATACCTCATCCCCCTTCCATCATCTGTAACCATTCACTCACATAATCACACCACCCTGTTTGTTCAAGAGCCCGGTGCCCCTGTGGATCCAGGGTTGGGATGGTCACTGAAAAGCCGGAAACTCAAACCCACCAGATGGCTTATCTTGTAAAGATTTACAGCCCTGTAAAGCCATGTTGTTAGGCGCTATCAAGTCCGTTCTCACTCAGAGTGACTGTACAACAGAAGGAACACTGCCCTCCTCACAGCTGTTCTTATGTTTGGACCCCACGATGCAGCCCCTGTGCCAGTCCACCGTGTCCAGGGCCTTCCTCCAGTTTATCAAGCACGATGTCCTTCTTCAGGGACTGGTGCATCCTGACAACATGTCCAAAGTTCGTCAAAGTCTCACTACTGTTGTCTTTAAGGAGCGCTCTGGTTGTGCTTCTTCCAGAACAAATTCACTTGTTCATTTGGCAACCTCTATTGGTGCCTTTGTCACCAGCACCAACTACTCTTCTTTGGCCTTCTTCCGTCAATGTCCAATTGCCACATGCATGTAAGCTGGTTGAAAATGCCATGGCTTCAGCCAGGCGCATCTTGGTTTTCAAAGTAACGTCCTTGCTTTTCAACACTTTAAAGAGGTCTTGTGCTGCAGATGTAACCAATGCAATGCATCCTTTGATCTGTGGCCGTTGCTTCCAGGAGCACGGATTGTGGATCCAGGCAAGCTGAAATCCGTTTATCATGATGTTACCTACTGGTCCAGTTGTGAGCACTTTTGACTTCTTTACATTGAGTTGTAATACAGACCATAGGCTGCAATCCTTGATCTTCATCGGCAAGTGCTTCAAGTCCTCCTGGCTTTCAGCAAGTAAAGTTGTGTCATCTGCATATGGAGGGTTGTTAATAAACTTCTTCCTATCTTGATACCACCTTCTTCACATAATCCAACGTCTCGATTATTTGCTCAGCATACAGACTGACTACGTACACTGAGAGGATACTCCCTCTCAGACCTTTCCTGATGTTAAACTGTGCAGTATTCCCTTGTTCTGTACACGTTAAACAAGCAAAAGCTCTGACACAGAGTCAATGCCAACTCAAAATAACCCTCTAGGACAGAGTAGAACTGCCCCTGTGAGTGTCCGGCGCTGTTGCTCCTAGTGGGAATAGAAAACCCCATCCTTCTTCCTAGGAGTACCTGGCAGCTCCAACAACTGCCTGCAATCCCCATATCGGTCCCTGATGGGCCCGATGAAGTATTCTGGAATCCCCATTCTCGTCGAGGTCACCATATTTTGTTAGGATCGATGCAGTCAAAGACCTTTGCATACATACAGCGCTCATGCGTGGCTGGATTTGCTGTTTTATCCTGTTTACTTGGAGTCATGGAGTAAAACAAATGGTTCACATGCTTGGCTGCTAACCGCAAGGTTGTAGGTTCAAGTCCACCCCAAGGAGGTTTAGGAAAAAAGGTCTGGCAACCTGAGCAGCCAGCCCCTGTACCCCCAAGAAACTAAGCAGCACACTCTGTTCTGATGTCCATGCGGTCCACGGAGGTGAAGTCAATGAAACAGCAACTGGATGGTTTGGATATTTGTTCAATAGTCAGTCAGTATTAACAGTATAATAGTCTATGATTACTTCCTATTGTGGACAAATTTTGGTTTTTTGGGGGGGAAACTGCATTTATCCACTTGGCAAAATTTCTATTCAAACCTGTCAACCAAATTGGAAAGTTCTCTCTGACCTAACTGGGGCGTGAACAGTGGCGCAGGCAGACAGTGGACGACGGCGCCTCCTTTGTGCAGGCATGCCCCTGCGCTCTGACCAGGGCCGTGCATTGCTGCCTACACCAGCTCCCCAGCCCGCCCCGGACTTCTGACGTCTGGTTAAGAAATTTGCAGGTTTCCAAAACCTTTTCTCATGTCTGGCCTGAAGCTGTCTACTATATTCTATTGTGAATTCCCGGCCCTCTGCTGTAATAGCCCCCTTTCACTGCTAGCACTACTATTTATTATCCGCTTTTTTTTTTTTTCCTCTCCCCATTCTCTACCTTGTTAGACATGTATTTCATTTTTTAAGAACCCGTTTTGGTTAACTGAACGTCTGTAGGAAACGGCATAAAGGTTAAGAACACTGGTTGTCAAATGTGATGGTTCCTGCGTTAACTAGCTGTGGAACAAGGGCAAGTCATGTCAACTGGCTGGGCTTCAGCTGCTTCATCTGTCAGAAAGGAGATAATGATCCCAAACCTTCTCTAAAACCTTAACTGAAGGTATGGGTGCTAAAAAAAAAAAAAAAGCATGTATACTGGTACAGATAAGAGCTTGAAACACAGGGAATACATGACAGATAAACCCCTCAGGAGCAATAATGAGAGTGGTGATACCAGGAGGGTAAGGGGGAAGGTTGGGTGAGAAAGGGGGAACCAATCACAATGATCTACATATAACACGCCCCCACACCACTGCACGGGGGGAGGAACAACAGAAAAGTGGGTGAAGGGAGGGAGACATCGATCAGCATTTAAGACATGAAAATTTTTAAAAAATAAATTATCGAGGGTTCCTGGGGAGGGGGGGATGAGGAGCTGATACCAAAGGCTCAAGTAGAAAGGAAATATTTTGAAAAGGATGATGCCAACATATGTACAAATATGCTTGACACAATGGGTGGATGGATGGATTGTGGTAAGAGCTGTTAAGAGCCCCCAATGAAATGATTAAAACAAACAAACAAAAAGATACGGGTGCTACAGCAAAGTGTGGTGAAGTAAAGAGACAGTGAGAGCCTGCAATCAGAAAGAACAGCGCCTGGAATATTACAGGCTTATCTTCAGCCAAGCAGCCATCTAAGTAAGGAGTCAACTAGGCCCACATGCAAGCAGCACACCAGCCTGTGCAATCTAAGGATTGTAGATAATGACACCCAAATCCAAAGGAGGGGACAGTATCAGAGCTTCAAGTGCGAGCCCCTGTCTGCAGAGGGCTCTAGGTGACAACAGTAGAACCCCCCAATCCATGTGCAGGCCCCACTTGGAGCAGGCCTCATTTTAAAGTTGTTCCACGTTTGAGTGTTTTCCGCTTTCTCTTTGATGGAGGTTTTTCTGTTTTGTCTTGTCCTTATTGCTGGCTCAGTTTGTTTGCTTGCTTGCTTTACATGATTGTGTTTTGTTTTGTAGGGTTTTCTGTAGATGCAGTCCATGCTAGATAGGCTTACAGAGACAGTAGCTGAGTGGGGACATGGCAGGATAGGATGGAGGGGCAGTGGGGAGACACAACCTTGGGAGTATGAGAAAATATTCAGAAGCGGATGTGATCATTGCATAAAGCAGTGGTTCCCACCTTCCTGATGCCACAACCCTGTCATACAGTTCCTCATGTTGTGGGGACCCCCCAACCATAACATTATTTTCGTTGCTACTTCATCACTGTCATTTTGCTACTGTGATGAATTGTACTCTGCTCTCCTGCCTGGTTATTCTGCCCCCGGGAGATTGGCTTCCAAAAGTACATGAGCATCCTAAATATCTGATAGGCAGGATGTATTTTCATTGTCACAAATTGAACATAATTAAAGCATAGTAATTAATCACCAAAACAATATGTAATTATGAATTGTGAAATATTGATTTCGAATAACAAATAAATGAAATTTTGTCTTGAAGCATGGTGTAGCATGGGTAACAGTCTTCACGCCGGGTACTTGTATGTGGGCATGTCTGCAAGTGGGCAGACCCGCCTGGATAAGGATAGAGGAGCGGTGTCTCAGTTCCCAAGACCATCGGAAATATTGTTTTCTGATGGTCTTAGGCCACCCCTGTGAAAGGGTCATTCAA
The DNA here is from genome assembly GCF_000313985.2 of Echinops telfairi. NCBI lineage: Eukaryota > Metazoa > Chordata > Mammalia > Afrosoricida > Tenrecidae > Echinops > Echinops telfairi. The sequence goes on along the minus strand of NW_022103906.1, from coordinate 98,919,929 downwards.
CCCCCAAAGGAGTCACGACCCACAGGTTGAGAACTGCTGGCATAAAGCTTAATATAGTTAAATGACTAAATTGTATGATATGTGAAATATGCCAATAAAGCTATTAAAAAATACCCTTCTCAAATGTTAAGGGCAGCTTGGTGTGTCTAGAACGTTGGTACCAACAGTGTGGTTCATTCTGAACACCCGCTTTCCTTCTGTGAGTGGGTCCAGAGTTCTGTTCTCTCCAAAGCAGACGGTGCCCGTGTGACCGGCTCTCAATAAAAGCTTTGGGTACTGAGTCTCTAAGGAGCTTCCCCGGCAGACAACTTTTCACGTGCACTGTCACAGCCCATTGCTGGGGGGAATGGAATCTGACCCTGTGGAGCCTTCCTGGGAGAGTTCTTTTGGAAGCACGTGCTTGCCTCCTGTCGACCTGGTCCAATGCGCCTGCCTCATCCCTCGCTGTCTCACAGGCTTCCTTGCTCCCTGTCTCGGCTGTGATACACTGCGTGTTAAACCCTGGGCTTAACCCTTTTAGGGGATCGCCTCATTTGGCGGTAGCCATGAAGACCCTGACACAGAGGCCCTCATCTTTAAGGTTAGCGGAGGAAACACAGGTATCCACTCCATCAGGCTCCATCAGCCCTCAAGACGTAATGAAGACAAGAGGTGTGGGGGCGTGGCCAGTCTGTAATGGTCTTGCAGGAGGGACGGAACTGAAGGGACCATTTTGAAAAATTAAGGTGAAAGAACTTTCTCCCAGCGTTGCCAAGGCTCAGCTATATCTGAATGTTTCTAAAGAGGCAGCTCCCAAGGACACAAAACGGCACCGTCTTCCACTTCTAATTCTGGGTTGGCTCTGCGTGCTCACCCTGGCCTCTCGGTCCTGCCTCTGAAGAGGTCTGACAAGGAGTGCAGACACACGCGGGAACTCAAAGGCCGTGACACCAAACCAAGCCCGATTCGCAGACAAAGGAGAGCAAGAAGGGTCTTCCAGACGCAGAGACAAGAGTACATCCCTGAGCCCTGATGCTCCCACGCTCACGTCTAACACTTACAGCAAAGCCCTCTCCTCGCTCGGGAGGATGTCAACACGCGGAAGAATGGCGTGCTCTGACCCAGAGCCTGGAACAGTGGGGATCTGACACTGAACGGCGAGTCTGTCCTCCAAAACCAGGGGCTGCTGAGTTCCCTCCCGTGACCCTGAAGCAGGATGCAAGGGCTACAAGGTATCCAACCCCCCACGACATCCTCGAGTGGATCCCGTTCTGAGTTTACAAATGGCAAAACTCCAGGGTAGCTAGGAGACTACACGGAAGGTGGAGAACTGAGATCTGCAACTAGCTTTGCCCTCCCTCAAAGCCCCCCTTCTTCCGCTCCAGCAAAGTGCCTCCCGGGGCGGTCTTCTACTTGCTGAGGGCAGAGAGAGGATGGTGTTGAACACACAGATTTGATTACACACCAGAGAGTTTTTTTTCAAAAGCAGTTCACTGCACCTCCCTTCCCGATACTCATGTTATTTTTTAGTAGCAAGAGCCAAGAGAAGGAATGCGTGTCCTTTGTTTACGTACTGCCAAGTCTGGCCTACTGCCAAAGGGGAGCAGATGGCACAAGACAATGATGTGTAACGATGCAGTGCGGCTAGACTGCTGAAGATGACATACAACCATGAATATACAGAAAGTCCATACTAACAAAGTACGTACTGGTATATATATATATCAGTGTGTATCAGAAGGTGTACATGTGCACCCGGGTGGGGAGGGCTAGACCACATTCAAATGTCAATAAAAATTGAACATGAAGATGAAGCAGGAATTATTAAAATCTGATTTAGAATAATAGTAATTTCTTTTATACAGTTTTAACTGCTACTGATGTGGGTTTCATGACTAATCACACTATTTCACTACATTCTGGTCAATGACTGCAAAATTAAGAATACAGCATGCGGGAGTGAAGCACACTTTAATAACCACAGCAGAGGTCAATCAGGGACCCATCTTTATTCCCTGCCTTTCTTTCTATTCAGGCCGCCCCCCAGAGTGCAGAAAGGTATGCCAATACCTCAACCGAAATGTTCGAGTAACATTTTCCCAGTGATAAAAAGTTAATTTCAAAATTCTTACCATCATGAATTTCGTAAGCCAAACTAGTGATCTTCTGCGTAATTATCATCATTGGGCTGTGACAAAATAAAAGATATATATTATAAAAGAAGAAAAAATAATTAGGAAAAAAGTCTTGATTTTGCTTATATGAATACAAAATCTTAAATTTTTTTTAATAATAAAAGGGCCATCAAAGGATTTCAAAGAACTGACTCATGAGCTACTAAATTTGGGGAAGCTGTAGGGAAACTGGGGCCTCTCCTGGGGTTAAGACGTGGGGGTGAGGATGGGGGACAGGCTCTGCCCGTGAAGAACCACCTGACTGGGTCAGCAGTAGGCCAGCACCAGCTCATCATTTCCTGCACTGTCCCCAGGCGCCCGAAAGGGAGCCTGACCTCCTGATTTGGACTCAGCACTTTCTGCAAACACAGCTTACCACCACAGGGGAGCATCAGAGGCGTTTGGGGGAGAAGTAGAGAACAAAACACAGTCAGGGGAAGCAGGGTGAATGAAAAACAAAGCCAAAGGTTCTCGTCTCTCGGGGGTCCCAGTTGCTGAAATTTATGCAAAGCATTTAAATCAAGGCACCTTTTAAATCAAGGTAACTTTAAAATCATGTGACAAGCAAGAAAATGGCAGTGTTTTCCCAAGCAGTGACCCTCTAAGTGAACCAACAGCTGAGAAAGGGGGCGGGTGGGGAGAGAACCATCCACATAAGAGAACTACTGGGAATCACTTTGAACATTTTAACTATTCTATCAGCTTATAGATACCAATATTGAGGAATAGTGAGCTATACTTATTTATCTTAACTGTCTGAAACTGCAGGCGCCAGGGCCATGGGGTTTGCCTGCAGACAGACTGAGCTCTCCAAGGTACAGCCTGGCCGTGTCACGGCAGGCCCTCGTCCTCGGAGAAAGGTCAGGCGGCAGCCAGCAGACATTCGAATCCCCACCTGCCTGGTTCTCACGTTGTGCTTTCTTAGAATCGACACTTCCAAGCTTCTTGGGGTGCCCTGCCAACTGCAGGCAAGCAGCAGGATCTTTACAGGTGGAAGCAGGGAAATGACTGCGCTCCTTGCCAGGATATACTGCCCACGGCTTGTCTTACACGCTCCTTCCAGTGGGAAATCAGATCCCGGGCCTTGGCCTCTGAGAATTTACAACTTTATTGCTTTACCCAAGGAACAAAAATCTCTTAAAAACTGTCACACCACAATTGCCCTTGAACTCCAAATTTCCCTTCAGTTCCCTTAAAAACCAATCCTTTTGTGGCACCACTCACGCCCGGGAACTTATTCCTCACCCACCGACTCGCCAGGCTGCTCTGACGGGCTCTCGTTGCTGTCTCTCTCCAGCAAGTTACCCTTCATGCCCCTGAGATGATAAAGATGCCTCGTCCTTTCCTGTTCCTCGGGAAGAAAACCTGATCTCATCAACTACATCATCATTCTCTTCCTGGTTTAGCTCGCTCTCTAAGGAGAGTTCTCTCCCTTCAGTCAAAATTCTAATTCACCTTAAAACATAATAGAAATCACTGTTAAAATAAGTTTGTTTTACCGACTCAACGACACAAGATGATATGAAACAAATCTGTCTTACACACACACACACACACACACACACACACACACACGGCTGAAACTGCTGTGAAAATAGTTAAAATGCATTTGCCATTTCAAAAAAAAAATGCATTTGCCATTTCAACATTTTCAACCTTAGTGTATCAATTACATTAATCACACTCTACAATCACTATCCATTCCTGATGCCGAAGTCCCAATCGTCAGGAGAGAAACCCACTCACTGCTCTCCAAATGATGGTTTCCTCTATCTCTACAGACATGCCTAGTCTGACCCTAACACAGAACTGAAATCATACAGCATGGCAGCGGAGTCACTGGCTTGAATCCGATTGAGACAAGAAACCACGGTCAGGCTTCAGGCGGAGAAGGGACCGGGTTTACATGGATCAATGCTGGCTGCTGCTGGGAAGGTGGCGGGTACCTGAGGTGGGCAAAGGCAGCCAGCAGAAAGCAGGAGATGGCTGTGCACCTGGCCACAAGCAGGCCACAGGTACAGTCCGAGCATTAACAACAACAGGATTTGATGGTGGATTTGACCACAGCAACCAACTAGAAGGACGGAGAGGATGGACAGAAGAAAAATGCAGGTGGAAATGGGGGGG
>NW_022103906.1:98909875-98915549 GCF_000313985.2 Echinops telfairi | reverse complement strand
TTTTTTATGTGTGTTTTTTTTTCTTTTTTTTTTTTCTCTTTTAATTCAACATTTTGTTTTCTTTTTGTTTTGTCTCTGTTATTGTTGTTTTTCCTACCAATATAAGATAGGCATGGGAAACAAGCCTGAGGAGAAAGCAACAGGATCCACGGTTCTGGAGGGAGTGTGTGAGAGGGGGGGGGGGGGGGGCAGTGGTCCGTGGGAAATGCCTACTATGCTTACAGGTCAAGAAATTGACATCCATGTTGACACGAAGTCAAACCCTAAGTCCACTACTTACCAACTGCATAAGAATTTCCTATTTCTCAACCTGAATTTACCTATCTATAAAGCAGGTATAATGACAGTACTATGTCATTTAAATAAAATGTCACCATGGTATATTCCTTAACCAGGATCTGAGACAGGGCAGATGTCTCCTTACAAATTAGTTCCCTTCTGCTCCGGTTGACCTCTTCATTTAATAAGGTCGGAGACTGCTACGACAAACTGCTATTACACGGATACCGCAGAGCTGCAGCGGGGAATTGAGTCCTGCTGTGTCTAAAGCAGATTCGCTGAGCGGAGGTACACAGGTATGTGAATACTCTGAAATGCCCAGGCCCAAAGCAATGGGTATCGAAATGTGCAAAGAGATGAGAAAATACAATTTACTTCCAACAGAGAACTGCATGGAAACACCTCAAATAAAAGACTGGCGTGAGATTGGGGGGCGGGGTAGTGTGATGGGCAGGCAGCGCGCATCCTGAGCGAGGAAAGCAGTTACAGGTGGCTGCAGAGAAGGCCTGGGTCCGGGAAGGCGGAAAAGCCAGGTGGCTTTGAAGGCCGAGATAAAGCGTCCACTAATTGGAGTATTAAGGAAACATTGCACATCTTTAACAAATATCGTTATACCACTCTGCTTGGTAAGCGTAACTAAAGCCAGTGCGGAAAAGCTTGGTTAAGTTGAAGAGAGAACCCAGCTAGAGTAGGTCCATGGTTGCTTAATCTGAATGCAGTCGGCGTTGCCTACACTACACTAGAAGGGTTCACCACAGAATGGCACAGGATGAAGGGAGCACACGACTGTCTCCAGAGCAGTGGAATCACTGCCATTTGCCGTTCACAACATCAGCAACAGCCACAACATGAGCGGAGAATCACAGAGTGTGAGGCCCCTTCTGTGACTCATTTCCTAGAGCACGAAAAGACGTCTAAAATCGGGCTTGAATAAGGCTTTCAGAAAAAGGAGTGATGGAAATGATAGTGACACCGTGGCTTTCAGGCCAACCAGCCTGTCATTACTTACATTTGAAAGGACAGCCCCTTTGCAGCCCATAGAACACACAGTACATGCCATACAGCGTGTGAGCTGAGTAACTGGCAATGAGACATCTGCCGAGCGTCGGACTCTATACTAACTATAAAACAAAGTCCTGTCGTCACGATCCGTGATCTGGAGGGGCATTTCACAGCGACAAGGGGTGGAGGCGGGGAGTGGGGCGTGTCAAGCAGTTCACAGAAGAATTCCATCACCTTTTAATTCCCATGTTTCCATGAACTTTTAAAAGCCTCCTCTTTTTGCCTGGTGGCTCATGAAGCTATCCCTTACAGGGACTACAAAAATCAATATATCCCCATCAGAATTCATCACTTGCCTACTCGCCAAAAACCCATGCTTGCTTCAATCTAAGATTTGTTTCTTTTCTTAACAGGCCAGGAATGACCTTTCTTGTTTAAGTCCGTATGCCTGTCCCGTAATCTAGTCAGGCTTCCCCGCTACTGCTCCCCACCCCTCCCCTGGCCGACCAGCTCATGAAACTCGGGTGGCTGTTCCTTCTGCTGCACAAGAGGTGGCTGTGGGCAGGGCCTGACAATGGATGACGATGACACCGTCGGTGTATTCGTTTCTCAGAGAGCCATGCTCAGTCCCAAGTCCTCCATTCTGACTTCCTTGTCCGTTCCTGCGCTGCTCCATTGCCCACATTATTCAATGTTTTCATGCCAAGTTCTAGATAAGCTTCTGCATTTATCCCCCCACCCACCCACCCACGCACCACCACCAAAGAACCAACTTGAATTGCGTTGTTTTCACACGTTAACTTAAAGGGAATTACCTGCATCACAGTACTTTTGTTGTGGTTGTTAGGTGCCATTAAGTTGGCTCGGACCCACAAAGTCCCCAGGCACCACAGAATGGCATGGTGCCCGGGCCTGTGCCGCCCTCACCATTGTTCCTGTGCCCACCCACTGATGCAGCCACAGTGCCCATCCATCGTCTTGAAGGGCCTTCTTCTTCTCACCGTGCCTCCACTGTACCAAGTGTGATGGCCTTCCCCAGGGACTGGCCTCTCCTGACAAAATGTATCTCAAGTACGTGAGGTGAGGTCTTGCCATCCCTGCTCCTGCGGAGCACACTGGCTGTGCTTCTTTCCATACAGAGGAGTCTGTCCTTTCAGCAGTCCATGGTACTTTCACCACTCTTCTCCCGCACCACAACTCACACGTGTCAACTCTTCTTTGGCCCTTCTAATCCCAAGTTAAACGTGCATGAGGCAAGGGAAAGTACCATGGCGTGGATCGGGTGCCCTTAGTCCTCAGTCACATCCTTGCTTTACAATAGAGTGGATTTAACTATTGCAAGATGCCTTTTGATCTCTTGATGGCTGCTTCCATGAGCATTGATTGTGGATCCAAGGAAAACAAAGTCCATGACACCTTCCAGCGGTTCTCCATGTATCATGATGTCACCTATGGGTCCAGTTGTGAGGGCTCTGGCCTGTTTACACTGACTCATTTCCAACTCATAGTGACCCTACAGAACGGAACCCAGCCCAATCCTGCGCCAGCCTCACAACGGTTCTTGTGTTTGGGCCCCCTTAGCTGTGTCCATCCACCTCCTTGATGGTCTTCTCCCTCCCTGGCCCTTCACTGCACCAAGCACGCTGTACGTCTCCCGAGACTGGCCACGCCGGGTAACAAAGCACGAGAAACGAAGACTCGCCCTCTTTGCTTCTAAGGAGCACCCTGCCTGTACCTGAAGTTTGAACCGGTCAGTCTTCCCTTATGTCTTACAATGATTTTTTTATAACTTTCTACAGTTCCTACACATTTCTTTCTATATGCATTTCCAAACCTATTTCAGCATTTTTTTAAATTACTTTTTGAGTCTAGGATTTTTTTCAACTGGTCACACTTGCGAGCTGGTGATCCACGTAAAGAGGAAAGCAATTTAATTTCCTCTTAAGTCTCCTGTATTTTCTGGCACCAACTTTAGGTCAACTGTCCTGCAAACAGAAGCATCGGCTAGTTCTTTTTTTTAAAATCATTTTATTAGGGGCTCATACAACTCTTATCACAATCCATACATACATCAATTGTAGTGAAGCACATTTGTACATTCATTGCCCTCATCATTCTCAAAACATGTGCTCTCCACTTAAGCCCCTGGCATCAGCTCATTTTTCCCCTCCCTCCCCACTCCCCCTTCCCTCATGAACCCTTGATAATTTATAAATTATTATTTTGTCCTATCTTGCCTGTCCAACATCGCCCTTCACCCACTTTTCCGTTGCCTATCCCCCAGGGAGGAGGTTATATGTAGATCTTTGCAATCGGTTCTCCCTGTCCAACCCACCCTCCCTCTGCCCTCCCATTATCACCACTCTCACCACTGGTCCTAAAGGGATCATCTGCCCTGGATTCCCTGTGTTTCCAGTTCCCATCTGTACCAGTGTACATCCTCTGGTAAAGAGTTCTTATCTCATCAGCATTTTCAATGTACCCTGACACTAACGGAACAATTTACCCAGTTTGGGGTTTTCGTTTTCTTCTTCTCCTCCACTCCTTTTCCAATGGTCCACATAATAAACAATCTCACACCGATTCCTTACAAGGGTCTGGGCCTCACTTACCATGCTTCCTAGCTTCAGAGCAATGGGACAACTCAGCACCACGGACATTCGCTTCATTCAAGTCTACTTCCTTCGTACTCCAGCACTGTGAACAGCTATTATATCCACCCTAATTAGTAGCGTTCAGATCTTTTCTGCTTAAGTCTTACAGCGCTCTCAAGGGTTCCAAGTGCTGGAAGACTTTCCTTGGCTCCTTTCTCTCCTGGGCCCATTAAAGAACATAAATAAATAGAACCAAGGTGCCCTTCAACTTAACTCTGTCACGAGGGTCTCTGTCAGCCAATTCAACTGTGTCCAGTCTTTATTCGTGTACTGATTGTGGCTGTGGGGTGCGGGGCCTAGATTTACTCTGATTGTTGGGGCCATGGCTCTGCGCGTGGAGTAGTTGCTAGAGTCATGGGCTGGGGCTTCCAGGGCACACGTGAGAATCTGCTGGTAAAAGGGGGGAGGTTGGCCAGACCCACTTGTGAGGCCGGTATGAACCATGCTCCAGAGGCATCCATTTAGTGGATTGTAAAGGATAGGCTGATCAAATCCCTGAACACTAGGGCTTGCGGAGTTTCTGGGTCAAGGAGAATATCTGCTCTCAGGAGGACAGTGTGTCCCCTGGGCCGGGAACTATGCAAACCTAGCCCCGACTCTCCCTGTTCCCATCCTTTGTGGCTGTAACAATAGCTGTTAAGTGTGTGCGGACAGTCTACGCTCTGGAATGGGGTCCTGTGAGTCATTCCTGAGGATCCTTGACCCAAAACAGGTAGCAGGCACCAGCAGGTCACAAAGTAAAGGCTCCGTATGAATTATGAAGCTTTCATCTGGCATCCTGGAGAGACACAGCCCCAGCTTCTTGACCAGTGAGCCAGCAAGATAGGGCAGCATGTGGCCTCCCTAAGATTGTCACCAGTACCTTGACATCCTGCAGGGCAGTATCCTGTTTGTGTGTCACCTCTGACTGAGGATCAGATAAGAGAGGGATTCAGGGGATTGGCTGGCCATGAGGACAGACAAGCAAGCGTCATTCCCACCCAGTTTGGGGATCACATGCATGCTGAGCCTTACCGGGGGTGGTGGTGGTGGGGGGGCCTGAACGTCACATCAAGGACAAGATAATTTAAACCAGTGAGTTTTATGACTAAGTTGTCTGCGTCTTCTTCAAAGGGTTCCTGCTTTTCCTTTGTGGACTTAAAACATTTCAATGAAATTGAAATATTCAAAGCTTAAGAGTTCAAGAAAGCAGTGAAAATACCACCTGAAGCTGGTTCTCAGCAAGCATTCTGCTCATAGCGTGGGCTGGCCTGTATCTGCAGGGCCGAGGAGCTCCCGGAGAACCTGAGCGAGGCTGACATGCAGGCAGTGGCTCTCCCTCTCCACCACTCCCTCCGCTCCGTGAAGAAGCAGCCAGGGACTCTCCCACAGGTCAAGGTGTGGGGAGCCGGGTCCCCTCACTGACTGAATGTATGTGTGCGGCAGAGGGCTGCAATGAAAGAAGACGCCCTTTCATTCTGTGGAAACGTGGACACTGTGCTGTTAGTGGTGGCGCTTTAATGGCAGTTAGCCTTTCGCTACCGCCCTGGAAGCAGCAGGCAGAAGATCAAGGACGCACTGCACTGGGGGAGTCTGCGGCACAAGAAGAGGGAGGGAATCACTTTGAGGATGGAGGTGTGCTTGACTTGTCTATTTTTTTTAAAATTTTTAATCAATTTATTGGGGCTCATACAATTCATCACAATACATAGATCAATTGTGTAAAGCACATCTATACATTTGTTGCCCTCATCATTCCC
>NW_022103906.1:98903627-98909538 GCF_000313985.2 Echinops telfairi | reverse complement strand
AACCCACAACCTTCCTCTAGTTCTTAAACGCTTCCTCCCCCCAACTACCAGGACCCCAATTCTGCCTTGCAGACCTGGTTAGACCAGATGATGCAAAGCGGTACAGATGGGAATTGGAAACACAGGGAATCTAGGACAGACTTGTCTATTTTTTAAATCCAATTTTATTGTGTTTTCAGTGAACGTCTACACAAATTAGGTTCTCATTTAATAATTCCTATAAAACTCGTTCAGTGACATTGGTGACATGTTTCTGTTTCAATCCAAGAAAAAGCTGATAAGAAAATAGCAAAAAAGAAGAATGGTTTAAAGGGAAAAACAAGTGATGTTAAAATCTTTACGTGCTAGTATCTGCAATGATTCATTGTCCGGTGTACTCTGTATGTGGCCAGCTTCTCCAGACCCGGTCAATTGTCTCAGGATGTACCATGGAGGCTGACTTTGGGCGTTCACTGTCATCCAAGGCCTTCTGCAAGTGGGGTGCTTAGAACTTTAGCCCAAATATGCGTTTCCTTTCTCTGATCTTGGAGGGCTTGGTATTTTCAATGGCGTCATACACATGTGAGAGTCGCACACCAGTAAGAATGGATACATTTCCGTAAAGTCCTCAAGAGGACAGCCTTGTTCTTTAGCACGTTAAAGAGGTCTCCTGCAGCAGATGTGCCCACAACAACACACCATGTCATCTCTTGAGAGCTGCTTCCAAGGGTCTTGACTGTGGATCCAAGCACAATGTAAGCCTTGAGGAATTCAGTATTTTCAGCTTGTCATGTGGCAAGAGTTCATCTCACTGAGGAGAATACAGATTTCATCTTGTTTCATAGGAGTGGTTTTCCTCTGAGCTCATAACAACAGTGGTGAGTACCCTACATTTACCAGTTTAATGCCCTCCTTGCACTCTCATGGCATGTATTAACCTGGTAGGAATGGCTCTGCCTTTCTGAAGGAGGGTTACTGAAAGCTTTGCTCTGTCAGCCCCTCTTTGTCTGTGTAAGCAGTGTCCAGTCACAACAATTCATGTGCTCTGGCCTGGAGCTGGCCTATTCTTATGTGATTTCCTTTTCTCGATGTTTTAAATTCTACACCATTGCCTAAAGTAATGACACTCTCCATAGGAGCCCGGGTAGCGTAATGGATACACATTGGGCTGCGGTTCCACGGTGAAATCAACAGCTGCTCCTCGGTAGAAAGGCGAGGCTCTCTACTCTCCTAAAGGGTTACAGTCTCAGAAACCCAGAGGGGCAGTTCAACCCTGTTCTAGAGGCTCTCTATGAGATGGCATCAACTCGTTGGCAGTAAGTGAGATCAACAGAATTACTAGGGGGATGATTTATAATGTTCTCTATCATAAAATGATAATGGTGGGTCTAAAAGGAACCAGAAGCATACATAATCTTTTAACTGTATGGATGTATTTGGGGCGAGAATTCTAGATCCAATATAAGAACAATTAGTTCTTATAACATGGCCCTGCTGGATGCTCTTCCTCATGAAGTGATCACTGAAGATGTGGTGCTACAGCAAGTTTGGTAAAGGCACCAGATGGTACCGGCTTGCAGGAGAATAGTGCTGGGGTCTTAAAGGCTTGCCTTCAAACATTAAGTGGGGCATCACCTAAATCCACATAGAAGAAGCACACCAGCCTGTGTGATTCGAGGGCTGTAAATAACAACATCCAAAAATGAAGGCGAGAATGGTATCAGAGCTTAAATTGTGAACACTTGGTTTGGAGCAGGCTATGGAAGACAGTGGAAGCCCAAAATCTATTTACAGTGTCCCCATAAGGACCCCTCAGGTGGATTTCCTCTGACCACAGTCGAAGGATGCTATCAGACAAACAGCACTGTAAAGTCTGCTATGGAGTTAGGTAAAAATGAAACCTCCTACCATTTGCTCTCCCTCCTACCCAATTTTAAAGTGGTTTCAGTTTGTAATATTTTCTGCTTTCATTTTGTTTGTTTTTTCTCCTAGTCACTGTTGTTGGGTTTGCTCACTTCTGGTTTGTGTTTTGTAGGATTTCCTGTGTGTGTCATCCAGAACAGGTGGGTATCTAGAGACAGTAACTGGACCGATACTGGCCTAGGGGCCTGGCAGGGGAGGGTGGGGACAACGGGGAGCTAACGACCATGACTACAAGAAGAAAATGCTCTGACACGGATAGTGATAATGACTGCACACATCTTTTTAACAGGAAGGAATGATTCACTTACATGCTATGTGAAGTGTATACTATGAAAACTATTTTTAAAACAAGAAAAACCTGGGTGCATTTCTACAGTTGAACAATGTCCTCTCCTAGAAATGCCATGATTTTCCTTCCAAATTTATTTATCCCCCCCCCCCCACCACCAAAAAAAGAAGTAGAACGGACTCAATGGCAGTGAGTCTGAGCCATCATTGCTTCTATACGGACAACTCCAGGCTGGCTTAAAATCCAGCAGGTTTCCTGTCCTGGTCAGCAGAGAAGGCTATCCAGTCCTGATGCACAGCGAAGTCTTTTCAGAAAGATAATGACCAAGTTAGTTCCCCAGGGCTTTCATGGCTTTTATCTTATAAAAGACATTTAATCAGTTCAGCTTCAGGGCAGAGACCCACTCAGGGCCAGAGAAGAAATCAATCCCTTCTGAAGACCCTAAAGCCAGATGTGATTTATACGGCTCACATCGATATTGATATTTGAACATAAAATATGCCACAGACGTGAAATGCACAGAAATAAAACACACACTCAAATGTGTTCCCTATGACAGAGACCAACAACGCTAGCCAAGGACGTAGGACCCAAACAAAGTCCTGTGGAACGCTAAGCTGTAAGAACAGGCCGTTAGACCGCAGACAGAAGCAGGTGAATGGCTTTCAGGAAAGGCTTTAAGAGAACAAATAGGAGGAAGCAAGGAAACAGCCTCTGGACCGGGTTGGGGGTGGGAGCTGGGGGGTGAAGAGGGGGTTAGGGGGAGAATGGATGCTTATTTCTAATCGTTATAAATGATTACATAAATTCCTATCAGAATTAGAAAATGATTTTAACATCAGAATTTAATATAGCAAATTTAATTACAACATGTTTAGAAATTTTACATAAGGACATTAAAAATGCGGGTTATTTATTTGTATGGCCTATATAGCAAAACACAAGACCACTTTACAGGAAGGAAAACTGAATCCATAGAGGAATGCTGCACTGCGATGGCGAGCACTGGTTTCATTTTAACAACTAAATCCAACTGTTTTCCTCTTTAACCATCGCGTGAAAATTAGTCAAGCAGGTTACCGATGCCCAGTTTTAACTTACCCTGAAAAATCAGCAGAATATTGTCCATAATCAAAGATATAGACTCGAGTAATTTGGCACACTGTGAGGTAGCCTAAAGCAAACAAAAAACAGTATCTGGAAAATAAAAATAAGTGAGATTAATGAAAATCCATACAGAATTCATTGTGTTGAGAAGTACATGTTAAAGTAACCAAAGACTATAGTTCAGAAATCAAGCATGACTAGGCGTCTTCTACAGTTTTGTCTATAAACATGAAAACCCATTTACTAGTAACTGCACAGTTTACCCTTTTCACCACTTTCAATGGTGAATGCATTGAATTCCTGCCTTTACTCATTGTTTCCACGCACAGTTCTAAACGGTTTCTTGAAAGGGGGTAAATGGAGACAGCTGGCATAGTTTTTTTCTCTCTCTCTCTCTCTTTCGCTGTCCTTCTGCATAGAATATGAACCTGGTGGCACTGTAACCAAATCTGAGAACCACGAGGTGGCATGCCAGCAGGCTGGGGACAGCAGGCGGGGCAAGAAGAGAGACACGGCTGACCTGCTCCATGGGCCCTGGACTACTTGCTACCTCCCTACTTTCCCAGAGAACCCTACGTAGTACGTGGTTGGTCTGTTTTTGTTTTTCTGTAATCTGAAACTGAATGCATTCCTGATACACATGCTTATCAAACTGGGTTGTTTTCTAGTTTGCGGCAGACTGCAAGGAAGAGTGAAAGCCCTGTTTTGAAATTGAACGCTTCAGTTTTTCTAGTTCACACATCAGCAATAGAAAACTCGCCCAAGACAATATAGGAGTGCACCACCTTCCCATAATATCTCACTGGGCAAACCTGTGCAAGACTTTTGTCAAGTGATCCCGAGCACAGAGGTCACTATGAAGACCACAGTATACCCAATCCAAGCCTCGGTGTCTGCCATGGCCTCACACGTGAGAGCTGAACGGAACACGGGAGATCAAAGAAGAATCAAGGAATTTGAATGGTGGTGCCACCAAAGACTACTGTAAGCACCACGGATGCCAAAAGGACAAACAAACTTGTCTTGGAAGAAGTACAGTCAGAGTGCTTCTTAGAGGCAGGGAAGGCGAGACTTAGTCTCCCGTACTCTGGTCCCTGGAGAACATCATGCTTGGTAAAGTAGAGGGGCGGTGAAAAAGATGGACGACCACACAGGGTGCTACAGGGGCTGTGCTTCCTCCGCTGTCAGTAAGATGGCCGTGAGTCAAAGCAGACAAAGGCACCTAACAGCAGCAGCAGCAGCACCACAAGGACAGGCTATTGCTGTAAGTGGTACAGTCAGTGAGTTTGAATATCATCAAATAGAATGATACACACGAAAAAAAAAAAAAAGAATGATACACATGCAAAAAAAATCCAGACAGGCCTAACACAGATGTAAATAACGGCCCCGTTACTTGTTAGGATTCCCACCTGCTTAGCTTCTGAGCCCCACGCCCCACTTACAAAAAAGCAGATCTCCACCAGATGCTCATGAGCGAGCCGCTCCCAGGAGCCTGTCTGCTGCCTGAACCACGGAGGTCATTCACCATGATGCAACACGGTGGCAGCACAGGTGACTGTCTTCTGTACAACAGCTGTCCACCTGTCCTTGCTAAAGAACCCAATCCTCCAATTTTGTTTGTGTACAGACTTCTGGGGCGGTGACACCACTCCCAGCTAAGGAGTAAATACAGCCCCTGTGATCTCATTCCGCCTGCCTGGCATCGAACTGGGTTGGGACTATGGAACATGGCAGTTTGGAGAAAGGCTCCTGTCATTCTTACAGTGCCCCGAGTGCTACTGTCATCTCAGCAGGGATGGCAGCCGTCTCGAGGTCAGCAGAGGACCAGGCTGAAAACAGGCAACATGCTGACAACGAAACACTAACAGAACTTGGGTTTCCTATGTCCCCGTCCAGCCTGCGTTGCTGAATTGTCCAGTAGTAGCTGCCATGTCACAGGGGTTTTGCTTTGAGAGGCAACAATTTCTGGACTGTTTATACCATTAAATGGTACAAGTTGTATTTCTATGGTTTGTAGCCCAAAGCATTCTGATGCAATTACTTTTTTCAATAACAATTCAAAAGTATATGAACAGAACATTCTCTTATTCCTTTAAGCATGAATGTTGAATTACTAAGCCTCTTTCCAAAAAGTGAAATCACTTCTAAAATATTTATTCACTTAATTGTTACACACAGAGTGGAACTTGTTCATGAGAAAGTATTCAGGGATGCTGGGAATTAATGAACTAGAAACATGAAGGGGAGCTAAAAAAAAAGTATTCTTCCTAGACAAGAAAGAAAATAGGAAACACCTCTGAAAGGATCAGACCCTGAACGGAATATGATAAAAATTCAAAACACGGGTACCTTGTTTTAATGAACTGAAATCCAATCCAATCTTTCTCTTTCTGTTTTCAAGGTGATCTTGGTTAGCTCAATTTCAGGAGTGGTCTGAACATGACATGAACATACTAATTTAACTTTATCTGTACACTGCCTTCATCGTCCAGCATAAGCATTTTCTTTTTTTTTAAATCATTTTATTAGGGGCTCATACAACTCTTATCACAATCCATACACACATCAATTGGGTAAAGTGCATTTGTACATTCATTGCCCTCATCATTC
>NW_022103906.1:98873299-98901948 GCF_000313985.2 Echinops telfairi | reverse complement strand
ATCATTCCCTGGGGATCTTGCTGCTCCCCTCCCCTGCTGTTTCGCTGCACTCCCCCAGTGCTTTGCCTCAGTGTGGCGGGATCAGATCAGGTACAATTCCCACACTGTGTCACTGGTGTTGTCCCCCGCAGGGCCATGGGTCAGTGAGGGGCATCATGTCTCACAGTGGGACTGGCCATGTGGTCCTCTCTGTGGACTGGCTGCTCTAATTGGGGTCATCGTCCTCAAGGCCTGGTGGGCCAGGATGTGGTCCAGTCTCTCCTCCTCCCCCGTCATCTGCTTCTGTGTGCTCTGGTCAGATATCTCCTTCTCCCGAAGTTTCAGATTCAATGCCATCCTTTGAAATAAATTCTTCTCGGGGGAGGGGCAGGCATCCACTTAGTATTTGGTGATGGGACCAGCCCCCCAGACCTCTCCACTGGTTCTCTACTCCACGCTGGCATGTTGTCTTCACACCTTGGAGCACTGGGTTGAAGCAGCACAAGCATTTTCATGACTCTGTTTACTTACGTATTTTTGCGTGTATTATTTAATAATTTTCTTAAGTTGTTTTTTCAAAAATACAAAGAGAATCAGAGACTATAAACAGATTAGCCAAAAATATTTTCAAAAGAAGAGATTAAAGGCAGAGACAGGCTTCCTTAAATATACGCAGCCTCGGAAACACACCAGGGCTGTTCTACTCTGTCCTGTCGGCTCACCGTGAGTCAGAATTGACTCAGTGGCAATAAATTTGGTTTTACTGTTTTGTGTTTATTTTTTTAATGTTCTAAATTTCAAGATTAAGTATAGTGAATGCACCAATAAATAACACAGGGTGGTGCTGGCACGTGGTCACACACAGATGCATGAACAAAGAGAAAGTCCACAAACAACGGAGGTCACACACGATGACAAATCAGTGTGTGATACACACATAAAGGAAGCCCATGCAGCTCAATATGGGAAAGACAGTCTCTGGAATAAGTATAGGTGGAGACAAATGGATACACACAGGGGAGAGATGAATTTCAACCCTTACATCACAACACATACAAAACAAACCTGAAAGTGGACTATTGAACTACATTTACTACTAGATGTTTTCTTCTGCTAAAAGTTAAAGAAATTATCAATACTGTTGAGGTTACAAAGATTTCTTAGAAGGGACACAAAAAACTCTGAACCACAAAACGAAAGATGGACAAAATGACATTATCAAGTTTTTTTATTCCTGCCTTTAAAATACACCGGAAAATTAAACGACAAATTGGGAGGAAATATTCACAATTCATCAATCTGATGAAGAATTTATGTCTAGAATATAGAACAAATTTGTAGACTCAATATAATAAAATACAACTTAAACTTTCAAAGATTTGATAGGGCATACCAAAAGAAGATATATGATTCGCCAACAGCATATGAAAAAATATGGTTACATTAAACATTGGAGATCTAAATTTACAGTGAGCTACCAATGCATATCCATTCAAATTATTAGAATTTTAAAGATTGATAGGAGCAAGTGTTGGTAAGAAAATAAAGTAACTGATAGAGGATATGTTGATGGTGGAAATACAACATATCATAACCACTTAGAAAAGGTTTGGTAGTTTCTTATATAACTAAACATTGTTTTACTTTAAGTCCCAGCAATTGCTCTGCTAGGTTATTTCCATGGAGAAATTAATTTCGCTATAGTCATAAAAAGATCTAAGAAAGTTCTAATAGTTTTATCACAATCACCCCAAATTTTAAACAATCGAAGTATCCATTAATAGATGAATGGATATATAAGTGTGCTATATCCATACATTGGAATACTACTTGACAATAAAAAGTAACAAACTATTGATAAATATTGATGAATACTAAAAACCTCTAGCTGATTGTCTTCCAACAAGCAGCCATCTAAATGAGGTGTTAATTAAGTGCACAAAGAAGCAGCATACTAGCCTGTGTGACCCAAGGATTGTATTTAATAAAATCCAAGCTCAGAGGAGGGAACTGTATTAGAGCTAAAATTCTGAGTATTCAGTATGCAAAAGGCTATGGATAATGAAAGCCCAAAATTCATTCACAGAGTCCCTGGAACAGGGATTTAAGTTCCATTGAATTTCTTTGGACAACGCACTCAAAGAGTACATTGGAGAGTGAATCAATGCAGACATAATTGGGTTAAAATTTAACATCTGTGCGTGTGTGTAAAAGAGATGATGGCAGGATGTTCAAGAAGGAAAAAGAGTGTTTTGAAACTGATTGTGGTAGCAATTGTACAATAATGCTGGATAGGAACTAAGGAATATGATATCTAGATTAACTTCTGATAAAATGCTTTTGAAAAAAATTAGCATCAATTGTTTTCGCTTTTGATCCATTTTTACTTTGTTGTACTTTTTTCCTGTTTTCTTTTGGAATGAAGTTTTCCTGTTGTTTTATTTTGTTGTTGGGTTTTTTGTTTGTTTGATTGCTTTTTGGTATGAGTTTCTCACTATGAAATCCCGGATCAGTAAATCTATAGAGACTGTAACTAGATCAACAGTTTCTTAAGGTGATGGCAGGGAAGGCAGGGAGGAAATGGGGAACTGAGTATAAAATTAAAGCAAATGTTCTACAGCTTTTAAAAAATTAAAGGCAGGGTTGTACAGACAATAACTCATGTCTACAAATTATATAGCAACAGAAAAGGGATACCTTGATACATACACATGAATAACGTCTAAAGTTGTCTATTATATCCTCTTCAGACATTAAAAAGGGTGTTTGTATTTTCTTATTTGACTATCACAAGGGTCTTTATTCTTAATGCATGATTTAAAAAAAAGGATGAATTCAGATTCTTAGAGAAGGGAATAAAAGGCTTTCCGTTGCATACTTTTTATTCTTGTACGTCAAAGTCCACACAGAATGAAATATTTTAAAAATCTAAGAAATTGCAACTTTGACAGCTGGATGCTTTATAAATTGGCTCTTCAAATATGCCTTTACATTTCTATGGTATGTTGTCACTTTGTTACTCTTTTCTCTACAAATTATTCAAACCTTTTGACTCTACACAATCAATAAGTTATTGAATATGTCAATTATAGCAAATAAAAAAAGGAGACAACAGTCTTCACAGTGTATGATTGCATTTACATAAAGTATCACAATAAGCAAAACAGTCTCTGTGACAGGAAGCAGATCACTGGTTACAAGGGGACTGGAATACGATGACTGGGAATCGGGCAGGAGGGAACTTGTTGGGATGTGTGGAATGTCCTCTGCCTTGATGTGGGCGGCATATACACAGTGTGCACACTAGAACTGATAGTTTTAGCATATTTTATACACATTACGCCTAAATAAAGTTGACTAAATTTTATTTGTAGAACATAACTGGAAGGAAACAAAATAATAACTACATGTTGCGTAATCTCCTTTGAAAACTTTCATCCTTGGGTCTGAAGGTTCGGTTCTCTTCCCCATTCACACTCATTTTCAGGAAGAATGTGTGGGAGGGAGAGCATGAACTGAAGCAGAAGATGAATAAATAACATGCTTTGAATTACGTGCTTAGGAAAGTAGCAATATTTTCATCTGGTCCCACGGCTTTTTATCCCTGCTATATTCTGAGAGCTCCCTGAGTCTAAAGCTGTAGCCTACAAGCCTCCTGAATGCTGAACTTAATCCATAAGCTAATCAACATCTCTCCCTACCGGATGCCTAATAACCATGGTGGACATA
Source organism: Echinops telfairi (assembly GCF_000313985.2). Classification (NCBI taxonomy): domain Eukaryota; kingdom Metazoa; phylum Chordata; class Mammalia; order Afrosoricida; family Tenrecidae; genus Echinops; species Echinops telfairi. The sequence continues at coordinate 98,898,240 of NW_022103906.1, read as the reverse complement.
CCATGTCCAAACAGAAATCCTAATCTCATCAACGCTTTCCTTCCCCTAATTAGTTCTCGTTCTCTTTCTTTCTTTCTCTCTCTCTCTCCTTCCCTCCCTCTCTGTAAACAGCAAGCATTCTCTTGCACCCAGTTGCTTTCCCCCAAACACTAGTTTTTCACCTACTTAATGACTCACACCCTACATCCAACTCCAATGATACATTCTCTTCAGTTTATCTTTCAAATTCCAGCCCCATCACGCCCACTACCACTTCCAAGCATGGACCACTGCACTTGCATCCTGGCTCAGCTCTCCCACTCTCTTGTCCCTATACTCACCTAGCATCCAAGGTGCTCAGGACTTTCCACTGCCTATTGGCCACACTGCAAACCAAGCACAAACTGCCTGGCCTTCCTTTACCTGCTGCATCCGGTCCCTGCTTGCCTTACTCATCCCCCTCCACCACTGCCTCTGCTCACCATCCTCCCCCAGCCACGCTGGCAGTCTTGCTAGTTTCTTAAGCCAGTGAATCAAAACATGTGCTACTTATTCATCTACGCTTCAGTTCATGCTCAACCACACCCAACGAGACCTTGAAATCACAAGAAATTACCCCCAACTTTCCCCACTCACCAACCAGTTTCTGTCTTGGCACTTTGAAATCTTGTAGAAGCACCAGCACCTGTTCCTTTTGTGTGTCTGGCCTCACCTCCACTTGACTCCTCACCCTCCAAGGAGACAGCAACTCCCTTACTCTCACCTCCAAAATTATCTGCAGCTTCAGGTCAACTCAATTCCCACTCTAGCCAAAGAGGGCAGCACTAATCTCTCACTCAAACGTTGATTTCTTCGTCCTTGGTACTCCCACACAAAAAAAGGAAAAAACAAAACAAAAAACAACTCACAGTGATTGAGTCCATGCTCTTTTCTATACGTTTTCCTTCTATCTCTTTTTCTTCTTTTCCCACTCTATTAACACTTCTTTTCTCTCCTCATTTATAACTTCTCCTCCCTTCTTTCTCTCCATTCTTTTCTTTTTCCTCCCAAAAATTTTTTAAAATTATTTTTTAATTTTTAACTTTTCCCTTTTTATTACTAAACAACAAAAAAAGGGCTGCTAAGGGTACCCTGACAGACCAGGTCAGGGTACCCCTCACTCCAGTCACTGAAACATCTCACCACTGGTCACTAAGCCTACGGGGAACTCTGCCTACACAGCAGTCTGGCCCATCCTTAGAGTAGGTCATGGGCAACCTCCTGAAAGAATCCTTAACAGTAACACAGATAAGGGCCCCCTGGCCTCCCAGAAACATCGGGGCTATGAAAGGATCGAGGAAAATCAACAGACCACATCACTCTCAACAACAACAAAACAACAAAAAACAGACAAAACATAATAGCAGAGCTAACGTCTCTCATAGAAGAAACAGATACAGATCTGCCACAGAGGAAATCTTCAGAAGTCTGCTTGCAGTAATACAGGAGCTGAAGGAAGCAACCCAGAACAAGGATGCAATAATAGAGGAGATGAAGTCCACAACAGAGGAGATGAAGTCCACAACAGAGGGGATGAAGTCCACCCACCAAAGGGAACTGCAGGAGCTAACAGAGGAGGTAGCAGAAGCCACACACAAGGTCATAGAATTAATGATTAGGCTTGAGGAGGCAGAGAACCGTATCAGCGACCTTGAGGACACTCAAAGAGACCTAAGCAAGCGAGAAAAACAGTCAGATAGGAAAATGAAAGAAACAGAAGATAGCTTAAGATCAATTGACAGATGCTATGAAGAGGAATAATGTTCGAATTATCGGTCTACCTGAACTCAACACAACACACAAGTCGACAGCCAAGATAGCAAAGGAATTTCTGGAAGAAAACTTTCCCACCCTAACAAGGGAGAACAAGGCACTCATACAGGAAGCAGAAAGGACGCCAGCTAGACTAGACCCCAAGAGGAACACGCCAAGAAATATAATAGTAAAAATATCCAACTTCGAGGAAAAAGAGAAAATTTTACGAGCAGCAAGAGAAAGGAAGACAATCACATAAAAAGGAGCGCAGGTAAGAATATGCTCAGACCTATCAGCAGATACCATGAAGAGGAGGAGAGAATGGAGCAATGTCTTCCAAAAGCTGAAGGAAAAAAACGCCTCCCCCAGAATCCTGAACCCTGCCAAATTATCCATTAAGATAGATGGTGAGATAAGGGTCTTCCAGGACAAGGAAAGACTCAAATATGCTTCAAAACACCCAAGCCTACAGAAGATACTGGCTGACTCACTATGACCAGAGGATCTACCTCCACCAAGAACAAACAGGAGATCACCATATAGCCCATCTCCATCTAGAAGCCAACATGCCAGCAGTTACCAGGACAAGAGGGTCTCAGATGTAAAAGAAGACAACATAGAAAATCTCCAACCAAACAGCACACTGATATGAGGTGAGATAGGTAAAGACCCAAAACACAAGACAGGGTATGACAACTATGAACCCACAGATAGTGAGAATAACTCTGCATTCCAGTGGACTCAATTCATACATTAAAAGCAACATCCTTGCTCTTCAATACATTAAAGAGGTCTTGTACAGCTGTAGCAGATTTACCTAATACAATATGTCTGTTGACTGCTGCTTCCATGACCAATGATTGTGGATCCAAGCAAGACAAAACCCTTGACTAACTTCAACCTCTTCTCCATTTTATCATGATGTTACCTATAGGTCCAGTTGTGAGGATTTTGGTCTTCCTTACACTGAGTTGTAATCCACACTGAAGGCTGAAATCCTTGATCTTCATGAGTAAGTAAGTGCTCCAAGTCCTCACTTTCAGCAAGCAAGGTTGTGTCATCTGCATACCCCAGGTTGTTAATAAGCCGTCCTCCAATCCTGATGCCCCACTCTTCATCTAATCCAGCCTCTCAATTTGCTCAGCATACAGACTGAATAACTATAGTGAGAGGCTAGAACCCTGACATACAGCTTTCCTGATTTTAAAACTTGCAGTTGCTATTCCATAGCTCTATTTGCACAATTGCCTCTTGATCCATGTACAAGTTCTGAATGAGCACAATGAAGTGTACTGAGATTCCCACAGCTATCCACAGTTTATTATGGTCCAGTCAAATGCCTTTGCACAGTCAAATTAAACACAAGTAAACATCTTCCTGATGTCCTCTGCTTTGAGCCAGGATCCATCTGACATCCACGATGATACCCCTTGTTCCACGTCCTCTTCTGAATCCAGGCTGGCCTTCTGGCAGTTCCCTGTCAACGTGCTGCTTTAACCGTTGTTGGATGACCTCAAGTAAAAATTTCCTTGCGTGTGACATCAGCGATATTGTCCTGTAGTTTGAGCACTCTGTTGGGTCACCTTTCTTTGTAATGGGCACAAATATGGATCTCTTCCCGCAAGCTGGCCAGCAACTGTCTTTCAAAATTTCCTGGCATAGACAAGTGGGTGCTCCCAGTGCTTCTTTGGCTTTCTGAAACATTTCAATGGGTGTTCCGTCAGCTCCTGGAGCGCCCGGGAGGGTAAGCGGCACTCCAGCACTCCAGTGCTTTGGGAGTAAGTGCGTGTGTCCTCAGCACCGTCTCGTGGTAGGTGCTCAGGACTTTCCACCTTGATGACTCCTGCAGTAATTCATCTGCTGAAACGGGGCTCCCTCTGAGAGACAATTCTCTTCTTGCCAGACCATTCTGAACCTTATTTAATTTCTCTTTCTTTTCCATCCCCAAGCTTTTGGTCCTTGTTTGCACCAGTTAAATGGCAAGAGTGAAGCAGACAAAATAAGTTCAAGTTACCAGTCTTTGAGAAGTACTCTCCTAATAGCTCACAATAGGCTTCAAGTTGTATTGCTTTAAGCCAAGTTGTATTCAATTGGGTATTTTCACACTTCTTGGCATATAACTTTATGTATCATAAGACAGTGTGACATCTGCAATAATTATACCCAATTTAAATAAACACCTCTGGACAAATAGTTCTCGAAACCTCCCTTTAAAGTCAAATTCCTCTTGAATTTATGCCCCAAATTTCTATCCATAATTTCACATTTCCATTGTCACTGCACATTAATAGTAATTAAAAAAATACAAGTTACCTAATCTAATTAGCCTTTATCTATATTATCTACAGTGATCTAGAGGCAGCCCCTGCCCCCCAATTCTGATCATCCCACATATGGACAACCCCTACTTGCCTTTTAAACTTATGAAAATCTGGCCTTACTTTAAAAGGACTGTACCAGTGTAGCAACGATGAAACATACAACTTTCCTCTAGTTCCTAAATGCTTCCTCCCTCCACCCCCTAACCCCCACTATCATGATCCCAATTCTACCTTATAAATCCAGCTAGACCAGAGCATGTACACTAGTACAGATAGGAACTAGAAACACAGGGAATCCAGGACAGATGATCCCTTCAGTACCAGTGCTGAGAGTGGAGATACCAGGAGGGTGGAGGGAAAGTGGGGTAAAAAGGGGGAACAGATTACAAGGATCTACATATAACCCCCTCCCTGAGGGACAGACAACAGAAAAGTGGGTAAAGGGAGATGTCGGACAGTGTAAGATATGACAAAATAATAATTTATAAATTATCAAGGGTTCATGAGGGAGAGAGGAGCAGGGAGGGAGGGGAAAAATGAGTAGCTGATACCAAGGGCTCAAGTAGAAAGCAAATGTTTTGAGAATGATGTGGGCAACAAAAGCACAAATGTGCTTGACACAATGGACTATGAAAAGGATTTTTAGGTATCAAAAAGAACTTGAGGAAACAATGTGGGAAAGCTTAATTTCTGGATACATTTCATAACACGATCTCAATCCCAACCAACTCTCTGCCTTGAGTCGACTTGACTCACGGTGACTCGGAGGAATGAAGGTCTGCTCAGGGCAAAGACCTGCATGTGGAAAGCAAGTGCTACGGAGTTCCAAAGAAGAATAAAAATGTCCCCTAACAAACCAGCTACCAAAATCCAGGAGGAAATGTTAAAGATGTGCCCAGACTTTTGAATTAGGGTGTCTCATCTTTCTTCTATTGCAGTTCAAGGCAAAAGATTTGTGTGCGAAATAGAAAAAGATGTGGATCCAGTTGTTCTGTAAAGCTCCTGAAGAGCACACAACGCCACCCACAGTGCCAGCGGTGGCGCACACTCCACGGCATGGTCCGTCACGCCAAGGGGGGAGGTGGGGACAAGGGCCAGCCCCTGGCGCAGCTGAGGGAGTTGTGGAAGTGCTGGCCTGGGGAAGAGGTGTGCCTTCGCTCTTCCTTCCAGCTGCAGAGACGAGCGTGGACAGCACAAGGCAGAGGCCATCTCAACTGTGCTCGGCGACACACAATCCATTATGTCAGGGCGGTCTCGGGAGCAGAGTGCAAGACAGGCAGGGCAGAACACGGGGGCTCTGCTAGTTTGTGAGCGAGTCTGAAGCCGGCGCGAGGCACAGTCTCACGGCTGTGTGGAAAGAGCACCTGGACAGCAGCGCACAGGGCAAGGGGAGCGCAGGGAAGCCAGCTGGGAGACTGGAGTCCGAGTGGGTACCGAGCAGTGAAAGGAGATGTGCCAGCCCTGGAGAGCAACAGCGGGTTTGTGGTCTTGGGAAGGGACCAAAAACCGCTAATGCCGACTGAAAGGTGGAAGGTGCGGTCTCCCCAGAAGCAAGGCCTGGCCATCTTCTGCCCGAAAGCTGCCCCTGCAGCCCTGGTGGAGCACAGTGCTGCTGTACAGCACGGGCTGCCAGGAGCTGGAACGGCCTCGTTGGCAATGGAAACTAACGATGGCGATTCGGGGCAGTTCCTGTGCCAAAATCACTCTCATTCCCCTGGTACTCAGCCCTGACACCATACTCCAAAGAACTGAGCACCAGTGTTCTAGAAATTGCTATCACTAAAAAACCTGGGGGTCACGGGGGAATGTGCTTGAGCAGTTAGCACTCTGGCACAGGATGCATGCTCTTAATGGTACTGCTGTTGTACTGGACGTGACTGAGAGTGCCCCGAGCCAATCTCTTTCCAGGAAAATTGCGAGAGGCAAGAAATGACAGAAAGCCACACGGCATGAGAATTTAAGAAAAAGATTCTTAAGAGACAGACCGTTGTACCCCATCTCACGTGTTTACAACTCCAGCCTGTAGGCCTCAGAGGGAAGGGGACGCCAGGTGCCGCTTCACTATTCTCTCAGGAAGAAGCCAAGCAGCAGAGCTGATCCAGTCATTTGCCACACCCAATCGCTACACAAATGCTTTCAGTCACTCAAACACAGCTAGTGGCGGGGTACCCACAGGCTCACGCTAGGTAGAGACTGTGCTTCCTTTTGGCTCCGCCCTCAGCACCACACTGTCCACTTGTACCAGGCATAACCAGGAGCTTCCCCAAATGAAGAAAGGCTAGAAGACTGGAGAATTTTGGCAGCAGGGGTTTTGGCAGGCATGTTTTTGCTTGTGGGCAGAGGGGCTCAGAGATCAGGAAAACCACCAAGTGTTTGAGGGTACCGAGTTTGCCCAAAGGTCAAATAAGCCCTGACTATTCAGAGTCCCCAGTGACCACCAATGGGACTGCCGGTAGCAGAATAAAACAAGGGAGTGTGGAGTCCTGGACGCAGTTTGAAAACAGCCCATCCACCAGTGGTGAGAGTGGCAGTGCTGGGAAGGTGGAGAGAAGGTGGGGTGGAAAGGGGGAACCGATTACAAGGATCTACATATAACCTCTTCCCTGGGGGACGGACAGCAGAAAAGTGGGTAAAGGGAGACATCAGACAGGGCAAGATATGACAAAATAATAATTTATAAATTATCAAGGGTTCATGAGGGAGGAGGTAGCGGGGAGGGAGGGGGAAATGAGGAGCTGATGCCAGGGGCTTAGGTGGAGAGGAAATGTTTTGAGAATGATGAGGGCAATGACTGTACAAATGTGCTTTACACAATGGATGCATGTATGGATGGTGATAAGAGCTGTATGAGCCCCCAATAAAACGATTACAAAAAGAAAATGGCCCACCCTGGCTCCTTCCCTTGACCCAATGGGTGTCACATCCTCTCCAGTAATCTCTGAGTCCTCCGCACGAATGGTGCGTGGTTGCACGGTGGTGTGTGGTGCCTTGCTAAGGGGCTGGAAGCAATGCCACGGATATTGCCCACAGACCTAAGGCTTTGCCAGTTTCCAAACTGAGATGAAGAAGGAAGGACTGGAGATCTTCCTCCATAATTCAGCCAGTTGAACCATGCGGATCACACTAGAACACTATCCAGTCTACTTACTTTGAAAGCCATAGTCAAAGTCAACGGAGGTGGGTATCGTGTCTGGCGTCCTCTGGCTTCCCTATTGCCACAAGGCAGGGGTCAGACATACCTCCACACTCCATACTTTACCTACCCATGAAGGGGGGTTATTAGGGACGTTTTTTAGGTTACCCCAAGTCAGGGTCAGAAAGCAGTAAGGGTACAGTCCTTGGTCCACGAGCATCACCTCTCCTTAACCAACAGCCACGTCTCACTCTGGTCCTCTGTCTCTGGACCACAGTCCCTTGGTCTCTGCCTCTGTAGGTCAAGAAGCAAGCCTGCCTCTTGCTCTGTCTCCCATCCCCTAGTCTTGGGCCAGAAGAGGAGAAGATATCCCCCAGTCTCAGCACTGCTCCTTGGAGTCTCCACGCCACAATCTCTGGTCGGGCTCTGACACTTCCGACAGAGGATTTCACACGTGCTCTCCCCGGGTCTGTGGGGGAGAGGGGGTCATCTCTCCCTGCTGCTGCTTCAAAGAGGACCCATGCTTATAACCAGAGGGGTGGTAACGAAAAACAACCACTCCTTTGTTAGCGTTATACACACCCTGTTTGCATAGTCCCACCCTGTCACTTGGTGGAAGTGAGAGAAACTTGAGTGAAGAGCCATATTAAGAAATTTCACTCCACAAAAACGTCATCGGAAAAGTTCAACCACTAGACTGACCCTCTTCTTGCTCGGTGAAGGAGAGGGTCAACAAGAGGGTCTACCTCCCCCCACCCCCGGTGTGCTGGTGAAAATGAATTCCTAAACCAAGTATGCCTGTGAGTGGATAATTTTATCATTTAAATGCTAAGGCCCAACACATTAGCATTTTGTGGTTTACCATGGACTGATACAAGAGCCACAGCGATGGAGTGGGACCGCTGGGGCAAAGGAGAGTGGCGGGATTCAGGACTGGACAGGGGTCCATCTGGCGGTACCGAAGATCGCTGGGAGGCAGAGCTACCTAACCACAGCTAATGTCAGTGACTGCATCAGTGACCCTGTACCTGAGTTTTAGAACATACCTACGTAAAAAACTGACATGAAATGAGGCAGAATTACCACTGAAACAAAAGACAAACTATCACAACTATGAAACAATGAGGACCCTGATAGAGATGCAAATATAAATGAACTCAACTGGCAAGGGAGCCAAAAATCAGAGAAATCAGCAACTGGTTTTGAAAGATCACCCGACGTACGTTTCAATGACCAGGACACATCACAGAGGGTTTCTTGAGGCTTATTTTCTGCCTTTACCTATGACTTCTCTCCCTCCCTCATGAACAGCTCTAGAGAAATGACCAACAGTGGCCTAAAACACACCTATGTGTGAGGAATAGCATTACTCCCAAGGCCGACATTTTGGCATCTCGTGCCTTGAGATGAAGTCACCACGAAAGTGATCCAGGTCTGTTTCCCTTGTCACGTGTCAGGCTGTTCTCGTAAGAACAATGTCGGCACAAGGTCTAGGCTTTGCCCACTAATCTACATAATAGGTCTCTAATCACTCTTGGAGCTTTGCAAGAAAACTATGTTTGAGCAATATAGGAGCACTAAACAAGATTAAAAGTCAATTTCTCAAGGTGAACAGTCTCGCCGGCCCTGACAGTGTCTGCAGTCTTCTTCCTCGGTCTCGCCACGGGAAGGTAAGCTGCTGTTTTAGGCATGAGCTGGTGAGTCCATTCCACCTCAGAGGGACGTGGGACGAGGCAGGGATGGCCACGGGGTTTCCTGGTCTGTAGTCTTAGCGGGGGCAGATCCCCAGAGTGGCTGGTGAGTTAGAACCACTGGCTCTTGCAGTGAGCAGTCAAGGGCTTCCTCTCTGTGCCAACGTGGTTCTTTTTTTACTTAGGCTCATGATGCTATAACACCATCCACGACCCTCTTTTGCCACACTGCTTTGAGTAAGTTTTAATAAGCTGGTAGCAAGAACAAACAGTAGTAGGTGGAAGTCATTTATTTTTCCCTACACAAAATCGATCCTGCCTAGAAGTATTCTAAAATTCTATTTCTAGTCAACTGACATTAAAACACCATTTTAAAATCTTCATGTGTTAGGTACTTTAATATTGATCAGGAGCCCTGGTGGCGTACCAGCTATGTGATCCCTAAGATCGGCAGTTCAAAACCACCAGCTGGTCCAAGGGAGACCGATGGGGCTTTCTACTCCAGTAAAGAGTTAGTCTCAGGAGCTCCAGGGGCAGCTCTGCCCTGTCTTACAGGGCCACCCTGAGTCGGCATCGCCTCGATGCCAGTGGGTTACTATTTTTCAACCTCAAGCATAGAATTAAAGACTCTCATCTCTGAGTAGAGAGACAGATTTAGAGGTTAAAAACATTGTTTTCAGGTACCTAGGTAAAGAACAAAACCTGCTTAAAGACACTCAGACTGCATTTCAGGGAGGAAGACTTAGAAAAAGTCAACCACAACAAAATATCTCAATGTGCTTGCTATTCTTTCAATAATAAACCATGATTTTGATACTATCTGGCAAACTGTGATAATCTATTTTAAAGTTTTCCAATTTAGAAACCTCTTTAAAAGAATCTCAGTAAATAAATGACCCATCACCCACCCCCACCCCTACCCCCCAAAGCCTGGGCGAGTTGCACCGGCTTCTGGCACTGTCTTCACTAGTTTTGTGACCTTGTCCAGTAACGTCTGCCATGGAGCCCAGCTTCTTCGTCTACACAGTGGGTTACGATGCACCTCCCCCACAGATCCTGGGGCCGTTAGCTGGGCTACTGTGATGAGCGCCTAGCACAGCGCCTGGCACAAGGAGGTCTCTTCAGCGTTCAGGTTTTGAAAGTCCAAGTCCAAATGCTCTTTATATGAAACCATACTCTTCTGACACAGTGAGCACAAAACTCGTGCACGTCAAATCTGTACATCGGCTATCAAAAGATATAGTATCTGGGTCTTAAAGGCTTGAAGATAAACAAGTGGCCATCTAGCTCAGAAGCAATAAAGCCCACATGGAAGAAGCACATCAGCGACCTCGAGGTGTCAAAGGGATCAGGTATTAGGCATGAAAAAACAAAAAATCCTATCATTGTAAATGAGGGTGAGTGCAGAGTGGAGAGCCAAAGCCCATCTGTAGGCAACTGGATGCCCCCTTACTGAAGGGTTGCGGGGAGGAGACGAGCCAGTCAGGGTGCAGGGTAGCAATAATGAAACATGCAACTTTCCTCTAGCTCCTAAATGCTTCCTTCCCCCTCGCCCCCATCATGATCCCAATTCTACCTTACAAATCTGGCTAGACCAGAGGGTGTACACTGGTACAGATAGGAACTGGAAACACAGGGCATCCAGGACAGATGACCCTTCAGGGCCAGTGGTGAGAGTGGTGATACCAGGAGGGTGGAGTGAAGATGGGGTAGAAAGGGGAAACCAATTACAGGGATCTACATATAACCCCCTCCCCCTGGGAGTTGGACAACAGAAAAGTGGGTGAAGGGAGACGTCGGACAATGTAAGATATGACAAAATAATAATTTATAAATTATCAAGGATTCATGAGGGAGGAGGGAGCAGGAAGGGAGCTGGGAAAATGAGGAGCTGATATTAAAGGCTCAAGTAGAAAGTTTTGAGAATGATGGCAATAAATGTACAGGGGTGCTTGACACAACGTATGTATGTATGGCTTGTGCTAAGAATTGTACGAGCCCCCAATAAAATGATTAAAAGAAAAAAATCACTAGACGTGATGTAAAAATACATCACAGGCAGAACTCATTGTACAGAAAGGTTAGTGGTTCAAAGCCACCAGCATCTCTGCAGGAAAAATGAGGCCATCTACGCCCATAATGTTGTATATCCTCTGAAACCCTGTGTAGGGCGGCTGAGCTGGAATTGACTAGATGGCAGTGGGGTTTAAATGGTCCACAGGGGATCTTAGCTGCCAACTGAATGGCTGGAGGTCCAATTCCATGCAGAAGAAAGACCTGGTGATCTCTATCTGGAAAGCCAGGCCTTGGAGACGCATGAGCACCACCTGACGCCGGCACACATGCGCCACAGGGAGTTGGAGGCTTTGGTTTGGAGGAATTTCCCAAGAGGCTCACTATCACTCTTTATCCAAGGTAAAAGACAATGCAGTCCGTCAAGCTTTTCTCCTCCCCCGTTTGCCCTGGACCTCTTTCCAGTGACTGAAAAGGGGTTCCCGGGGCAGTTAATCTCCTGTCCACTTGAGGGAAGGGTGGAGTCTAGCCTGTCAATCAGGTCATAGCCAGTGGTGCCTCTGTGGGGCCATGGCCTTCTAATGAGGATTCTGGGAACTCCTGTCTTCCTCCCTGGAGGTGGGACACACTCCGCTTGGTCTTCCTGCTGACAATCCACATGGAGCTGAAGACACACGCCAGCGCTGAGATGCTTCCACCGCCACTGGATCCACAAGACTTTCCACCCACTGGCCTGTGGTCTTCCTGCATTCTGCGACATTGCATGTGTTGCATGAGTCTGAAGAGGAATTTATAGACTGGTATTGGACATATGGACTAATAGCGAACTTACAGACTTGACCTGTGCTCCTGTATATACAGCTCTTTCTCATACACACGAGTGTCCATGAATTTGCTTCTCTAGTCAACCCGGACTAACATGGGTCTGACAAGCACGGAAAGGATTCTATGAATCACCCTCATGTGTGCCTATGTAGGCTTCTTTTCTTGCAGTATCTGGGAAAAATTCAGATCTTGCTGTAAAAGGGAGAGATGGGTTTCTATAAGCACCAAAGCCAAAAGATAGCTCCTGTACTTTCCCAATGAGTAGTATTCTTATCTGTAATTGTCACAAACACCTGGCATTTAAAAATAATACATACATTATTGCTTTTGAGGCCAAGATGCATGATATCATTGGGTAAGATAACACCTGCAAAACTCCCTTTTGCTACCATCAAGCTAGGTTTCAGACAGCCCTCCCCTGGCAGAGCCTCATTCCGTGAGTAATCTGTCCACCTTTCTTTTCACCCCAACACTGTCGGATACAGCAAGAACACGCGAAAGCCATACCCCTATTTACCAAGGGAGGTGGGCTCAGCAGTGAGCTGGCAGGCACTGTTGAGTTGGCTCTGCCTGTTGGTGACTCTATGGCCAAGAGAAGAAAACTCGGCTCAGCCCTGGGGCTCATCTGCAGCACCCCTCTCTTCATGTACGAGGGCGCCTTGGGCTCGGTGGGTCAGTCGTTGGAACCCACCAGCCGCTCTACGGAGAAAGCTGTAGCCGACCACTTCTGACAAGGACCCTGGGGGCAGTTCCACGAGGTCCTATGACTGAGAAGCGACTGGGTGGCAATGGGTTTGGTTTGGGGGTACTACCATCCTCATCTTACTTACTCAGATACTCGTCTGTGAGCTGCACGTATGGAGCTTTTCTTGATCCAAGAAAAAGAAACGTCCCCCTAACATGAGGAGCCACTGCTTGGCCTTTCCGTCAAGAGCAAGTGCATTGGGACAAGGAGGCTCCTCACGGATCAGCACTACTCGCCGCAAGACTCACTTCACACCGGAGTTTTAGCTTTCCGCCTTTTTGCTTTCAAATGAAAATCCTCTGCGGATTTCCTTTTGATTTGTCTGTTGCGAAAGCCAAGTGGCCTTCTCGAGAAGCGGAAGATGCGTAGTTTTCCAAAAGAGGTGATCAGCTTAGTAACAACAGACAGGGCTGTGATAATGCGATGTCTACAGATGTCTCCGAAAGCCAGCAGTACCCGAGACCCAAGCTCACGGCCCTTGAGCTGGTTCTGACACACCTATCTGGGCTCCTCCTCTTTACCATGGGCCGCTTTTCCTTTCTTTGGGAACTGAGAACACTGGAAAGCCTGGGGTCCGAGCAGAATACACTCTGTACGTTCACGCGAAGGAAGGAAGATGGGCACAGACAAGCCCCGTGCTCTGCACAGGGGCCCTGCAGGCTTCTGCTGCTGGTTACATGCTGCCTGGTCCGCTCCCACAGCCCACAGCAACCCCCCGTGTGAAACAACTCTGTCCAGGCTGTACTAGCCTCGCAGGCAGGGCTCTGGCTGAGCCCACTGTGGCGGCCACTCTGCCAGTCATCTGACTGAGAGTCTTGCTCTTTCTCACTGACCGACGGACCGTCTACTTCCCCAAGCGCTTTGTGTACAAAGTAAGGGAGGCGAGGTCTCACCACCTGCTCTTCTAAGGAGCATCCTGACAGAACTTACGCCAGACTTATTTGTGCTTCTGGCAGTGCATGGTACGCCCAGACCCGCCCCTTCCCACCCACCCCACCAGCAGCACAACGGGAACACCTCAATTGTTCTCGGCCCTCCTCTCTCCGGGTCCAGCTTTCCCACACGGAGGAGTGGCTTGGGTCGTGCACACCTCGGTCTACAGAGGGACATCTTTGCTTCTGGAGCTCTCTTACAGTCAAGCTGTCCAACGTACCCCACCGCCCGACTTCGTGATTGTGGCGTCCAGGGGCACTGATGCTGACCCAAGAAGAATGAAGTCCTTGACAACGGTCTTGGATTCACCCTTTATCCCAGGGTGTGGTCAGTCCAGGTGCAAGGGTCTTCCTTCTCTTTAGGTTCAGGTGTAACTCTCACCGAAAGCGGGGCCCTCTACTCTGTCACGGAGTAGTTTGAGTGGTCTTCGCCATCACGAGGCTGCGCTAACTGACGTCAGACGCCAGGCTGTCAGCAGCCCCCTCCGAGCCTGATGCCGCGGTCTTCATCACCTCGCCTCGCTCTTTGCCAAGTGGCGCATCTCATAATCAATGTAAGGTTTGGGCTTGGGGTGAAACCTGACACAGCCTGGTAAGATCCCGGATCCCCCTCATACTAACCTCTGCTTACCCAACACTGGGGGTACAACCCCAGCCTCACAGGGTGGCTGTGACGGTCATGAACGCGTTTATGGGGCACTGACTAGCACAGTGGATACACAGTGATGACTGAAACACTTATCATAACAAGGTGACATTAAGCACAAATAACAGGCTTAGTCATGATTTTCCAATTAAAATCCAGCTTTTACATTCGTAAAGCCCAACACCAAAAAGGGTTTTACATCCTAATTCCACTGACGGGCTTTCGAGCACACCCACTAAGAGTGAGAACGACCATCTAAGAATGCAGTTTCCTCCCAGCCGCAGGGTGGGCGTGTCCAGTGAAGTCAATGTCCTCTCACGGAGGAGTTACTGCTGAGCCTCTAACCAACTGCTCATCAACTTCCTGAGGGCAGATTTTCAAGTTGCCTGCGAAGTGGCATTTCCAAGATTGTTATGCATTCCCACGAGGGTTAAAGCAATTCCCAATGGCAACACTTCACCTTGGAATCCACTCTGCAGGAGCTCTGTGGAAACAGAAACCTGTAGGATGGGGTGCTCGGGTCCATGGTGGATGGGAGTAAGGTCCACATCCATGGAGACGGCTTCTTTCTGTCCTGCCCCAGCTGACTTCCCAACCTCCACATCTGCTCTTGGTGGAAAGCTCAAGGGGGTGAGAGCTCACAGGATGGGCAGCAGTAGACACTATCAAACAGAGCCCACGGCTCCACCCATCAAGCACGTCATCCATCAACTGAGTCACGGTGCTGGCCAGTCACTCAAGAGAAGCAGCAGCTCTCCCAAATGAAAGTCCAGGAGGCTGAATGAACGAACACAATCTGTTCAGAAATCTCCCCCACAAAGACTAGGAACCAATACCCAACCAAAAACGAGGAGAGGAATTCAAAACCAAGAGCCCACAAATACTCATTCTATAGAACAGAAGATCAGAACAGATAACCTCACTCATTAAGCTTCTATCATCTGTGTGATCAACTAACCAGCCCCCCCACCCCGGCCATCCAGTGGGTGCTAACTTGGAGTGACCTGTATAGGTTTTGTGTGACTAGAAACCTTTACAGGCACAGAGAGCCTCATCTTCCCCCCACGGAGTAGCTGGTGGTTTGAACTGCCAAACCCACAGTGCTACTCACACTCCTTAGATGATCTACAGTAGGTTAAAAAAATTTTTTTTAAGTAAGTAAGGTATTTCTACTGATATTCTTAGAAGAAAACAGCTAATCACAGCACACATCATTAATGCTACGAAACGAATACCTGGGTGGTTCAAAAGATTGGTATGTTCGGCCACTAACCAAAAGGTCTGAGGCTACCCAAAGGCACCTTGGAAGAAAGGTTTGATAATCTACTTCCAAAATACTCATCATGGAAAACCTAATGGCGCACAGTTGTCCTGGGCCACACACAGGGTCTCCACGGGTCAGAACGGAGACGGGGTGGAAACTTAAAACTCGGACACAACATCACCAGGAGGAAGAACACAGTACAGTACTTTGTAAATAAGGAGGACGGTGGAAAGTGGTTCTCTGGAAGTCTGAGCACACTTCTTTTGGGCAGCAGGACCTTTTTCCTAACACAAGCTCGCTTAGAAGCTCGTATTATGTGGCAGTGGGCCCACGTTCCCTGGCAGAGTCCCGGATCTAACCCTGCTTAGATGCAGAGAGGCAGTGAGACCCCGGAAATTAACTGAAAATTGGCAGAGCTAGAATTCAACCACCTATGTATCTCCAGATCCGTGCTCGTCCAATCAACCGCTCAACAGCAGTCCGAGTGGGAACTTGCTCTTTTTCCACATCCTTGCCTGCTCCAGCTTTGATCACTAATAACGGTGTCAGAGGGAAACACGTTAAAAAACATCTCCCCGTTTTTACTCTACCCTTTAGCTTATTTCTATTAACAGCAGCAACCACAAACCTGTTGACGATTTCATGAAACCTGACACCTGAAGTGGCTAAGACAGTGTCTGAGTTGTTCTACATTCCAAGTTAGTGGCTCGCTCCTATATGCTCTGTGCACCACTTCCTCAGCCACGTCCAGCACACAGTGGTCAGTGGTCTGCAAGCTTCCAGAGAAGACAGCCCATGCCTTGTTCGTTCACCACGGGATGCCAGCCCTCGGCACCCTCTCCAGGATCTGTGAGGAGCACATCTCCAGGACCTATGTGCTTCCGGAACACTGCTGCTATTGCTGCGGGTAGTTGAGTGGATCCCCACTCACAGTGAGCATGGAGGATGGTGCAGAGCTGCCCTTGGGGTTTCCCTGTCCATCTCTTCAGGAGCAGAGGCCACGTCCTTGTCCCGGAACTGCTGCTGGCTGCACACTGCTGGTCTTCTAGTTAGCAGCAGAAGCCCTCTTGCCACTGGGCCCCCGGGGCAGCGTGGAAACACTGGAGCACACAAAGAGCATTTGTGTGAACTGGTGGGAGGCTGGGCCACATGATGACAGACTTAAAATCCTTGCTCTGCGGCTTTTAAAATAGAATCCCATACGTACTCTGGCAACCCTACACACATATGCAATTCTACATCCTTAGCGTTTTTCTTCAGGCACTTATTATGTTGAAAACCACATGCCGAGTGGCAAAGAAGACATCTCGACTCCCCTCCTCCGGCTTAGCAGGCTTCTCTGTCCTCCAGTTTAACCGCCCCAATTTCCAAGCTTTATATTTAAACCACAGCACTTCCCTTACGCTGTGCTCCAAAAGTCTCAGCATGCTTTTTTGGAACTCAACACAATATTTTTTTCCATCAAAAATAAAGGGCACGAGCAGGGCTTAGGTTCCCACACCTCTGCACACTGCACATTTAGCCAGTGGCTTCTTCAGGGAGCATGCCCTCCTAATACTGACCCAAGAAGCCCTGGTGGTGTCTGGGGGACACACTGAGTGGCTCACTGCAGGGCCAGAGGTCAACAGGCACCAGCTGTGCAGGAACAAGTCAAGGCTGTCTACTCCGGTCACGACTTCAAGTCACGGAAACTCAAGGGGGCAGTTTTACCCACTATATACAGAGTCATGCTGAGTCCGAATCAACTTGATTGTAGTGCGCTTGATTGGGGGTTGTACCAGTTGGGTATACCTGCAACCCAATTCTCCTCCCCTGCCTCTTCTGTCATCAGAGGACAGCAAGCTCTAGACACACGTACACCTATAGGAAGTGCAAGGTCAGTTCCAGTCCATCACAGTCAAGCTGGCTGAGCCATGCACAATTTTGTGGTCCCCCTGTGCGTGCAGCAGTGAGGTTGACGCTCAGTCGGCTGTGCAGTGAGGAAGCTGGAAATGCGGTGAGAATGACCAGAGTAACCCAGAGGCATGCGGGAGCACATGCTGTGCAGACAAGGGGCCTAGAGGCTGCCTCAGCACAGGCCCCCAGAGAGCCTTCCACGTGTGCAGCGGAATGCGGTATGTCAGAGGTGGGACACAACAAGGCACGCCCGCCCACACCCAGCCCCCCATCTGCACCCCTTGTTTCTACACACACACACACACACACACACACACACGCTCGGGCACACACGCTCGGGCACACAATCGTTCCCTGGGTCGCTAAGCTATGGGTACTTCCACAGGAGGGATCGTCTCTCTTGCCCCTGTCCTTAGGGTTTACTGTGCCAGCAAAGCCGTCCTGCCTTCCCTCTTCACTTAGTAGGAGCTTGTCTGTCAAACTCAAGCACCGCTTCCTCCAGGAAGGTCTCCCCGAGTTTCATGCCCACAGCTGGATTAGCTAGTCCTGTAAACTCTGCATCAGATAACTTAGGACACTCTAGAATGTGGGTGGTTAGGGCTCTACCAGGCTGAACTCCTACGGGGAAGAGCTATAGGCACAGCGCCAAACACAGTAGGAGGCTGTTAACTTGGCCAAATAAATAAATAAGTGGGTGAGCCAATTAGGAACCAAATTTGGCACTGGAGGGCAAAGACTTGGACTGCTAATTGCAAAGCCAAAGGTTCAAACTCACTAGCCACTCATGGGAGAAAAATGAGCTTCTCTGGTCCTGTTAGCATTTACAGCTTCAGAACCCGAGTGGGGCTGCTGAGAGTCAGAATCCACGTGTGACGAGGGATGGGCAATTGGAATCCTCACCCCCACAAACCAGGAAGTTACGCGAACGAAGGACCCCGACACGTGCATCCCGGGAGTGAACCTCGGTTCTTCTCCTCACTCTGGTACGGTTCATTCACATGCCCCTCCTCCCCTGTCAGGCCTGATACCACGCCTCACAGCTGAACCCGTCTCAGGCCAGACGCCCTGGCTGAGTCCAGCTGCTCACTGCTACCCACACTGGAGTCGGGTGTCCTGTGACTGAAACAGTCCATCACTGAGAGGAACAGAAACAGACAGTGGGGAATGGAAACCAACACAGCAGGGGCAGGCTGCGCGGGGAAAGGGTCTAGGTGTTTGTGATGATGGAGGGATGGGAAGGGAGCACTCCCAGTACAAGGAGGCGAGCTGGGCAGATCTGTACAAGTGATGCTCAAGCAAGCAAGCTCCAGGGGTCTGAGCTGCAGCTACCCAGGGACCAACTCAAAACACCATGGAGTCTGGGACCGACAGCAACCCCACAGGGCAGGGCAGACAGCCCCCGTGGGTTTACAAAACTGTCACTCTCTCTGGGAGTAGAAAGCTTCCTCTTTCTTCCACCAAGTGGGTTTACAAAACTGTCACTCTCTCTGGGAGTAGAAAGCTTCCTCTTTCTTCCACCAAGTGGCTGCTGGTTTCAAACTGCTAACCTTGTGGTTAGTAACCCAGTGGACCATCAGTACAAAGGGTCAGAGTGACCCCCCAAGGGCCTCTACCCTCTACCCTGGTAAGGTCCCAGGACACAGACTTCCAGACCTCATAGCCCAGGGAATCAGGAAGTCATCTGAGGTAGAAGATGAACCACCAACCTTTGCTCCCAAAGCTACCTGAACTCGTACACGCATGCACACACACAGCAGCATGTACTCTGGAAGCAATTCCAAAGCATAGCATGAGGTCACAGCCCAGGGACAGAAGCGCACTTGCACTTTTCTCCTCATCCGATCGCACAAGAAGAGTCTCTCCTGTTGGTTTCTCTCTGTGGCTCCTCTAACGGGAGCAGGTGGTTGTCTTTAAAACAGAGATACAGGACAGATGGCCTGTGACTGCTGGAATGAGTGAGTTTCAGCCACAGGGAATGAGATGACTGTGAGCATCACGGCTGTAATGGGTGCGTGCATACAGGGTACTGGGTGCACAGTCACCGTTCTCTAGTTCTGCGATCTTAAGTGGGTACCGGAGACCTCGGCATCCATCTGTTGAGCCCATCGATGAGGGCACTGCCAGCTAAAGGATGGAAATCGCTCTGCGCTCGAGACTCAGCATGGCTCGTGGCCCACGTCTTCCACATCCCATGTGTTTTCTCGAGGGATGAAAAAAAAAGGCAGCGGGTACCCCCCCAAAAAATACCCAGATGAATGAAAGACAGAAAAAACAAACACAAAAAATGAAGGCCAACACTGCAATTACAGAACTTGTCAGTTGTCCTTCGTGGCTTTAATGCCAGGGCCCTGTATGAACTGAGAGGAGGAACTGGCATTCGTATGCACTGAACGAAGGCTTCATGTTTTCTAGCTCCACCAGCCAAAAGGCGGCCATCGGAAGAGAGGTTAAAAGGCATGTGGTGCTATCTACTACCTCACCCAAGCCCGAATGTTCTCTAAGCATGTGTGTACACAGCTTCCATCACAAACTCACTCTTTGACAAAGCACACAGCTTACTATTCTCACTATAAATGAGGTCATCGTTCCCCACTTCATCCAGAGTCGCCAATTCCACACGACGTTACTGTCAGATGCCACCCAGTCACTTCCGACCCACAAGAGAACGGACCACCGCCAGGCCTGTGCCGCCCTCATGCAGTCTGTGACTCAGAGCAAGCCTACAGGGCAGAGAACTGCCCCTGTGGGTTCCCAAGACAGACTGTCACTCTTGATGGGGGCCGAGTGCTTCCTCTTTCTTCCAGAGTGGCTGGTGGCTTCAAACAGCTGACCTTGTGGCTGGTAACCCGCGGCACCACCAGGGTTTCGTGACCCCCAAGGCGCTCCTGGTCCCCTACCGAGGCAGGTCCCAGGACACGGGCTCCCAGCCTCTGCTTCCCAGACCTCATAATCCCCAGGGAATCAGGAGATCCAGTTCCATGAGGGTGGCCCCCTTTCACTTTAGGAAGCACGATGTCCTTCTCCGTAGACTGGCCCCTCCTGCCGTGCATGAGATGATGTCACAGCACCCTCACTTCGAGGAGCCTCTGCCTGTACGTCTTCGACCAGTGGTTCTTTGGGCAGTCCACGGCACTTCCATTCGCCTTGACCAGCCCCCGGTGCACTGGTGTCTAGTCTTCCTTAGTCACCGCTCAGCTTGCACAGGTGTGACACGTTAAGTAGGTCTTGTCCAGCAGATGTGCCCAATGCAGTCTGTCGCGTGACCTCTTGACTGCTGCGGCATCCGTGAGCAGTGATTCGAGTTCTAGCTCTGACAGCTTCCAGCTTGTCCTCGTTGTCTATTGGTTCAGTTGTGAGGGTTTTCACCCTCTTTACATTGAGTTGTAATCCGCACTGAAGGCTGCCGGCCTTCATCTTCCTCATCAGGTGTTTTGAGTCTTCCTCACTTTCAGCAAGCACGGTTGTATCAGCTGCATATTCAAAAGTTGTTCATGAGTCTTCTTCCGATCTTGATGCAGTTTTTGTTATTTTCTTCCCATATAGTTCGGCTCCTTGGCTTATTTGCTCAGCATACAGTTGAATGTGAGTACAGCGTAGAGATACACCCTGATGCACACCTTTCCTGACACCTAACACTCTTTTTTCTGATCAAATGACTGCTTCTTGGACCAGGTAGGTACAGCAGTGGTCACCATAGCAGGTGACACTGCCTCTGGAAGAGTGCGGAATCTATCCCGGGGGATCACCAAAGCAGATACCTACACTTAGCCTGGATTAAAGTTAGAAACATAAGCTGTTCACTGCCAGAGAGCTGGTTGTGTGTGTTTGTGTGTTTTCTGGAGGGGGGGGCAGTAGGCCAAATTGCGTGTGGCCATGACGCTCGAAGCGATGTCACTGATCGTTCAAATACTCCAGACTAAGAGGAAAAGGCTACCTCCTGCTGAGCATCTGGCCACTGCACACCTCAGGGGTAGCCCTGGAGCATGTCCACAGAGGGCCAGAGGACAAGGCCCTCCGGTTGGAAGACACCCGCACTGTGAGAGAGGGCGAGCGGCCCCCACAGCAGAAGGGGTCGCGATGGCAGGGGTGGAGTGCAGTTTCCAGGCCCTTCGCCTGTTGAGGAGGAGCGACTCGAAGGAAGGGGAGACTGCTGGACACACCTATGAATGATCAGACCGGAGAATGTGGACGTATGAATCTAGGAATACTTGTCATCAAAAATAAACTGGGCCACATAAAATTCTATATTCTTGGCAACTGTGAGCAGAAATGGAAGGTACCTGCCACTTAGAATCAGATGCACTATGCTGGGAATGACGAATTTAAAAGGAATGGCGTCACATCATCACGAAAAGGGGCATTCCAGGCTCTATCCTGAAGTATAACGTTGTCTGTGATAGGATCGTATCTATCTGAATCCAAGGAAATCCTGTCGAAACGCCTATTATTCAACTTTCTGTACCAACCACTACAGTTACTGATGAGTAGTCAGAGGAGTCTACCAATGTCTTCAGTCTGAAATCGAGCTGAAATGCAATCAAGACACTCTGATAATTACTGGCCAATTGAATGCAACACTTGGAAATTAGTAAGATAGAGGAAGATATGTCTAATTTTGACCGTTTCTCTGAGATGATGAACAGCATAGGTGGTAAGGATGTAGATTTTACCAGAAGTAGATGGACCAGACAAGACAGAGATGATGAAAAAATGCCAGATCTGGAAGAAAAAATGTCACTGAGGTTTTGAGAAAAATCATGTCCGCAAGGTTTGGTACTTGAAAGAATTCCCGAACTGATGCTGTCTTTGCCTGCAGTGACCTGTTGCCCAAACTGTTTGTTCCTTCAAAGGCGTCACCACGGTTGATGCGTACCTGCGTGGGGGCAGCTTTAAGCCAGCCAAGGCAATGACCTTGCACGTGAACATTTCCAGGACCTCTGTAAAGCTGCTGAGGTCTTCGGCCATTGATTCAGCAGTTCTAGTAATGAAAACATTTCACCTAAGTCACCTGTACGCCATAACACCGAGACTGCTATATGAGAGGACGTGCTCAGCTGAGGGAGAGGCAGCTAAAATTCAGATTTGAGTACCTGGGTCAACGTGGCTGAGATAAACTGGCTGGCACCATTAACCGATGACGTGCTGTCCCTCTGGTGTACCTTCAGGATTATCCCGTTCAAGTTTTGCTTCAAGAAATTTACTTCACATTATTGTACGTAAGTGATCACTTGTCGGTGTTCCAAATGTGTCCTAGCTAAATCTAGTGACGGCCTAATTCGGATGGCTTTTGAAGCCTTTACCATTGGTATTATTGGACTCTTAAGCTTAGCATGGAGGACGAAAAAAGGTTACACACTTTTGCTCAAGACGCTGTGTATTTACACCAAATTAATTTTTTCACTATCGAGTGTGGCAAATTAGTGGGGAAAAATGTTAATACACTATTGGGTTTTTAGATGTTATTTTTCACTCAGCTTATGCCAAGGTTGAAAACCTCAGTATCTGTTGTTGAAAATGGGGATTTAAAAAAAATAACTACATTATTTCTAATAAACTGATGGAAGACTTCTTGGCTGTCGTTTTAAGTGTCTGGTTTACTGTAATTTCAAGTATTATTGCCATTTGCTGGAATTCAGTTTAAATTTTTGAGGAAGAACTTGGGAGTGTACCTCTGTTGGAAAAAAGCGGTTTGCTGTAATGTTCACAGGAAAACTTTTTAACGTGGATCTGTAATGGGAAGTTGAAAATGTACTTTGTAGCAGTTGGAGCAAAAAGAAAGTTTTGTGGTTCAACTGAAAAAAAACTTGTGTTGTCTTCTAAAAAAAATACTTAAAACTAGAACGAGTTTAAAAGGATCATAATGGAGATCAAATGATAAGGGGCTAAGTGTTATCTTAACTGCATCTGCAACAATCTGCTCTCTAATGCATCCTGTTTGATAGCAAGGCTATTTATATCCCTCGTCCATGGTCACAGGTTTCACCAGGGCCTTAATCCACATTCCCCCTTCACTTTTTTTTTTTCCTTAAACTGAAACAGCTTTAAAATGAATCAAAAGGGAGATCAAATGATAATACATTTTAACCTGTGTCATAATCGATTTTTCAATGCTCTTTGTTTGATAGCAGGGCTATTCACATTCTTCAACTATGAATTGAGGGGTTCACCAGATG
Organism: Echinops telfairi; assembly: GCF_000313985.2. Classification (NCBI taxonomy): domain Eukaryota; kingdom Metazoa; phylum Chordata; class Mammalia; order Afrosoricida; family Tenrecidae; genus Echinops; species Echinops telfairi. The sequence goes on along the minus strand of NW_022103906.1, from coordinate 98,874,828 downwards.
CTTAATCCACGAGTGGACCCTGCAAATGTATTTTGGGTTCCCACTGTCATCCACAGACTTCTGCAAACAAAATGTTCACAATTTAAGCTCTGATACCATTCCCTCCTTTAGATTTGGGTGATATTCTTTACAATCCTTGGACCACACAGGCTGGTGTGCTTCTTCCACGTGGACTTAGTTGCTGCCTCACTTAGACGGCTGCTTGTTTGAAAACAAGCCTTCAGGAACCCAGATGCTGTTATTTCTGAGAGCCAGGCACCATCTAGCTTCTCCAGCACACTTTGCTACAGCATCCCTGTCTGCAGTGATTTCTTCACGAGCATGAGCATCAGCCGGGTCCTTGCCATAAGAACGAATTGTTCATAGACTGTGGCTAGAATTAAATGCAAGCCCCAAATCCATTCATGTGTCTATGGTTTACATATGTCTCTGGTTCACCTTAGAGACATCACTGTCATTTTATGTCAGAGAACATTATCGATCATCCCCCTAGGGCTTCACTTCCACTGACAATGCTGACTCATAATGACCTTTATAGGGCAGGGTTTAAATTGACCCTGTGATTCTCCAAGATAGCTGCTTCTTTTAAAAGAAGCCTTTCAAGACCCCAGATGCTATTCTTCCTAACAGGTAGGTATCATATGATTTCTTCACCACACTTTACTATTAACACCCATATTTTCAGTGAACTCTTCATCAGGGCAAGCATGGAGTATGGCGGCATCATATAAACTAAATTTAGGTTAGTTGTACCCAATACTCTGTGTGGAGGATTCCCTCTCCTGTATCTGTTCCTCCTAGCTAATTCCCTGATGATGTCAGGTGAGGCTATTTCAGTACTCAATGAAGTATTTCAGTCACCCGGTCAAAAGATGCAGTGCATTGGGTAACTCTGCTGCTCAAGACCTCTGTAAAGTGCTGAAAGGCAGGGAGGTTACTTCGAGGGCTAAGGTGCACATGATGCACTCCGTGGTGGTTTCAATTGCCTCATATGCACGTCAAAGTTGGACACTGAATAAGGAAGACTGAAGAATTCATGGATTTCAATTACGGTCCTGGCGAAGAATACTAAACGTATCATGGACTGCCAAAAGAACAAACATCTGTCTTGAAGAAGGAAACCCAGAATGCTCCCTAGAAGCAAGGACAGCAAGACTCCCTCTCCTGTCCTTTGGACTGGTTATCAGGAGAGGTCAATCGCTGAGAAAGTGCATCATGCCTGCAGGGGCAGCAGAAGGCCTTCCACTGGATGGACTGGCATAGAGGCTGGAGCAGGGCTCGCACCAGTGACGGTTACGAGGATGGCACAGAACTGGGCAGTGTTCCGTTTTGTTCTACACACGGCTGCTCTGAGCTGGAACTGGCACTAGGGCACCTAACAACTTACAGTGCAAGCATGTTGGGGTCTATACTATACTGGTTCTCCACGAGGAACGACGTGTTTGGGGTCTATGCTATAATGGTTCTCCACGAGGAACGACGTGTTTGGGGATCTATGTTATACTGGTTCTCCACGAGGAATGACGTGT
>NW_022103906.1:98856738-98873199 GCF_000313985.2 Echinops telfairi | reverse complement strand
TTGGGGTCTATGCTATAATGGTTCTCCACGAGGAACGACGTGTTTGGGGATCTATGTTATACTGGTTCTCCACGAGGAATGACGTGTTTGGGGTCGATGCTATACTGGTTCTCTATGAGGAAACGAAGTATTTTGGAATTCCACAAATACCTTTGCATGGTCAATAAAACATGAGCATCCTTCTGATATTTTCTTTCAGCCAGGACCACTCTGATTATCAACAGTGATATGCCTCGTGCCACATCCTCTTCTAAATCTGGCTTGAACGCAGTTGATGTAGTGTGGCAACCATTGCTGAATTATCGTCAGCGCAATTTTACTTGCATGTGACATTAATGACACTGCTCAATAATTTCCACTGTCTGGGAAGGTGGCCTGGTGGTGTAGTGAGTTACGTGTTGAACTCAGGCAGTGAAAACCCAATGGGTCTCAATGGTCTGGGACTAGTGCACCTGTGGTCACCATGAGCCGAGGACAACCAGCCTGCTGCCAACAACAACAACAAGCACTACTGTTGACTGGCCCTTCCTCTGTTGGGATTTTTGTTTGTTCGTTTGTGTTCATGCATCTTCTCTGACAAAATGTCTGGTCAAGTCTTTTGCCCATTTCTCAATAGGGTTGTTTTCTTATTATGTAGTTTTAAGAGTTGCTCTAATATTCAGAATACATTCTTTATCAGAGATATGATTTATAATTATTTTATCCAATCTGTGCCTTGTCTTTTCTTAATGGTATCTTTCTCTGGAAAGTGAACTTTTAACTTTAGTGAAATATAACTTAACAACTTTCCCTTTATTATTTATACTTTTGAATGTCACAAGGATTTTCTCTTATATTTTCTTCTACAAGTTTTACATTTGTTGCCCTAATATGCAGGTCTACGATTCATTTTACATTAATGTGTATATACTGATGTGTGGGTCAGGCTAACTGTTTGTTGGAGGGTGGCTATCCCATTGGCACAGCACCATAATGATAAGAACCCATTCCCCCAGTATACTGCCTTGAAGCATTTGTTAGGTGAATCGTGGCCACAGATGGACACTATGGCCATTATTTCTAGACTCTCTGTCTTGTTCCATTGATCTGTGTCTATCCCTACACCAACATCACACTGCCTTGATTAACGTACCTTTTACATTAAGTTTTGAGATAAGGCAGTATAAGTCCTCCAACTTTGCTCCTCTCATCTGGATATCCTGCGTTTTTTGTGTTTCCATTTACGTTTTAGGATCACCTTCTCAAGTTCTACAAAACAGCCTTCTGGAATCTGGGGACTGCATTGAATTTATTAATTGTGAGAAAATGATTTTTACTCCATCAACATGGTGTATCACTCTATGTGTCTAGCGTTTTAAGTTTATTCCTAAGCATATTATTCTGTACGATGCTACTGTGAGTAGATTTTAAAAACTTTCTGTTTGAATTGTCCTTTGTAAATGGATTTTTTGGGTATATTTTTCTATGATCCTACTATTCCTTTTTAATTAATGTTAACATTTTTTTCATTATCACCTTAAATATAAAACATAAGGTTTTGAATCCCTTCACTTCCCTTTTCCACAAAAGCTACCCTAAAAAAGGGTAAATGTTTCAACTAACTTTAGAAAACCTCTTTCAAACAATAACCCGGAGCAGCCATTGATAGATATGAAGGTCATGGGTTCTACCTTGCTGGTAGCAAGTTTAAAACTACAAGTTAGCAAACATGTTTGGGGCCTGCCTCTCCCTCACTTTCTTTTTGATCCTTGTGGTAGGAGGTACTTAACATTGGGTTGGCAAGTTATGGTCATTAGCTAAATCAAGCTTGTTTTTTATACATAAAAGCTTTACAGAAACATAGCCGTGCTTATTTATTGGCATATACTCTACGGCTGGTTTTTGACTAAAACAGCACAGCTGATGAGCGGTTGTGAACGTAGTCTTATAGCCTACAATGTCTAAAATACCCTACGTGCACTTTAGGCGCTCTGGGGGTGGAGTCTGCCTGCTACCGGGATGGTTAGGGGTTGGAACTCGGCTCAGCAGCCCACAGGGGCAGTCCTACTCCATTCCACCCGTCACCATCCGTCAGGATCTGCTCAATGGAGGAGTTCTGGTAGAAAAATAGTCTGCCAATTTTGCTCTACAAGATGCTGGGGCTGGTAGAAAATCTAATGACAACTGTGGGTAAGACGTGGGCATCCTCCTGAAGTTCTCTCCCGTTGATGTGCGTGACTCTCAGAGGCTTAACCCACTGAACATGTAAAGGCCTAAGGAGAAAAAGCAAGACGCAGATACAGGGAATACAAAGGGAAAGTAAAACCAAACAGGAAACATGGTGAGCATGAAGAGAAATGGGAAAAGGCTAGAAAGGAGGTGCACACAGACTTGTGGGGCTCAGTCTCCATTCCTGTAGAACTGTGAGGTGCGAGCTCCTGAAGGGCACTGCGGTTTGCACGGCCGGTTCAGCCCTTGGCTCCTCCTGCCAAGGCTGTCGATCCAACCAGCCATCTTCTCTGCTAGGGAGACCTCAGCAGCCTGCTTCTGCCGGAACTGCTGCTGCAGTAGGTGCCGTTCACAGCCACCCAAGGTGCCACGGAGCAGAAAGACTGCCCGGCCCTGTGCATCCTCGGCGGCCCTGCGTGACAGCTCTGCTCTGTCCTGCAAAGTGGCTGTGAGTGGCAGCAGGTTTGCTCTGGGGCTCTCCTATTAGCACTGACAAGTCCCTCCCACAAAGACTGAGCCCTTGCCGGAGAAGCCCCACTTGTCCCGACTGGCTGGGACACGGAAAGCCTCCTCTAAGTGTCACCAGCAAAGTGACAGGAAGGGTCTCCCTCTGCTGTCCAGTGCAGCCAGTAGGGTGACCGAGCCACTGAGCAACGAAATGTACTAGGAACTTAGTCTATCAGTAAACTAGCTTGCACCGTACCTCCCACGGCTGGGAGCTGCCGTGCTGGCGGTGCAGGTCTGAAGTGCCATAAAGTTAACTTCTTAGTGACCAGCCTTCTAGGGAAAATAATGATAATAATAATTTCATTTTACTATATTTAAATTTATTAATCTCCAAATTTAGTTTACCATTGTCCTTGGTTGTATATTATAAATAATATAATCAAGTTTCCCTACCATTATTCCGTTATAAACATATTGGTATTTCATCTGTTAAATGCAATATCACTTTGAAACTGTCGAGTGTCAGATTTTTAAAAACAGAGTCACACATGGCACAGAAAGTCCGGCCTCACTTGTCTACTCTCCGAGAAAAGAGTGCGATGAAGGTAATGTTGGAAACTGTATGAACTCCATCCTCAAAAGACACGCATCGCACAGGAGCCCTCAGAATGTGACCCCATGGGCAGGTCTTTTCAGAAGCCAAAACTCACTGGATGCCACCTGGAATGTAGGCCAGCTTTCTGAGTACAGCAGGAACCCTGCAGAAGGTGTAGAAGAGCTATCATGGTGCATCAAAGCACACCCAAAGCAATCCGCTTGTGGGACAGCCTCCATAGCAGAGGCCACATTTCAACTTGACTTACACACTGGTCATTTCCATAGGTCACATGTTATTTCATACCAAGAACTATTTCCTCTCCCCACTAAACACACATGCTCTAAGTTTCCCAACCACTCTTCCTGGCAAATGAGGTGGGCTACTAGCTTCTGGTTCATGGAATGTACAGGAATGTAAGTATGTAGATGAATGTAGTGGAGTGTCAGTCTTACAAAAGACACCTTCAAAATCCTTCATGCCTTGTGCTGCTGCTCGTTAAAATGGAACAGAAATGGCTAATATAGAGACTCTGGCACTCACAAAACAGAAGACAAACCGCCACATGATGGAAGACGCTGGGGCCCCAAGAGGAAGGAGAAACAGGTGCCTTCAGGTGCAGTGTTGAAGTTTGGGTGATATGGACACACTTTCCAGGTTTGCTTCTACTGGTCACGTAGTTAGCACAACCTCTGCATGTGCTTACTTGGCTGTGCGTGGGGCTGCTCACCCATCAGGCACTCTATGAGACAAAGACATGACTGCTGTTCCCTAGAGACTGACCACCTCAGAAACCACCGGGATCATCAGTTCCATCCTGCCCTTCAAGGGGCAATGATGGGAACTGACTTGCTGGAAGTCGTCTGTATATGAAATCCAGGACAGGCAAACCTATGAGACAGTAAATGGATGAATGGTTCCTTGAGGGGCAGCAGGGAAGGTTGGAGAGAAAAACAGTGAGCATAAGACTGAAGAACATGTTCTAAAATTGACTGTGGTCCTCATTGTATGACTGACTCTTCTTGATATCACTTGCACAGTTTGTGGATTTTACACCAATAAAACTGTTAAAAAATAGGAGTCACAATGGTACAAAATCACTTGATGCAACAAAGTGCTTTCCCTCCTCTTAAAAGGAGCCAAACATCTCTACTTGTTTTACAGACACAACAAAATCAAAATTAAAACCAAGAGATTGAGAACGTTTACGTGTTGGGTTGCAGAGGAGAGAGCCAGTGGAAACAGAAACAGATAAGACAATGAAACAGAGAAGACTAAAATGCCAATCACGAGAGAGGCACATCACCACCGAACTGACATGACAGGCTGGCTGGTACGCTATATCCCTGGTGCTCAACCTAGTCCCCCAAAGTAATTTTTGCCAGTTCATTTTTTTGCTATTATGCCCGATAAAGCAAAAAACTGGAACAGACCCCAAATTTTAACGATGGGTGATCCAGAATAACTGGAAGGGGTAAAATCCTGAGCCCACGCCCTGGAGCGGGGGTCTAGGGAGAGCTGTAGGAACCGAATGCACAAGACTGGCTCCTTGGCAGGGCTGAGGATGCCGACAGACACGCATTCCAAGTGGCTGGCAAGGCTTCGCGTGGGCACCGCTCTTCCTGGCGTTGCCTGACCTCTGAGGGGCGAGAGGTGGTCTGCCAGGCATGCACATGCAGCCTTGTTTCTTGAGAGGGGCTTCGTTGGAGGCTTTCCTGTTTGGGTTACCACTTGGGTTTATCCAGATTTCGAAATTGGGTCTGTTCCCATTTCACGTGCTCAGTCATAACTAAACCAGAACCCAATCCAAAGTCCTGGTTCAACCAGCCAAGGGGCTTTTACAGACTTCTCCCACATCTGTACACGGCCCAAACCCCTATGCCCAGCTCCCCATCTCTTGCCAGGTATCACTGGTCTTAACATCCACTCAGCAAATATCCTCTGAGTGTTAGCTACATATGAAGCACTGTGTTTGATGCTGGATAAATGCACACTTACAATGCTTTATACCCTAAGCATACTCTTCCCTTACCAAGGCTCCCTACCCTCATAAAGTTGTTCTTCCAGCTACCCTGCTGTTCAAGCCCCAAACCTGAGTTATCTCGACACCTGTTTTCATTCCAGAAAGTTCTGTGAATCCTGAAGTGCGTTCAAAGGCACCTGCTTCATCCCTCTCCAGTCTGTTCATTCCACTCTCTCTACTGTTCCTACCTTGCGCCTGAGGCACTTTCTGAGAGTATGAAAACATTCAAGGCGGTCACAACTGGGAGAGGGTACTATGGCACCCAGGGGTACAACCAAGAAAGCTCCCCAACATTGTACAGTACAGGAGAGCCCCCACAACACAGAAGTACCCAGTCCAGGGTCAATAGTGCAGAGGATGAGCACACTGCTCTAAAGTATCTGAAGCCAATAAATAAGCTGAAGACTGATGCCCACCAATAACTGCATTTTATAATAGTTTAGATGAATTGTCAAAATTCAGAATTTTTGATAAAGTAAATCAGATCCCATTGTACTACAGTGAAATATGCATTTAATATGTGGACAGGGAGAACACTTACTTGTGCATGTTTTCCACTCCTATTATGATCATGATGCAGTAGGAAATTCCACTTTGTACAAGAAAATGTAAGGCATACCTATAAAAATTAAGAGCATTGTTAGAACATGGATATCTATTCACAAATATCAAGTTGAAAATATTAGGCTAAGATTTTTTATGCAGATATAAATTTATAACACAGAAAATTCCAGATTTGAAAACAAGGGCTCAAATCCCCATTGCTGAGTATTCTGTGGCCGCACTAGCAATAGAGTCCCATGACACAAACTTAAAAGAACCAGGGACCAAACCCAACCCCCATAAACCAGTAGCAATGCCCGCGGGACATTCCAAGTCTCCCGGCTGCATGAAAGCACTTGGGGTGATACAGCTCAAGGCTTCAGTGCTTGCGCATCACTCGAAGCAGAATGGTCAAACAGGAATAAATCTGGATTTCCTAATACTCCTGACCGAACAGCAGTTGTTTGTTACTTACTTTCCCCAGTACCAGTGTCATACACTACCCTTATTAATAGCGTTACTCATAAACAATTAAAAGTACTAAATAGTAAAGTCTTAAAAATCAGTACACTCAAAATATCTATTCTCAGAATATGATGGTTCAACTGAAATGAACATTCGTATGCAGATCTTGTCAATTTTTAATCGACTGTATCGTAGCCATCCACGAAATGTACTGAGTTGGCATAGTACTTTCTAATTTTCTACTGTATGAACTCACCGTGAAAATGAGAAAACAGTGATCAGTTCACAGAATTTAGACAAAATCTGATTAGAATGTTGGCATTTGAGATCCATCTAAAGCAGTGGTTCTCAACCATCCTAATGCCGTGACCCTTTCACACAGTTCCTCATGTTGTGGTGACCCCCAGGCATAAAATTATTTTCTTTGCTTCTTCCTGTCATTTTGCTACTGTTTTGAATCGGGCGACCCCGTGAAAGGGTCGCTCAACCCCCAAAGGGGTCGTGACCCCAGGTTGAGAACCACGCTGTAGAGTATTCCCTCAACTAACCCGCACATACATTTTCCGCACATGTCTCACTTCTGTGCCACAAACAGCTCCTGGACAGTTCTTCCTCTCATCGTAGACGACTTCCTGTACTAGCAGGGAAAAGCTCTGACGGAAGTTACTTTTAACTTAGCATTGTGCAGTAACAGCTACCACCAATATGGAAAAGTGTCTAAAGTTCTGCACAAATTTCCCTAAGGGGATATTATAGAGGGTAGGCTACAAAACACCTCATAGGTGAAACTTACTTTACCCATTGTATAAAGTAGACCATATATATTTAGAGTCTGTATGTATAAAGTCATATATGTAGAGAGTGTCTCGCTCTTATATGTGAGTGCACACATACACTCACACACACACAGAGAGAGAGAGAAGGAGAAGCAGTGTTGTGATTATCACGGGACCACGAGGAAGCAGGAAAAAAATATGGTACAAATTGGAACAGAATGAAGCTGTTAATAAAAGGAAAGCACACTTTTTTCAAATTAATTGTCCACCTATGTAATGTCAACAAGATCAAATTACTAAACGACAATGTGAGCAGTCCTTCAGGGGACAACATGATAAGCTTACGGACTTTGAGCAGAACTCACTAAAAATGTGTCTTAGAAATCATTTCTGGGAAGTCCTGGGGGACTGGGTGTCCTTTTCTGTAAGCCCATCTCTTTGTCATGTGAGGGTGATAGGACGCCCTGTACGAGAGAAGCGGCTCCCTTATACAACAGTGCCGTCACAGAGAGCTTCAGGTGCCCTCTGTCTCCTCATGCCGCTGTTCAGATGATGTGGCTGGCCCCTCCTCTGGCATGAGGCTGTTTACTCAAACATAAGGTAATCTGCATGGACATGGAGATAATCTGCATCTACTGGTATCACTGACCTTCATGACAAGTGTCAAGTTGCTTTTCTACTCAATTATCTATCATTAGTGATTATTCTTCATAACTTTCCACGCTCAGCTACTCCACTTGCTTGCTGTGTAACAGAAGCAAAGCTAGCGGTGTGCATGTTAGTAAAACTAGGGTAATAAAAACTATTAGCCAATTATGTTTTTTTCCCAGATCAAGAAATATTAAATGGAAATTATTGAATCATTCATTTAAAAAGTAAAATCAGGAATTGAGACAGGCAGTATCTTAATCTATTAGAATCCAGCTTGGTTATTTTAGAGTCAAGACAACTAAATTCTGTGGCTATATATCTAGTTAGTATCTGAACTGGCATTAAAGCCCAAGTTGTTTCCAGGCAATTTACTAACTGGAAGATTCTCCAAGGGATGCGAAGAGGTGGGGTACAGAACCCCATGACTTGTGTATCACAATATTGCAAATTGCTTAAGCACTTTGAAGAAAAACAAACTTTTTTCTCAGAAATTTAGTTGCTCTTTATACATAACATTCCACTTACTTTGAATTTCAAACTACCCCAAAGGCGAATGTATAGTATGCAAAAAAAGCACCCACATTTAAAAAATCATTTTATTAGGGGCTCATACAACTCTTATCACAATGCATACATACATCAATTGTGTATTTGTACATTCACTGCCCTCATCATTCTCAAAACATTTGCCCTCCACCTAAGCCCCTGGCATCAGTTCATTTTTCTCCTCCCTCCTCGCTCCCCCCTTCCTCATGAACCCTTGATAATTTATAAATTATTATTTTGTCATATCTTGCCCTGTCCGACGTCTCCCTTCATCCACTTTTCTGTTGTCCATCCCCCAGGGAGGAGGTTATATGTAGATCCTTGTAATCAGCTCCCCCTTTCCACCCCACCCGCTTCTACCCTCCTGGTATTGCCACACTCACCACTGGTCCTGAAGGGATCATCTGTCCTGGATTCCCTGTGTTTCCACTTCCTATCTGTACCAATGTACATGCTCTGGTCTAGCCAGATTTGTAAGCTAGAATTGGGATCATAATAGTTGGGGTGGGGGGGGAGAGGAAGCATTTAGGAACTAGAGGAAAGTTGTATGTTTCATCGTTGCTACACTGCACCCTGACTGGCTCGGCTTGGCTCCTCCCTGTGACCTTTCTGTAAGGGGATGTCCAATTGCCTACAGATGGGCTTTGGGTCTCCACTCCGCACTCTCCCTCATTCACAATGATATGGTTTTTTGTTCTTTGATGCCTGATACCTGATCCCTTCAACACCTCGTGATCGCACAGGCTGGTGTGCTTCTTTCATGTGGGCTTTGTTAAAGCAAACACATTTTTAAGAAGACTGAGAGAGAGCTTTTGTTCAACTGCCCTTCAGTGAATTTCTACTTCTGAAAAGCATTAAATTGGACCCTGGGAACACAAAAGCCCATGAGACACGGTCTTGTCTTCGGTTCCAGTCCAAAGAGAAAGACACACGAGTGACTAGGATATTTTGATGGTGTGTGATGAACACTACATAAACAGAAAGCATTCTCATGTGAACCACCAGGTGGATGATGTTGATGACAAGTTATAATAACTGCACCAGTCTTGACCTGGAATAACCTTCCGTGCTTACAATGAAGCAGCTATTGAGCTATTTCTGTCTCATTACCTCCTTCAGTCTTCACAATGCTGTATGAAGCCATAACTGGACCCACTCCACAGATGAGAAATGTGATGCGAGACCAACTCAGTGGCACGGTCAGTCGGGCCATGCGCTCCTCTTGGATGCCAGGTCTGTTTGACTTCAACCTCAGCTTTTTCCATCACATTACACAGTTCTCAGAATATTTAAGTCAATAATTGAGAGTGTAATCTAATTCTTGATTAAGGAGATTTACAGGTGAGTTGTTTGTTTGTTTGTAGCAAAACTGGGGTTCAACAGATGCAATAAAATGATCAATTATGTTTATAAGACATTAACGGCGACTCCCTCAGCCCGGACACTGAGGACTGTGGGACTTCGCCCAGGTGGGGTTTTTTCCCTAATAAATCCTGTTTGCTTAAAGAAAAAAAAGAAGACATTAACATATATCTTCCAAAAGGAAAAAAAATTCAAAATCAATAGCAGAGTTCTTCAAATAACAACAAAAAGTGCCAAATGTTAAAAAATCAAAAGGATATACTCATGTTCTTAAACTGAAAGGCTTCATATTTAAGATGATCTAAAGCAATGCACAGATCCAATGCACTTCATATCAAAATTCGAATGGCTTTTGGGGGGGGGGGGGGGGGGGGGGGGGGGGGGGGGGGGGGGGGGGGGGGGGGGGGGGGGGGGGGGGGGGGGGGGGGGGGGGGGGCAGAAAAAAAATTCCTGTGGACTTGCAAGGGGCTCTAAATAGCTTAAACATCTTGGGTGGGGGTGGAGGGCATTGGACAATTCAAATTTCCGGATTTCTAAACACACTATGAGGAGTCAGCCAAGTCCATATGGAAGAAGCCCACCAACCTGTGTGATCCAGAGGTAACTAATAAGAATCTCCACACCTGGAAAGGGGAGCAGTACCAGTGCCCGATCCTAAATACCGTACCTGGAGGAGGATAACTATAGATGATAGAGGCAGGTCCATCTACAGTCATGACCCGGACTAGCTGCAGGTGAATCCCCGGTGCACAAATGTCAGGGGGTGAGCAGTGTAAAGGGGATTTCAGCAACCATAGTCAGGCCTGAATGTAACTTCTTGTAATTTGAGCTCTCCTATGGACGCAATATGAATTTCTTAAAAGGGTTAAATATTCTCTGCTTTCTATTTGATATCTCTACCGACTTTGTGTGGCCACTGTTGACGGGCCCTTGCTTGACGCCTGCCTAGTCTTGTTTGAATATGTTAATTATAGCTCAATTTTTAAAATTGAAAAGCATTTTAAAAAACCACAGAGATTAGTCGTCAAAGCAGTAGGATACTGGCACAAGGACAGACACAGGACCCAATGACACAGACTGGCGACAACAGAAATGAACCCGTGGTTCTGTGGCCAATTGGCTTTCAACACACGGAGCGTCAAGAAAGTCTGATAGAAATAAGAACATCCTTTCAACTGAGACAACTGAATCTCCACATGGGAAAGGGTGAAGCTGGATCCCTATCTCACACCAACTACAAAACCTATCTTGAAATGAAATCAGTTACAACTATAATGGCTGGAACGAAAAAGCCCTTAAAACAGTGGTTCTCAACCTTCCTAATGCCTCAACCCTTTCATACAGTTCCTCATACAGATCCCCCAACCATACAGTTAGTTTCACTGCTACTTCATCACTGTCATTTCGCTACTGTTATGAATTGGGAGACGCCTGTGAAAGGGTCATTTGACTCCCAACGGGGTCACCACACACAGGTTGAGAACTGCTGCCTCAGAAGAAACCCTAGGGGTGAATGTCACGGCTTTGGGTTTGGCAATGGATTAGTAGATATGATATAAGCAGCACTAGCCACAAGGAAGAAATAGATGTTTCAGACTTAATCAAAGTTTAATATTTTTGTACATTAGGGGCCATTATCAAGATATCCTACAGAATGGGAGAGTGTATCCGCAAATCATATATTTGTTAAGTGTCTAGCATCTGGAGAATATAAACAACACTTTACAATTCAGTAACAAAAAGATAACAACCAAATTTAAAAGATGGGCTAAGAACCTAAACATATATTTCTCCCCAAAGATATACAAATGTCCAGCCATCATAGTATGAGAAGCTGTGCAGCATCGAGAGGGAGGCCCAATCAGACCACAGGGAGGCAGGCTGCACCCGGGGGGATGGCTACCACGATTTGTTCCAAGACAGCAGAAAATAACAAGTGTGGTGAGGATGCAGAAAAAGTGGAATCCTCATATACTGCTGGTAAGAATTTTTCAATTTAGCATAATTTATGCTTTGTGGATTATATCAGTTTAAAAAAAATTTTTTTAAAGAATACACTACTTGCCCAGTCATTGCAGGTCACAAAAAATTCTTAACCTCTCTATTGTGTGTTTGAAAAATCTCATAATCAAAAGTGGAATATGAAAATAAGTAAAGAAATTACTGCTCCTCGGGTTCCCGTTTATACATGCATGGACTTATGCCAAACAAAATGCATTCACACGCGACTCTTCCATCTGGGTGGCTGGAGACCAGTTCTCTCAGTAACACGCTTGTCTTATAGACTGATTAGGGTGCCTCTCAAAAAAGGATACTTTCAGTGTTGTGGGGGGAAGAAACGAGTTTGATATTATAGCTAACTAAAGTCAATTTTTAACAAAGCTCAAGTGGACCATCTTCCCAATTCATTGAACTCTGAAACAAATCCAGATGAAACAAGAGTTCCTAGAGGGCTGAGTGTTCTGAGGAAGAATGGGGTGACTTCGAAGATGAGCACAGGGACACCAAGGACATCAGTGACTGAAGAAACTATGGGTGAAGCCCAGGGACTCGGGGCAGCAGCCACTGATGCTGGGCCCTCGCGGTATTGGCCATTTCCAGTGCTCAGCGAGCATCTTGGCCTCAGCCAGCTTTGGGCCCAAGGATGCCCAAAACGCTGCACAGAGATCACCTATCTCAAAACAGCTCATCTTTCTATCAGCTTTTTGAGCACGATCCAAACTTGTCAAGGCAATTTTATGAAACAAATCATAATTGGGGATAAGCCTTGGGTTTACCAATATGATGCTGAGAGCAAGGCTCAGTCACAACAGTGCCCCCAGGGGATCTGCTGGTCCAGTTAAATTCAAGACAGAGCTCAGCTCAGAAGATGAGCACAGCTCCGTTCAGGGAACCCAAAAGGGAAACCCTGATGGGTTTTCTCAAAGGACACAGGACGGTCCAAGGAGCTTATTAGGAGGAATTATTCAGAAAACCGAAAATTGCATTGATAAGGAAAAGGTCAAGAAAGCTGCAGCGAGGACATATTTTCCATCAAGACAGTGCACCTGCTCGTTCCCAGAAGGCAGCAGGGACTTTGCTGGGAAGCCTTGCCCCATGCATATATCCCCCTACAACCCTGACCTTGCCCCTATAGATTTCTTTTTGTCCCCCAAACTTAAAGAACGCTAAAAAGAACACAGTTAAATAGTCCCTCAGGATGCCAAAACTGTCATTTTTGACATGACCTATACTGAAGAGGACAAAATTCTTCAGCAGGATATAGACCGAGCTGTTGGACATGTAGAGAAGCAATAGCTTCACATTTTGTTTTTATTAATAAGGTTTCTCTGATTTTGTATGCAATGCCTTTTCATTTACCCCTGTATCACTGAAGAAAACTACAAAAACTTTGATGATCAAATGTGATGTTGAGGAAGTGAGAGAGACCATGTAAATATTTTTTAAAGACTGTACTTAAAGATCAGGGCCATATACTGCCCCCACGCCCACCCCACGGGCGGTGACTGGCTCTGGCCTACTGCATGGCACATGTATAGAGGCGGAATTTTTTTTATCACTGATTGATTTCTCATGAGTTTCTAGGAAGCAAAAAGCAAAAACTTTACTAAGAAATGCCAATATACGAGGGGCTTCGAAAAGTTCAAGGAAAAGAGCTTCAATGAAAAGGACTTTCGGAAGTGCACCCAGAGGCAGCTCCTGGGCTGTCCACAAGACTCCATCCTAAATGCATAGGCGAGTCAATCCCGTGGTTCAGTCGGGACAGGTGCATACAGTTTTCATTTGGCCTTATATTGGTGCAAAATGGAGCCCTGGTGGCATAGTGGTTACACTTTGAGCTGCTAACTACAAGTCCAGCAGTTCAAAACCCTCAGCCGCCCCTTGGGAGAAAGACGAGGCTGTCTATCCCGTAAAGACTTAAAGTCTCGGAAACTCACAGGGGCAGTTTTACCCTGTCCTCTAGGATCGCTGTGAGTCGGCATTGACTTGATGGCAGGGAGTGAGTGAGTGGAAGAGAAGGTGGCCTGGTGGCTCTCTCGGGCAAGCACTGGACTGCTACCCCCCTGGTTGGCAGTTCAAATACACAGCTGCTCTGTGAGAGAGAAAGAGACTGTCTGTGCCGGTCCACACGGACAGCCTTGGAAGCTCCACACAAGATCCCTGATTCCTCAGATCGGCTGATGGCCGTGGTGGTTCTTGTGGTTTTACTATAAAGACTGACCGTCTCAAAACCAGAAAGAGCAGTTCTAGTGTAGCCTCGGGAGGGTCTCTATCAATCAGAACACACCTGATGGCACAGGGTTGTAGTGGCTACTACGCGCGCGCATGCGCGCACCACCACCACTACGTCCTTAGAGCCTTTCCAAGAACTTTCAAGCTGCACACGCGGCCAGTGAAGGTCACTGCTAGGAAGCTTTTGTTAGCCAGCATCATTGGAGTTCCATTGGAGGGGTACGAGGTGACGGACCTTCACAAAGTCCATGGGTGATCCCAGGATCTGCTACTTGTCCCAGACTGTTCTCAAGTCCCCTACCTTACACTAGTTGTCCGTGTGTGACTCGGGGACCTACCGTATCTCAACTCCCACAAAACCCAAAACACAACAGGCTCCAACTACACAGAGGCATTATCAGAGTCCTACAGCCTGTATGCCCCACAACAGAAACTACTGAACCACACGTCACCTGAGTGCATGTTTATCCTCTCTAGAATGCGCTCCTCACGCAGCAGGAAGCTTAGAAACCTCCAGGTGCACGTGGCAAGCGAGGTGATAATGAGCACAGAGCATACGCTCTCACGCAGGAAAGGAGGGAAAGGACCACACGCAGCCCTTCCCCAGTCTCCGCTCTTCCCCAGTCCTCCTTTCCCACACTCCTAGGCAGGTGGGTTCCTGCCATGAACAGGGAGTATGGGATTCCTTTACAGGATCGCCTGTCAGCGGAGAAAGAGAGCAGACCGAGAGAGACCTGCACGCCATCTCCGTCACCACCACCACCACCACCACCACCATGTAAGCGGTCATGAAGAAAAGCTTCCCATCCGAAACCATTCCTTCCACACCAAAACAAACGCTTCTCGCTATTCGTGGAGTCCATCGGCAACGGTAAAACATGGTAATAAAGTCTGATTAATTAGCTTGACCAGATTCCTACAAGCTACTTCCCCAGAGCAAGCAAGCAAACAAACTAATTATATTTTAAATGGTTTACTTGTCCTGCCATGAAAAATTTGCAAACTAGGTGGAAAACAATGACTCGTGACAGAATAAAACACCCTTATATCCTTTTGTTCATGCGCCCTTTCTCATAAAATATAAATATTAAATAGCTCCCTCTGAAAACCACACTTTGCTAAAACTTAATAGCTCATTTTTTATCTCTCTGTATTAAAAACAAAAGCTAGCTCGGGAGAGAAAAGCCTATGAGCAAACATAAGAACCAACATAACCGCTCTCCCGACACATCTCAGTCTCACACAGGTCCGCTGAGACGCGCGAAGAACAACTTACCATCCGAAGCAGAACAGGGCAAGGTAGAGGCCCAAAAGGGTGGCCACCACGTGCCGGGTGAGAGAGCTCGCTCTGCTCGAGTGCAGGTACGTGCGGAACCAGACGGCTGCTAGCAAGGCAAAGAGCTGGCACACTACAAAGTTGACCTGCAAAGGAAAGTTAACTTCAGATTAGTATAAGGTGACCAGATGTCCCGCTTTTGGCGGGACAGTCCTGATTTTTAACAAATTTTCCCATGTCCCACGGCATTTTTTAAAAGGCCCAGTTTTTGGAAAGCATGCACGACAAGCTAGGGTAGACAGTTTTCAGCTGCCATGTGGCTATTTCGCCAGGATATGAGTTTTATCAATGGTGTCCCGCTTTTGTCCCGCTTTACCAATGTTAAAATCTGGTCACCTTAGATTAGCAACACAGGCCTGAATTTTTCTTAAGAAGCTGTCATGGGACAAAAGCCCCAAGATTACACGAAGTAAATATCGTCCAGTTTACAAGAGCAAACACCAGGGGTCTTCCCAGTTCACAGTGACAGTCCCAGGCTGAGAGGCATGGGGGCAGGGGAGGGGCACCTGAAGAACCCCAGAAACGGAAGCAGAGTAGCCATACTAGCTTAAGGGAGGGCGAGAATCATCTTAATGACTTCAGCGATTCTGAAGTGGGAAGAACAGCCCAGAACGTCTGCCAAAATGCTCTGGCACGGTACCAAGAACCCACAGGGTAGGAGGGCCTCGGGACCGAGACTCTTGGTCAAATGCACTCTCTTCCACTTGGAGTTCCAAGGGGTGCGGCTGCAGTGAAGAAGACTCTGCTGGTGTAAAATGGAACCCCTTATTTTTCAACAAGGGGAAACCGAGTAGCTGAGCTCGGAAGTACATCGATGGTTCACTGGGGCAGGCAGCAGAGTGTCAATAGACAGTCACTTTCAGAAAGCCAGGAGGGGAAAATGTCTAATTTTGAAGTTCCCCCTTATGCTGCTCTTAACTTTAGAAGTGGAATACAGAATAGCAATATTCCTGCTGCCCCTTTCCCTCCTAGAACATTTATTTTGCCTGAGTAAAATGTCAGAGTAGCACACTGAATACCATTAGAGAGACTTCTGAGATGCGCTGTGTGGATGCCAACTCCTTCAGGGCTCCTATTATTCTCAAAGGCTGGGCAGTCTCCCTTTCCTTTATGTACTAGATATATGCCTTACAGAACGCATATAAGAGGAAGTCTCCCTTTCTCTTTATATATGAGATATACGCCTTACAGAATGCATGTGCGGGGGAGTCTCCCTTTCCCTTTATATACTAGATATATGCCTTACAGAATGCATGTGCGGGGGAGTCTCCCTTTC
>NW_022103906.1:98852987-98854541 GCF_000313985.2 Echinops telfairi | reverse complement strand
TAAGAGGGAGTCTCCCTTTCTCTTTATATACTAGATATATGCCTTACAGAATGTATGTACGGGGGAGTCTACCTTTCTCTTTATATACTAGATATATGCCTTACAGAATGCATATAAGAGGGAGTCTCCCTTTCTCTTTATATACTAGATAAACGCCTTACAGAATGCATGTGCGGGGGAAGTCTCCCTTTCTCTTTATATATGAGATATACACCTTACAGAATGTATGTACGGGGGAGTCTACCTTTCTCTTTATATATGAGATATATGCCTTATAGAATGTTGAGAAACAGACTTTTCTGTAGACTGAAGCTGCAAACTACATATATCACCATTTCAAACATTAAAATGATGAACAAACTGCACCACATCCGTGTAGCTGCTCCATAGTCGTAGAGATATCGCTGGACAACTGTGCTCTTTTCCGTGTGTTACCAGGAGGAAGACAAGCTGACCATTGTTGTGCATTGTCTAAGAGACCACTGTTCTTTAAAATGGTTAGACTCAATGCAAGTAATGTCTTTCTAAAAGATTCCAAGCACTTCTCCCCTCATAAAGGGTTTGAGCAGTATTGAAAAGTGTGTGTCGGGGGTAGGGGGCAGGGGGGGGGTTGTTGAGGGGGGAGAAATCAAACAAAAGTCACGACATCAGCAAAAAGCAAAATTCTTGATATTAATAACTACTCACGACTACACAGCTTCTTATTGTCTACAAACGTCCTGGTATCATTAAGTTCGTAACTATTTATGAAGCATCTATCATGAGCAAAGCACAGAACAGAAATCCAAAGATCCCCAATTGTTAAGTCCAAGGCTAACATGGGCAGCCGACGGCGTCGGGGAAGCTGTGACCATTGGCAAGTGCCAGAGGGCACAAAGTCAAAACTGAGATATGTAATTTGGCAATTCCAACTTTATTGGTGGCCCTGGTGAGTTTAAGTACAATGTCCAGAAGCGGAGAGTTACACTTTACTAATGAGAAAAAATATATATATCTCGGTTTCCAAGTTACTTGTCTAAAATCACGTGGCCTAAGCAATTCCACGGCCAGTTGACTGTGCAGGAGGTGCAGAGAGGTGCGGGATGTGGTCCGGCTCCCTAAGAACCAAGCAAGTGAGCTCCCTCCAAACACAGGGCAAGGACACCATTGCTGCAGCGCGTAGACACCGAAGCAAGCCCAAACCCATGGCACAGAGCTGAATTCTGGTCATCAGCCAACACCCTTTGAGAAACTCAGAGGAAGGGACATCCAATGGCCTTGAAGAAGCTCCCAGAGCAAGGATAAGGTGGTAGCCCTCATGTGGGGCTTTGTAATGGCCTTGAAGGATCAGAAGGATCCGAGTCGGCGACCATGGTGGGAATCCCAGGAAGCAGCAGCTCATACTTCACGGCACAGGAGAATTCCAGACCATCTATTTTGGTGAACAGACAAATGAGCATACACAGTGTCCTTCAAGATGTTAAATGCCAAAACTCCCCATAAAACCTTATCTTATTCTTTTTGTGGCGTGTGGGTGGGTGAGGAGCTTGTGAGACACTGCAGAGGGAGAAAGAA
>NW_022103906.1:98831939-98852887 GCF_000313985.2 Echinops telfairi | reverse complement strand
CACACACACACACGGTGTTTTGCCCGAAGGCCAACCGCCATCATATCTGGTCAGGTCCATCTACCCTGTGCTGGAAGGGACCCCAGTTATCTCACCCAGCCCTAAGAACAAATGGGCGGAGGGCCCAGCAGCGAGGTGAACACCAGCTTCCTTGTGCTGAGTTCCTATTTGTAGTGAACAATGTTACCACGTGTCAAAGACATGTGACGAGGGTGGTCCACTGCAGATTAGAAAGGGAGCGTATGCTTATCTTGCCCCTGGGTACTCAGGCCCTGGCTGGGACTGAACATTGGGAGACAACCTTTGAGGCTGGAAGGTGCTGGGGTCCTGCGAGACAGACAGGTGCCAGCCACACCTAGAAGCTGCATCTTTTTGGGGGTGGGGTGGTGGTGAGGAGGTTGAAGTTGTTCCCCACTAAGTGGTTAAATAAGCACAAAAAAGCTTATGCTTACTTTGTCCCCAGAAACAATAGGTGCCATCTCCCTCTATTTACCTGCCCCCACAGTGATCTCTCCTTAGGTAAACCGTTCAAAGGCCCTTAGAGTAAGAGGTGTGCTCCTCACTCAAACCCAAACTGGGCAGCTCTGGGGCCTGCTGGGCCAGCCGTGATTTCCGGAGATTATCTGAAGGTCAATTTGATTGCTATAACCCAACAGAGAAACTCGCTGCTATCCCATGGATTCCAACCCACGACGAGGGTTGCCCCTGTGGGTTCCGGACACTGTGAAGTCCAAGGTTCTCCCTGGACGGCCTCAGAATAGACGGGCATCTGCTAAACAAAGCATCAACGGGAGCTCCTTCCTGGATCTAATACGCCTGAGAAAGCTAGGATGCCGATCTTTGTGCATTCTATAGAATTTTTGACAATTTATTATTAAAGTGCGTCTGACTCGGCCATGGCATGGTCAATCGCCTCATATGCATATGAAAATGACGCACAGAATAAGGAACACCAGAGGAGCCTTGCTGGGTCTGAATGACGGTGCTGGTGGAAAAAACGGACCAGGCCACAGGCTGGCCAAAGAACAAAGCCGTTCCGTCTGGAAAGAAGTACAGCCGGAACGATCCTTCGAGGCAAGGATGGGGCGACGTTGTCCCAGGTACTTTGGACATGTCGTCAGGACATCCTGCCTGGGGCAGCACAGAGGAAGGCCTTCGACGACATGGGCCGACACAGCGGCTGCATGGATGGGCTCACCCGTGAGGAACAATCGTGAGGCTGGCGTAGGACCAGCAGTGTTTTTTTAAAATCATTTTATTGGGGGCTCATACAACTCACAATTCCATACATGCATCAATTGTGTAGAGCATATTTGTACATTTGTTGACCTCATCATTCTCAAAACATTTGCTCTCCAGTTAAGCCCCTGGTATCAGCTCCTCATTTTCCCCCTCCCTCCCTGCTCCCCCTTCCCTCATGAACCCTTGATAACTTATAAATCATTATTTTGTCATATCTTACACTGTCCGACGTCTCCCTTCACCCACTTTTCTGCTGTCCGTCCCCCAGGGAGGAGGTCACATGGAGACCCCTGTGGAAAAGGGAGAGCGGCAGTGTCTTGTCCTGCTGTGCCCAGGTCGCTGCATCCATCGACGATGACAGCAATCTCCCTAGACCCACACTTGACCCACACTTGGACGTGCCAGGCTGAGTCTGAGTGCGGTCTGCAGCCGTCTCTCTTCACTGGGAGGCATGCCCGCCATGAGGGCATGAGGTACCTGTGCTCCAGCCGTGCCAGCACGGTCTTCCCCAGTCCTCTCCAGGCTACCTTTGAGCATGAAGGGCTCATCTCCAGGACTGCGTCACACGAGGCTCTGCTGCAAGCCATCAGGTTTTTCGGGGGCTAATCCCTCAGAAGTGGACCACCTCTTCCTTCTTCCTAGTCTGTAAGCCCCTCTGAAACCTCTCCACCCTCGTTGGCACTGCTGGCATTTGAAAGAGCACAGCAGCAAGCAAGTCGTCACAGCACAGCACACTGCACCAAGCAAGTCCACAGCAAGCACCTGAGAGAGGAGCGCTCTCGTGTGTATGACTCCTGGAAACCAACCAAGCCCGGTGCCATCGGCGCAATTCCAACCCAAAGCAGTCCTGTACACGCACTGGTTTCAAGACTGGATCTTTTCTCTCTCTCTCTCTTTTTTTTTTTACAAACCCATTTTATTGGGAGTCATACAGACATGTTCCGTAGTTCAATCACACCAGGCAGTACTGTACAACTGCTACCACAATCAGTTTCAAAACATTCTCTTCCTTCTTGCTGCTTGATATCAGCTCCCAAGACTAAATCTTTAAGGGAGCAGACAACCTCTTCTTTCTCCCTTGGAATGGCCGGCCTGTGAGTTTGAAACTCCGAACGTTCCGTTAGCAGCCCAGTATCTAACCCACAATGCCACCTGGGCGCCTTTAGTCTTGATGGACTCTCTTTAGACATCTTCGTACAATACTTCACCAAGTGCTAGGTGCATGCCAGGCACAGGGCATGCTGTTTTCATCTACTTCTCCTAACTGCTCTGAGGAAGCAGGCAAGGTTCAAAGCCCAGGGATCTTTCATTGTACATTGCGGCCTTGGTATGGATTACAGCCTCATGTAAAGAAGACCCAAATCCCCACAACTGGACCAAGAGGAAGCATCGTGATAAACGGAGAAAAGTTGTCTTGCATGGACCTACATTCAATGCTCACAGCAGCAGCAAAGAGATCAAAAGATGAGTTGCACTGGGAAAGCTGCCATACAAGGCCTCTTTATAAAGTGCTGAATATCAAGGCTGTTACTTTGAGAACCATGGAGCACCTGACCTAAGCCATGGTGTTTTCAATCACTTTATAGGCATGGACATGATTAAATAAGGAAGGCCAAAGAAGAATTGATGGGCCTGAACTGCGCAGCTGGTGAAGAATACTGACCGTACATGGACAGAGTGCTCCTTCGAGGCAAGGAGAGCAAGACTTGGTTCTACATAATGTGGACATGTTCTCAGGAGAGAACAGTCCTTGGAGGACATCGTGCTTGATGCAGTAGAGGGCAGAGGAAAAGAGACATGATGCCCCAGTCTTTCCAATACAACAGACACATGAAACTGAAAGCCCTTCTGACACTATTCCATATCCAATCTCCCCACCAAGAGTAATCATTAATCTTAAGTAGATTTTTAGCTTTCTTGTGCATGTTTTTATACTTTTATCAATGGTGCCATTTATACATTCTGTTATACTGAATATGCTAAATGTTATTAAATGGTACAAGACTGAATGTAAGCACTTGCGATTCGTTTCCACTGAGTATTACATTACTGACACGTAACCATATTACACGTGTACCTGCTCCTTGTGTACTTCCTGCTGTGGAGTAGTCCCTAGTCCAGAATACGCTTTAGTGACACCTCAGTACAGCAGGTAGAATATATGCTACTATGGTGCACCATCAAGTCAGGAACCTGGGGGACAGTGAGTGACAGAGGCGCTGGGCTGCTGGCCACAGGTTAGAACCAGCAGTCACTCTGCAGGAGAAATATGAGACTTTCTGCTCCAGGAAAAAGCCCCAAAAAACGTAGAGCCCCGGAAACCCACAGGAAGCCAGTCTACTCTGTCCTAGAGGGTGGCTCTGGGTCAGAGCTGACCCACAGGAAGCCAGTCTACTCTGTCCTAGAGGGTGGCTCTGGGTCAGAGCTGACTCGATGGCACTGGCCTAAGTTTGTTCTAGGGGCGAGGCTTTCACTCCCAGAAAGACCTGGAAAGAGAACTTCTAAGTCAAACACCCTCCACTTGACTATGTGTGAAGGGGCTTCAGATTTCAAAAGGTGGAACTAAAAGATCCTGGAATTTTTTCATGAACATTTTCCACCTTTCTCATATATTGCTCAGCTGCCCTCCACATCGGCTGGTACGGTCAGATTTCCACTTCCGTCCAGCTGATGAGTGCAAAGTCATATCCCATTATTCTTTTAATCTGTGTATCACCTGATCGCTACTGCAGCATACTCAGTTTCAATGGTTTCCTCTTTATTTTTGCCTCCTTTTTATTACTGTCTTTTTCATGCATAATTTAAAGGAGTTCTTTATGTATTTGAAACTCATCCTTTGCAAACAGCTTCTCTTAGTCAACAGCTGACCTCTTATCTTGGTGTAAGGTGTCTTTTCCAGCTGCTGTCTCCTGTGTGTTGTGTGTACCTTCTGCACTATACATACAACTGTACTTTTTAAATACAGAGTGACAGTTGTGTGTTTCAAAGGTTGTTTAATTAGAAACACACACACACACACACACACACAGAAAATTCTAGGGTAATTCTACCATCCAGTGAGATAAACCAGGAACTCTGAGTTTTCCATTATGGCATTAAAGCATTTATTAAGGTCTACTTTCTATTTAAAAACCAAGGATTTTAGGGCTCCCAATGCTAACGTTTTCCAAATCTGTGTAATAAATTTTATTGCATTTCATAAAACCTAAGTTATCCTCACAATGCTCATCTGAGAGAAATGTTATCTACATTTTAAAGGAAATAGCCCATGTAGCAGATTTGGGGCCTAAACCTCTTGGTTAGCTAGCTGCTGTCTTATGCTTGTCCTTTGAGCTCTAAAATGGAAGTTGATCTTAGCATTTTCTAATTGACCAAGGGCATCTAGGCTAAAAGTATGTCTTAAGAAAATGTAAAACCACTAATCACAAATTCCTATCTTTCACAACAAACTGCATGTCCCTTATCCTTTGAGGCTTTAAATGTTCTCCCTCTTATTGGAACAGAAGGGAGTGGATTTGGGGGATGTTTAAAATGTCTATCAAGCTATAAGCTTATCACATGGGCAGTCCTTTGGCCATATCTGCCCTTTCTGCTATGATAGCAGGAGCCACGTGTGGTGGTGAGCACTTGAGTTTTGTTTCCACAAGGGAGACGTGCTTTAGGAGTCAAATACACAGCACAGCTTTTGACGACAGCACCCAATGAGAACACAACTGTAAAGTATCTCTGTACTTTCATATTGATTATAGGTTGAAATGAAAGCATATCATGAAGTAGCTAGTGATTTTGAACCACTGACCCTTTGGTTACCAGCCCAAATCATAACCACTACACTATCAGAATCACTTAAGTGATAGATTATATTGACAGCAATACTTGAAAGAATTTATGTTCTCTATAGACATCACCAAATAATCACTCCTCCAGCACATATACCTGCGTATAAACCTGTTGATTTTTAAGATTTACAAAAGCCCACTGCTGTCAGGTTGATTACAACTCATCACGATCCCACATAGTGTTTCCAGGGCTGTAAGCCCTTTATGGGGACAGGCACCTTTCTCCCGCGGAGCCACTGGGAATCTGGACTAGCATCCTGGTAGTTCACTGCGGGCTCACAACCCATGGCACACTGCTGTATAACACTTCAGATAACACACTGAGACAAACACAACTTGCCATTTCTTCCAAACAGGTCAATATTAAGAGATGTTATTATTATAGACCTAGGAAGATACTAATGATGAAGTGCCCTGAATTTTTTTGCTAACAGTAAAAATCTGTCATTAATAAGTAACGTATGTAGGATAGACCTGATAGTCATGACATTTTCAATTCTGACTAACATGTATCACAAATATTGATTTGATGTGATGTAAAAAAGAAACAATAGCATAAACACATTTTACAATGCAAGCAACGAATTATTCAAAGGAAAAATAAAGGCTTGTATATCATAAAACGAAAAAAAAAAGAATATTATGAACATTAGTTACAATGGTTTCTTTTTACTTTTTGATATGGCTACCAGGAAACTCAACCTTATTTTTGTGGTTAGCATTTGTGGCTCACAATATATTTCTATTGACTCTACTGATATACCTGACACACCTCATTTTAAAAGTCTGATATATCCCCCTATTTTTCATACAGCAGATATGTGCCATGTAAGAGTTTGTTAATTAGTCTCTATATCACAAGCCTTCTGTAGTAAAGCAACAATTGACTGATAACAAATTCAGAGTAGAAACCCTTCAACTCTAAGACAGTTAAAGGTGATTCTAATCCTCAGCAGATCAACAAACACAGCTCTTCAGCCCATATCTCTACTGGTATGCGAGTATAACCCGGCAGACCCCTGCACACCTGCATTTACTGCAGTAACCTCCACGACAGCAAACCATGGAAACAGCCCAAGCCGCGCTCCAGAGGAGCGGATACAGGACTCTGTCCACGCACACGTGGGAGCGCACGCAGCAGCAGCAGCGGCAGAGACGACGACAGCCCCTCACAGTCGCGAGACTGGCGAAGCTGGAGAGCACTGTGCTCAGCAGGCTCCGCCGTTCAGACAAAGGCAAGCATTTCACATCACCGTTGTTTTAAGGGAAACAGAAAAAGAAACGTGCTTTATACACCAGGAGGCAAGACGCTGATGGCTACGAGGAGGCCAGGGACAGGGATGGGAGAGGGGAGGGATGGGAGCCGGGGATGGGAGGGGCCGAAAGGAGGGTTTAGCAGGATACTGTTGATTTCATGTCATGAGATCTAGAGGAATACACACATCCATCTCGCTGACCAATCCTGGAAACAGGCGGGTTTCGTTCTGTGTGCATCGGGTCACTGTGAGTTGGAACCGACTCAACTCGATGAGTGACCACACCACAGGCTCCCTCCCTCAGCACACACTGGGCCTGAAGGCAGGCTGGGGCCTGGCAAGGATGGAGGACATGGTGCAGGACCTGACACTGTCACAGGGGGGGCTTCACAACGTCCGGGGGAAACACTGTTCTCTTTTCACCCCATTTTCCATGAAGTGTTTGGATCCCCCCGCATACCATGAGTCTGGGCTGACTATCGCCCCGAAGAGATCGCTCCCACCTGCCCGTGATTAATGACAATCTAAACCTAAAAAATGTGCTCCTTACAAATCACCACAGAAAACCCAAGTTTACCAAGTAAGAATGAAGCTGTACAACATGCCAGCAGGCACAGCAGCTTCACCGTGTCACGCCGTGCCCATCACGTGTCCTTCCGCCTGTGTCCCTCACCTGCCCTGACAGTGTCCCTGCCGCTCATCCCACAAGACAGAGGCACTCCGTGACCTTTGTTAAGCCGAACTTTGTAAGTGTAAGTAATTCCTGTTTACTCAAACGGGGCGTATTCTACTGAGCGGCCACTTAGACTAGCTTCTAAGTCTGACTTGCTCTTTAAACTGTGAACACCTTACTTATGTAGGGCTTGGGGCCGCATTTGGCCCCATCTCTGTGCAGAAGGCCCAGCTTCACGCGTGTTTTCAAATCACTGAACTAAAAAGTAGGAAAGAACATTCATGCCTTAAGGGTGTTTAAGATAAAAACTGTGTGTGTTTGGAAACGGACTGTGGAAGCAATTTTAAATTCTGCTCGGCATGATTGAATATGGAATGGTATATGTATAAACTCCCAATTAGTAATAAAATTTAAAAACACACAGAGATCCAGGAATGGGTTTTGAGCTCTCACTAAATCCTACCTCTAATTTAAGAACAATTAGTTCTTACATCACGGCCCTGCTTGAAACCCGCCCTCAGAAAGGGAACATAGAAGATGCGGGTGCTATAGCAAAATGGGGTGAAGAATGTAGATGGCTCCCAGCGATCAGATAAAATAGCGTCTGGGGTCTTAAAGGCTGTCTCCAAACAAGCAACCCTCTAAGTGAGATGTCAACTAAGTCCATATGGAATAAGTACACCATCATCAGTCACCGAAGAATTGGAATCCATATAATCCGGAGTCGAAGGAGGGACCAGTATCAGAGCCTAAATTGTGAGAATCCAGTTTGCAGAAGGCAATGGATGACAGTGGGAGCCCACGATTCATTATGGGAACCACATAGGAAATAATCTTCTGGTGACCTCCCTCTACCCACAATTGAGGGTGGGAGAAAGTGGTTACCAGACAGTTGCATTAGAGATGAGTCTAAAAGTCAAAGGCATAAATCTGACTTGAACAGTTAAAACTTTCTTAGCTGATCCTCCTTCTGATGCATGCTGGACCTAATCTGGTTTTCAACATTTTCTATAGTTTTTGTTTGTTCATATTAGGGTGTATCTTAGAGGTGTTATGTCACTGGAGGTCACACTCTTGAAGTTGCGTCATATGTTTTGGTAGATGACACCCAGGATTGATGAACCTAGAGGGAAAGCGAGTAGAATAAGGATTTCGGGGGGCGGGGCATGTGTAAAAGGGAGATGATCTCAAGGAGTCCAGGAAGAAAAAGAAGGTTTGGAAACTGATTGTGGCAGCAGCTGTACAAGTCTGCTTCACATGATTCATCTATGGAATGATATATGTATTAACTCCAAATTAATAATATACTTTTTAAAAGTGTTTAAAATCAAGGAGAGTCGACTACCAAGAGTGTAGTTCATATTTTTCCTTCCTCTTTATTATGGGCTTAAAGCGCTTAATATAGATTGCTATCCTTAGAAACTTCATAACCCAAAATAATAATTTAAAAAAAAGAATTGTAAAGAAGCCTTCTATGCAGCATTCGGTACATACTGACCGTACTCACAACGGGTGAACGGGACAGAAAGACATGGTTCCTCACTCAGGAAGCTCACAAGCCAGCAAGCAGACAGACACTTGCAAGAACGAAGGCTGTGAACCTGTGATAAAGAATGGGCGCTGACGGTTATGAAGACCGAGAGTAGGAGGACTTTTGGACATGTCTCTCAGAGTGATTTCCATCCTTCCGATCTGCATGACAACGACCCACCACAGTCTCGTATCCATGGAAGGCACCGGGGGCTGAGTCAGCTGAGGAAGGAGAACTCCTGAGTTTACCCAGCAAAGAGCCCTGCTCTGCAGACAGATCCAGACAACCGCTCCAACCACTCCAACACTAGACACCAACGTCCCAGAGCCTCCACTCCACGCTGAAGCCAACACTGTTTAACGCAGCCAGACTCCTGGGGGTGGGGGGGCTGTCTCTTAATAGACAACCCCCTAAGTATATTCTAAGATCACCCACAGACAACCAAAGGTCAGTGTATATTTCCATCACGCATAGGAACAAAGGCAGGAAATGCAGGACTGCATCAAGAAAAGAGACCAACGAGAGAAGCAATACCGGGAGGGTAAGGGAAGGTGGGGAAAGTAAGGGGGAACCAATCACAATGACCGACAGATAACCCCCTCCCAGGGGGACGGACAACAGAAAAGTGGGTGAAGGGAGACAGCAGTCAGTGTTAAGACATGAAAAAAGAATTATAAAGTATTAAGGGTTCATGAGGGAGGGAGGGAGGAAATGAACTGATACCAAGGGCTCAAGAAGAAAGAAAACGTTTTGAAAGGACTGTAACCTATGTACAAGTGTGCCTGAAACAATGGATGGACGTCTGGATTGTGAGAAGAGCTGTGAGAGTCCCCAATAAAATGATAAAAAGGGGAAAAGAAAACAGAGAGATTTAAAAGTAGGTTTCTTCTATTACCCAGATAATAGGTTTATCTCGTGTTGATCAGTCTTGAAAAGGGTTACAAAGAGTTCCCCTGAACTGGGCAGGACTGAATGTTCAATACCGGACGAGGCTGCTCCAGTGAGCACAGGACACTCAGTACTGCACTTGGCTGTGTGCCGCGGGCCTGCGGCACAGGCCTGCGCCGGCCTCCCCATGCCCATCACCTGTGCCCAACCAGCTCCTTGAGGGTCTTCTTCGTTGTCGTTGACCCAAGTACAACTCAGATTAAAAAAAGAAAGACAAGCATGAGCCCTCCCTCCTCTGACCCCCCCACCCTGCCAAATGACACACAGCACAGACACCGTGACCGTCGTCTCCCTGGACACAGCAGTGCACTGACCCATTCTATCCAGGCCCGGGTAGAATGAAACCAAACCCCAAACCCCTTGGGCATCAGGTGATTCTGGCTCATGGGAATCACATGAAGTACTCCACATTAAACCATGGCCCCCACCCCACCCCGCCAGGGACCTTGAACAGACTAAAGGAACAAAGGAGGCATGGATACGAGAACCAAGAACGACTGCCCTTCATGAAGAGCATTTGGATGATCCGCAAGTTGGCTTCAGAAAGTTTGTGGGAAATTGCATTATCGTTTAATTCCATTTTTCGTATGTCCCAATGCGTGTCTCTGGGTATTTGCAAGTCTGAAGATATGCTGAAAGAACAGTTTAAGAGTGGTCTACTGGCACAAGTAAGCAACTCCACTGGGTTGGCAGTTCGAACCCACCCGGTCACTTTCAGGAGAAAGTTGAGGCAACTTGTTCCCGCAGAGGTTACAGCCTAGAAAGCTGTGTGGGGCGGTTCTACATGGCCACGTGGTGTCTGAGCTAAAAACTTCTGCTCATAGCAGCCTCATACCCACACTGAGTAGAAGAACGAGTCCTGGGACATCCACAGAACTGGAGCTCTCCCTGCCGGCAAGGCCATTCCCTCTAGGACAGGGTGGAACTGCCCCGCGGGTTTCCGAGACAGGGGTAGAAAGGCTCCTCTGGGCTTTCTCCTGCGATATAATGGGATGCTACAAGCAACAAAGGAGAATTAGCTATCCCCACCCCCACGGATCTCAAAATGACCATTCTGAGTGAGAGAAGCCGCGAGGAACAAGAAGAGTACCCTATAATATGACCCTGTTTATACAGGGAAGCAGACGAGTCCACCATGGCAAGGACATCAGTGGCTGCCGGGCTGCCAGGGGAGGGAGGCCTGCAAGAAGCTCGGAGAGGCAGGAAAGGGGCAGGGGGAAACCTGGCAGGGAGGGGTGCTGGATATGCTCAGTATTGTTATTGTGGTGGCAGTCTCACGGATTGGGTACACGGCAAAACTCATCGAGTCGTGTACTTTCAATAGGCTTAATTTATTGTGGGTCAATCACATTTCAATAGAGCTGTTAAAATTTTTTTTTTCATGAAAATGAATTCACATGGACCATCATTTGGCTTTAGCCGAAAGTGTTATGGTGTTATTTAAATTACTTTTGCTTTTAAATGTATATTTTATTTCAATTACATATCATGCTTTGTGAACAAGCAATTTTGGAATGAATACCAGGATGGAATACTTAAATGCCTGTATTTCATCCTCATTCATCATCTATTTCAAGGTTTGGAAAGCCAAAAAGCGTTTTAGGGGAAACTCCATCTCTCACAGAGACACCAGGTCTGATCTATAGAGCAGCAGGGACCGTCCAATCCAACGTCTTCAAGTGATAGAGTGCAGAGCTCCTCCTGTTAGGGAACTCTTCCTGTTCTGCGGCTCTGAGCTTGTCACCTCAAATCGTCACGTCAGTCTTGACCTTTCCACTGAGCTTCAGACGTTCACACTCACCTGCATGGTAACCTTCTCACTGGAATGTCTAAAAGCAACTTACAATAGCCAAAAGGGAGTTCGGATTTTCTCCTTCCAACTTCTCCCCTAAACATACAAGCAGCCCCTTATGGTGCATCTCTGGGTCTTTTTAGCTCAGTATTCAATTTATACCTCAGATTCATCCCCTGGTCTCCCAATTCTCCAATTACACAGCTGCCGTTAGTCCTTGCCTGGTCAATGTTGTCACGCTGTCTTAAAGAGCAGAGGAGAAAACTTTCCTGCAGAGTTTCCAAAGCTGTGATGTTTTCCGAAGCAGACAATCGCATCTTCCTCCCACGGAGGGGTTGGTTGGTGAGCAGCCAAGCCCTTCATCCAGTGCTCCACCGGAGCTCCTCGCTGAGACGCCCACTCCTGAGAGCCACCTCCACCCACCCACCCACCCCCACCCCTCGCCCCCTCGGTTTCCTCCCTTGCCTCGGCAGCTCAGTTACCACACAGTAGCCCGAGTCACCTGAGCATATCAATCGCCCAGTTTTAAGATAGCCTAGTAGGCTGCCCATCATTAAATAACTGAATGAAGTCTTAACTTGTTGTTGGCAGCTAACAACTTTGAATCCTTCCTCTGGTCTGAAAGAGCCAGGCCTTCTACCACTCTTTCTCTCACTGACCACATCAAGGCCCACTGACCTCACACCTCAAGCCCATTTGCACACAGAGGCTAGCGCCTCCCTTACCCCGGCTGCCCAGGACCATACAACAGTCCATTATCTCAGCACACACTTCCTAAGTGTCACATCGCTAGAAGCTGCCCAGACTAGCCACCTGAAGTAGCATCCCCAATCCCTGCTCATCACATTTTGTTGACTTCAGTTATTAAGACCATTTTAAGTTATACTATAAATTTATTTTACAATAAAAATTCATCCATGTAGTCATTCACTCATTATTTTACACATAGTTATGATTATCAGAAGCACTAATGCAAATAAGAGTGGTGATCCCTTCCTAATTTAACTCAAAAGCACTCATTCACATCCAAGGGTCTAGCATGCTGGTGGATACACCCGTACCCCCTCTGTCTGCAGCTGTGTGTGTGTGTGTGTGTGTGTGTGTGTGTGTGTGTGTGTAAATTTCACCTATCCCATTCCCTTTGTTCTGCTGTTATTTTTAAGTGCCCTTGAGTGGATGCATGCAGGGCCCTGGATGCACAGCTGAGGGAATTACTTCCAAACTACACGCCACTGAGGGACAAATCCATTAACTGCCTCCCATGCAGTCTGAGCAACATGGACACTGCCCTGTGGAGCAGGCGAGGGACACAGCATCACCAGCAAACCCAGCAGGGCTGTGCTCGGGCCCCACTACCAAGCCCGGGACAGCCCTTTCCGCTCCAGGGATAGGACGACAGCTGCAGATGGGAGAGCATCAGGACATCCCAGGGTATAGATGGCCAGGTTATCATCCAAGGTTGACACTGCCTCTGCATGGCTATTCAACACACAGCCTCATACAGCTCCTGCGATGAGGTGTGAACCACGGAAAGGCGGCAGGTGGGTGGCTTTGTCAAACAGAAATGTGCTCCCGCTGTGGAGGCGGCTGGAGGTGGGAATCCGGGGACCAGCGCTAGGTCACGGCGCTCCTCTCTGTGGGCTCTGGAGGAAGGGGCTTATCTCTTCTGAGTGGCTGCTGGACATCTTCCTGAGGTTTGGCACACCCTCCCCCACCCCTGCCGCATCTCAGCTATTAGCTTGTTTGCTTTCACCTCTTTTATGTCTTAGCTCAGCTGGACTCAAGGCACCAAGGGACAGGCAACTGGAAGCCCACAGGGTGTCACAAGCATGGCAGCTGGGTGAGGAATGACACACATACTGGGAGAGGGAGACGCAGCTCAATCCCCAGATGCTTGAATGGCTTGCTTTAATAAAGGTTATTCCCCCAAAACATTGTTCTCTCATTCACATCTCCATGCAAGATGGGGGGGAGCAGCAGGAAACACCACAGAACAAGGCAGTGCACCCAACGGGACTATGTCTCACCTGAGTGTCATCTATCTATCACAGCTGCTCTATAGGAAGCTGCTCACTGCCGCTGAACAGGCCAAAATTACAGACTTTGCTCTGGCCTGGCCAAGAGACCACTGGCATGTATGACCTCTTTACCACATAGTTTCTGAACGTAAAAATAAACATGACTCCGATCTACATTTGTGGACTATGAACTTCGCAGAGAGAGGAAAAACCCCGAACATTCTATACTTGTCTCTTCCCTTCACCAAATACAATGCCTACCTGGTGAGCTCCCGTGTAAGACCAAAAAGATCATCAAACAGGCAGTGGTTTCACACATTTTGCAATCTTATAAAAGGGTCCGTATTGTGCTTCTTCTTCCCACCCACCACACCAAATTCACTGCCACGTGGTCACTGTGACCCTACAGGGCAGAGTGCAGAACCTCCCCTGTGGGTTTTCGATACTTGAACCTAAACAAGAGTAGAAAGCATCATTTTTCTCCCAAGGAGCAACTGGTGACCTTGTGGTTAGAAGCCCAACAAATAACCCACTACACAAGGAGGCTTAGGCCAGTAGGGCTCCTTCTCACCCACCAGGATGATAGCTATAATCAACAAGCAACAAAATAAGCAAGTGCTGATGAGAACGATGGGCGGGCGGGGGCGGAACCCTCACACACTGCTGCCAGATGGGAAATAGGACAGCTGCTCTGGTGATTAGTGCCTCGAAAAGTGAGAGTTGTTCCCATAGGTTCCACCAATGACCTGAAAACTTAAATATGCACAAAAGTTCACAAATGTTCATGGCAGCATTACTCATGTTTGCCCAAATCCAATGGCAGCGAAGCGAAACACCGCAATACGCCTCTTCCATCCCTTTCCCTTTAATTCCCACCAAATGGCTGGGTGGGATCGTGCAAATAAGGTGTGGTGGTCGGGTGCCAACCAGAAGACCCAAGATGCAACAGAAGGGCGCACTGTCCAGTCCCGCGCCACGCTTGTCTACGCCCAAGAGCCCACTGTTGCAGCCACTGTGGTGATCCACCTCGTCGAGGGCCTTCCTCTGTCTCACTGCCCCTCCACTTGACCAAGCACAATGTCCTTCTCCAGAGGCTTCTCTGTCCTTGCCACGTGGCCAGAGTCCTTGAGACAAGTCTTGTCATCCTTGCCTCTAAGGGGCACTCTGTTCACAGTTGTTCCAAGAGAGACCTGTTTGTCCTTTCGGCAGTCCATGTTTCTTTCGAGATCTTTCCCCAGCACCACAATCCAAAGAGCACATCAATTCTTCTGTCTTCCTTATTCAATGTCCAGTTTTCATAGGCACACAAAGCAATTGAAATTAACAAGGCTGGGGTCAGGCACACCTTAGTCCTTAGGTGTGCTCTTCAATACTCTACAAGGGTCTCTCGCAGCAGACTGACTCAATGCAGCTTGTCTGATCTTTCAGCTGCTGCTTGGAGGAGCATTGATTGTGGATCCAAGCAAGACAAAATCCTTGACAACTCCAATCTTTTCTCTATTTATCGTGATGCTACCTATTGGTCCAGTTGTGAGGATTTTGGTCTTCTTGACATTGAGTTATAATCCATGCTGCAGGCTGCAATCCTTGATCTTCAACAGCACGTACTTCAGGTCCTCCTCACTTTCAGGAAGCAAAGTTATGTCATCAGCATGCCACAGATTGTTAATAAGCCTTCCTCCAATCCGGATGCCATTCTTCTCCATGTAACCCAGCCTCTCTGATTACGTGCTCAGTGTAGACTGGATAAGTATGGTGAGAGGCTACCACCCTGCCCCTCCCCTTTCCTGCTTTGAAGCCGTGCAGCATTACCTCGTTCATTCGTGTAACTGCCTCTTTCTTGATCCGTGTGCAGGTTCTAGTGCGCACGATGAAAGATGCTTCGGTTCCCATTCTTCTCAAAGCTATCATGGTTAGAGGTGATCCAAACAGTTGCGTGCCTCTGCGCAAGCAATAAAACACAACTAAACATTATTTTGGCATTCTCTGTTCGAGCCAAGATCCAACTGACATTAGCAATGATATGCCTTGTTCCATGTTCCCTTCTGAATCCAGCCTGAACCGCTGGGCAGCTCCCTGTCAATGTACTGCTGCGACTGTGTTGGACGATCTTCTGCTAAATTTTACTTGCATGTGATAGCAGCGATTTGAGCAATCTGTTGGGTCACCTTTCTTTTGTATGGGCACAATACGATGATTATCTTTTCGTTCCATATGAGTGGTCACGGACCACAGGAAAATACCCTGGTCTCATTGTGCTCAACAAAATGAAAGTTTACTAAACAAGGTATGTTCTCATACCGAATAGACAGGCCAAATCTTATCACCTGATAATCATGGGTTTTGATTATATGAAGCAGGAGAATGCCAACGTGCTGCTGCTGGCAGTGACCCTGGGTGAACCACTTGGAAAAGAGTTTGCTATGATCGCCGTGCCCACGCTGTAATAAAGCACCAAGAGCTGACTGGCAGCGCTAATTAAGCTAAATTTGATTTATTATTTAGAAAAGCTGAAGCTACTCAACTACTGATTCAGTTCTGGTGGATAAACCTGAGAGCAACTGATGCACATTTATAAGGAGCTGGGCACAAAAGTACCCAGTTTGGTGTTGTTCACAGGGAAAACCATCGGGCATGAACAGGAAACAAAAGCAAGCCATAGATTCGCACAACAGAATACTACACAGGATTGAAGATTACAGAACTTTAGTTACATCTACAATACAAGTATCTTTCACATCCTGTTTATTTTAAAAGTAAGGCTCAAAAGAAAACATATAGGATGAATCATTTATATAAAGGCCAAAGATCAAAATGGAACAAAACTAAATAATGCATTACTAAAAGAAACATTATTTAAAATTAAAACTCTAGAACAAAATAAAATAAAACAATAACCAAGTAAATCATAAAACATAAAATTCTAATAAGTGGCTCCTTTGGGGGCAGGGAAATCTAGTCATTTCCCTCTAAGGAGAAATATATATATAATATTCAGGTACAATGGTTATTGTACATGAAGTCCCAAAATATATGCACACAGTGCCTCTGGAGAAAAATTAATAATTTTTCTCCCCCAATAGTGAGACCTTCTGATCAAATGTTCTGAATGTTCCATTGATCACCTGGCTGTATTGGCTGGGACCAGAAGTCAGACACAGCGAGACCACTGATGTTGAAGAAAGTGGTCCATTTGGGGTTTTTTTATTCAAAATGCTCTCAGGAAAACCATGCTTAGTGTGAGTTCTTGGGGAAAAAAATGAAAATAATTTATCAAGGAGTCACGTGGGTGGGGGGAGGAGGGGAGAAGGGCTGACACCAAGGGCTCAATAGAAAGGAAATGTCTAGAAAATGAGGGTGGCAACATATGTACAAATGTCCTTGATATCATTGACTTATGGATTGTTACAAGAGCTGTAAGAGCCCTCAATAAAATTTAAATAAAATAAAAATCTTAAAAGATTCTCACCATTCTCATGAAATTACCATAGGTGCTTTATTGAACCCAACCCACTTCTTAGCCTGAAAGTACAATGGAGGTCTTCAAAACTGCGGCACACAACCTGGCCCTGTGCCTTAAGTCCAGACTTACAGACACATTATCCCTACTTCCAGAGCTGAGAGAAACCCATGGATAAAAACAAGTGCAAAGTGGTACTTTGGATGGGGTCCCAGAACAGGTAAAGGGCAATGAATAAAAACTAAGAAAGTCTAAATAAAGGACAGAATCCCATTCATAGTATGACATCAATATTGGTTCACCACCTGTGATAACTGACATATTGCATTGGGCAGATTTGCTGTACAAAATCTGTCCAAAGTACTAACGAGCAGAGTTGTCGCCTTGAGGACTAAGTGATACCCGGGCAGATGCCACATAGTTTTCAATTGGCTCATATGCATATGGAGCTGGGCAATGAACAAGGAAGACTGGTGGTTATATAATCATTTGTCAATTTGAGAGCATTAAAAGTCAAGGGGTGGAGTCTAGCCTGTCAATCAGGTCAGAGCCAATGAGGCCTCTGTGTGGGAAAGGCCTTCTCCTGAGGATACTGGGAACTCCTGTCTTCCTCCTTGGAGGTGCGAGACTGACTCTTTCTCTGTACCTCTCTCTGCTCACTCCCTGGAAGACACTGGAGCTGACAAGATACATGGAACTATGCTAGTGCCCTGAGCTGGAGCAGTCTCATGGAAACCCCTGCCAGCCTGGAGATGCTTCCGCCACCACTGAATCCACAAGACTTCCCCCTCACTGGCCTGTGATCTTCCTGTATTTGGCGTCATTGCATGTGTTTTATGAGTCTGAAGAGGACTTTATAGATTGGTATTGGACAAATGGGCTAATATCAGACTTATGGATTTGATCAGGACTGGGCTGGGATGCTTCCTCAGTATTCAATTGCTCTTGTATAGCTTGCTCTATCTTATACACATATGAGTCTCCCTGGATTTGTTTCTCTAGTCTACCGGGAATAACACAAAGACCAAGGGGAATGGATGCATCTGAATTATGGTGCTAGCAAGGCATGATGGAAATACATGGCGCGTTTGGATGATGGAGCTAGCGGGGAAGAATGAAAGTGCTTGGTAAAGTGGAGGCTTAGTAAAAAAGAGGCGGAAGAGGGGAATCCTCCATTAACTGGGTGGAGCCACACGTGGCTGGGACCACGAGCTCACACACAACATCCATTGTGAGGAGGGCGCACGCGCTGTTTTGTCTGGTTGTCCACAGGGGTCGCTGTTGAGTCAGAACCGACTTGAGGGCCCTTAACAACAACACTGCAGCCTGTCGGAAACTGGAAACAAGCATGCTGGGGATACAGGACCTCAAGACTGTTTTCATAACTTTTCTGTGTAAATTCCAAAATATTTAAAAAGGTTTCTTAAAAGAATACCATCTCAAATGGCCTCTCGTCATATTTCCATGATAGCCAAGATCCTGCAGATCTCTTTTGACTCATCACCTAAAGCCCTCCACCTTGTTTGTTCCCTCAGGTCTACCGTGTTTGTCTTCACAAAGAAAGGTTACACAGGCTGTGTGTGGTTAGTGGGTCACACCAGTCTACGCATTTGTCAGAGTGGATCACACGGCACACTTAAAATATGTACGTGCAAATTACAGCTCAAATTATTTTAAAGATGTAATTGCCAAAATAAAGATTTTAGGGACACAACAAGCCCAAGGGTCTCCAACAGTGATCTTTCTTGTGCTCTTCTAACGACAGCAGAGGCACGGTCAGCAGAGATGGCTCATCCCTGCTCGAGTTGGCCCCAGCCGAGGACCGAATTCTCTCCGTTCCCTCGCTCACATGTCAGTTGGTGGCTGCTGTCATCGCAGAGATGAGCTGGGGCTGAAGGTCGAAGCACCTACAGGTGGCGTGGTGTCTCTGGCTGTCCTGGGCTTTCTCACAGCACGGGGGCTGGGTTCCCAGGGGACGCATTCTGGGAGAGCAACAGAAACAGACAGACAGAAGCGGACGTACAGGCACTTCACGTGACTCTGCGGGAACAATCACAAGCTTGTCCAGGTTCTCAGGGAGCGAAACGCATGCCCTCCTGACAGGGACTGGCAGGTGCTGGAAAGCATGATGGATTGACCACTGCCATGGCCATTGGTAGAGAACAGATCGACCGGGGCTGGGGGTGGGGGGCTGGCTGAAGGAAGTCTCTTAGAGACGGATGGCCAGAGAGACTCTGTGAGAGTCAGAATCTATCCAACAGGTCCAACGTCTAGCAAACAGAAGTTACCACAAATAAGGAGTACACACACATGCACAGATAAAATTGAATATACACAACAAAGAAGAGGGAAAGGAAATCATCAAGACGCCATTGCAGAGAACTTCCTGGAGATGAAAACGTATGAGTCTCCTGATGGCGAGAACGTATCCAAACGTCCACACAGGTGCAACGGTGAGCTAAGAACAAACACCGTGGAGGGAGGCTGGAAAGGGGGGACCGATTACAGGGGTCTATATGTGACCTGCTCCCTGGGGGACGGACAGCAGACAAGTGGGTGAAGAGAGACGTTGGGCAGTGTAAGATAAGACAAAATAATAATTTATAAATTATCAAGGGTCCAAGAGGAAGGGGGGAGCGGGAGGGAGGAGGAAAAATGAGGAGCTGATGCCAAGGGCCTAAGTGGAAAGCAAATGTTTTGAGAATGATGAGGGCAACAAATGTACACATGTGCTTGACACAATGGATGGATGGATGGTGATAAGAGTTGTACGAGCCCCCAATAAAATGATTTTTAAAAAAAGAAGAAATGCCAAAGACAAAGAGAATCATCATCAGGAAATGAAATCAAGTCCATCACAAAGGTAAGTGAATCAGGCTTCCACCGAACAGAAAAATGCCTTAAAAGCTACAAAATTACATTCAACTATTATAAAGATTATAAAGATATCGTCACATACAGAAAGGCAGACAGCTTCCTCTCCACAGACTCTTGCCTAGGAAGTTACACGGAGACAGATGCTGCCAACAGCATGGAGGTCAGAACCAAGAGAGATGACAGAAATCAGCACAGATTAGTTCACAGTTTGCACTGAAATGTGCCCTTCAGAACCATGAGTTACAAACTCTAACCCCCATCACTGGGTCTGCAATCTCATTTAGGAACAGGCTCTCGATATGTTAATGAAGAAGTGTTTGTCTAGCCCTTCTGCCACTGCTGCAGGAGGGATTCCCACTCACGTCGGCTCGCCATCTTTATAGAAGCAGACAGCCTCATCTTTGTCCTACAGGCTGGTGGGTTTGAACTGCCGACTTTGCGATTAGCGTCCCAATACTTAAATCGGCCTCTCTTGAGATATGAAAGTGGAACACCTAAGCAATCACAAATAGCGGGCCACATGAAGCTCTCCAAGGAAGCAGGGCTGGAAAGGGATGGGGTCTCCCCCAAAGCTGGTAGAAGGGAGCACCTTCAGAGCCTGTGCCTGAACTCAGACGTGTGGCCCTGCACTGTAAGGAAACACGCGTCCACTTGTTAAAGCTGCCACTTGCGGTGTCTGACTGGCGACAGACACTGCAGAGCCAGGACAGGCCCTGAAGCTGAGCGGAGGGTGCAGCAGGACTAAAGGCAACAGAAAGCGGAGACTCCAGGAAAGAGAACACATTCTGACTTCATCCCTAAGGCTCTGGACCTCAAACTTTAAGTCAGCCACTGAGGCAGAAAACGCCAGGAGGCAGGCACGCAGCTAGAAACCGCTGGTGTCCTGGCTCACAGAGTACTGCAAACAGAGGCAAGATCACCGTGATCTGCCACTCGACCAAGCAGAAAGGGCCCTCGGGGGACCACGAAAAGGGAGAAGAGCTCCTGATTTCCAAACTGCAGAATTAATCTCTGGACGGTGTGCATTTGTTGAGTTAGCTAATCAAATAAAATTAATAAACAATGAATCAAAGTTGGCCTGTTGACATAAAAAGACACACATGCACCGTGTGCCCAGAAGACAAAGTCACGTGATACAGAGACCATGAAAC
The DNA here is from genome assembly GCF_000313985.2 of Echinops telfairi. Taxonomy (NCBI): domain Eukaryota; kingdom Metazoa; phylum Chordata; class Mammalia; order Afrosoricida; family Tenrecidae; genus Echinops; species Echinops telfairi. The sequence continues at coordinate 98,832,100 of NW_022103906.1, read as the reverse complement.
CTCGGGCAGAAGTTTAAGCACAGCCTATTCAACACGGAGGAAAACCACCCCCACTGCCACCAGGCTCACACGACCCTACAGGAGGAGGCACGGCTATCCCACAGGGTTTCCACAGCTGTGAATCCTGGGAGCAGACTGCCACACTGTGCTCCTGGACAGGA
>NW_022103906.1:98815050-98831839 GCF_000313985.2 Echinops telfairi | reverse complement strand
CACGCTAAAACAAAGAGACATAATGTGAGCTGCCCGTCTTGGGTGGTGGGATGAGCTTCTCTACTCCCTTATAAAGTTTACACTTTCCAAACTTGCTACAATGGGCAAGTATTGTTAACTTTATCATAAAATTTAAAACAGAAAAATATTAGACAGTTTAGAAGACAGAAAACTATTTAGATAAAGCAGTTTGTAGATTTGACTATTTTACTCCCTAAGTCCTTACAAGTTTTTCTTCCAAAGGAAAGTGACTGACCATCAAGTGCTAGCACTGTAGCAGCACCAATCAGTTTCTGGAAGGGCTCCATGTATGTCCTTGAAGAAGCAACTTACGAGAACTCCAAGTTCTTTTTTAATTGCGATTTCATTACCCTTGAATTAGCAAACTCACAAGACAAACTTCTCATTGTCTGCTTTTACTCATTTCACCAGGAATCACCCATCTTAAGCTACTTATTAAAACACATGCACTCTGCCCTGGGGGCCAGGCAGCACCAAGGGCCATCACACCAGAGTTGCCGTCCAAGTCTCCGCTGGGAGGCCACGGGCAGGTGACCTCATCCGGGCCCATACTTCCTCCGGTGTGAAGCGTTCTGCAGTGTGCTGTGAGAGAAGTCACCCATTCAGGGCACTAGGTGAGAATCCTCATGATCTGCCTGTACTGCAGACGGATGGTAAGCGGCCATCACCTTGATTGGAGGGGCGCTGCTGGTGCCGCCTCAGAGTAGGGCAGTGATTCGAACCCAGCAGCCGCTCCTCAAGAGAAAGACAGGTTTTCTACTTCCATCAAGGGGCAGCCTCAGGAGTCCGCAGGGGCCTTCTGCCCTGTCCTGCGCGGTGCTGAGAGCTAGAATCGCCTGGATGGCAGTGAGTCTGGTCCTCTCGACTACCCACTGCAGGAGTCCGTTCCAGCTCAGAAGGACTCGGAAGCCTTATGGGAAGCAGGTAGTCACGTCTTTCTCCCTCAGAGCGGCTGCTGAGTTTGAACCATGGACCTTGCAGTTAGCAACCCCAAGTCGTCATCCACCATGCACCATGCCACCAGGGCTCCTTTTAGCCTCCATTAACCCAACAGCGCTCCCTGTCACTTGAGAAAACACTTATTCTTATGCCCATTTTCAAAAGGAATGTGAGCTCGGGCATCTTAATGTGCTAGAGTCAGGAGAGGCAGGTTTTCAATGGCGGCCAACCCCAAGATCATGCCAAGTGCCCCACCTTGCCCTCGGTCCACGCGTGTCTAACGAACAGCTGCTTTGGAGACAATGAGGGAAAAGCGGTGCTCTCTAATATGAAAGTGCTCATTCTGTAATCACAAGACAAGCCATTCCCTTCATTCATCCTGCCAAGCAGGACAGGCCCAGAAGTAAAAAAAAAAAAACCCACTCTCAAGTCAGGCCTGGAGACGTCGGGACCAGCACCCACCTCGCCTGGGCCCGCAGGCCACCACACCTTCCCACTCCACTCTGGGCTCCTGGGTTTTCGCTCAGAAGTCAAGTCACCACTGGGAACTGCCAGGCCAGCCAACCCGTGGGGTGCAGAAGCAGAAAGGCCCTCTCTGGATCACAGTCGAAGCTGGGAAGTGCCACCACTTGGAAAACGGTGATACCAGGACCAGCCGCAGCATTCGCCTTGTCCTGGGGCAGGGACAGTAAGTGACAGTGCTGTCAGGTTACAGACTCTGCTCAGAACAAAACAACACGGAGCGTGGCAGAGGCCTTGTAGTCAAGGGCGCTGCACAGAGAAGACAGCGAGCACACAGCTACAGATTTCCTCCTCGTCAGTTAGGAATTTACCATCTTGAATTCTGTGAGTCAATATCCACATGTTTATGACTATATATGTACTTCAATTTGTCTTCAGGAAAAAAAAAAACTGCGGATAGAATTCCAAATGGCTTGAAGACTTAAAATGTTATTCATTACCCTAAGGATAAAAATTTTTATAATACCTATTTCGAGTTTTGAAATGTAGAAGAAAAACCTGTAGGAAATGAGGTAGCAGAGGCAAGCAAGGGCCAGCAACATAGGAACCTGGGACCCTATTCTAGGTGAACAGGTGATTCCCTGCAGTGCTGAGCAGGAAAATGACATACCTTGTACTAACCATGTCTTCACGCTCTTTTCATTAGACTTCCCAAAATTAGGCCTCCAAAGGCACAGAGTACAAGGGCGAGGGGAATTCCCCATTATGCTCAGAAACAGGGGTTTAGGGGCTTGACTGAACAAGGACAAGGGAACACTGGGTTACATCAGAGTAACGAAAAGGTGGTGTGGCGTGCCCCACGGCTCCACAGAAGACAGGGCTGGCAAAGAGGCTCAGTGTCGGGGAGAACGAAGCAAGGACTATGAGCTGCTCTACTCGGCAGCACCCGGGCTGGGGGCACCCTGAGTGCCGATCAAGTCAACGGCACCGAGTGTGGTTTCCTGGTTTGGGTGAGGAATGAGCTCTGACACCCAGCCAGGGGGCTCAGCACAACTTCTGAGTATAAACTAGGAGGAGGCAGCCCCACTGAGGGGTGCAGACTGGAGAGAACAAGGCCCCGCACCCTCTAGTGTGCCTTCAGGCCCTTTTCCTGCTAAGACTGAACACGACACAGACAAGCCTCGAGAGAACTTGGAAGCACACACCATGACGACTTTCACCAGGACAGGGGCATTCTAGAGACGCTTGATGTGTTAAAACACAAGCAAACTGCTGACCAATGTCAAGTGGTTCAGAGAGGTAAAATCGGGTTATCTTATATCTACATGGAATGCCCCGCCACAGAAGCCAAGCCGACTCATCATGGTTCCTGAGGGCCGGGGGGCCGGGAGGGAGGGGAAAAAAATGAGGAGCTGATACCAAGGGCTCAAGTAGAAAGCAAATGTTTTGAGAATGATGAGGGCAACAAATGTACAAATGTGCTTGACACAATGGATGGATGTATGGATTGTGATAAGAGTTGTATGAGCCCCCAATAAAATGATTTTAAAAATAAAAAAGAAATGAATCATTTGTAAAACAACTTTAGGAAGAACAGTATCTTCTTTCAAGTGAAGTGCTAATACATTTTCAAGTCACTAATAGAGTATTCCATAATTCTATCATCTGTAAAACTGTACAGTTACTAACATTCAACAAAGTCACGCTGAAGAACATTGGTTTTCAGCTCAGTCTAAGTCATGAGTATTGATCAGAGAGCTGTATCTGTGAATTCTGCACAACTTGTGAGAGTGAATTTAGTAGCAAAACATGAGTTCTGCCATCTCAATTTCAAAAGGTGGGAAAACCACTGAAATCGAATATAATAATGTTGTCGGGTGCTGTGGACTGATTACACATAATCAAAACACATAAGGGATGTGGGTAAAAGAGGAGTGTGTCAGAGACCATGGAGGTAACCCAAACACATTATGTTCTCACCAAGTAAGCCTGAGAACAATAGTCTTCCTAAGACTGTCTTAGGAAGAAAATTCCTGATTGTTTTCAATCAACGGAGGCTGAGAACGTGAATCAATGTTCACAGAATGAGAAGGCACTGCCAACCACTCTGGGGCACGAAGACAGAGAAACTTTTGAGATTCGCCTGGATGACACTCAGCTGCAACTGATAGTGATTGGGCCACTCAGCCAAAACACCAACCTCACCAGACCTCTATTTTAAACTCAGTCTTTGATAGCAAGTCCAGCCTTAACGCTTACCCTCCCCGTCTGTGGTTCCTTCTTCACAGCTGCACGCAGCAGAGCCACTGAGATCAGTGAGTGCCTGGATCCAAAGAACTGCCGTTTGGCACATCTGACTTCTTTTCCCCACATCGTCTCAACTTTTACTTACGAAACCACACTTACTACTAAATCAGCAACTTCATTTCTATTGTTAGTACATTTTAGTGAGGAATGGGGGCAGAGAAAAAGAGTCCGTTTTTGCCAGCTCCGCAGTACTCTACAGAAAGCAGCACTGACACTGACCGTTCAGGTGCCCCGATCTAGGAGGTGGCTTCCAAAACTGCGCTTTGGAAAAACAGAATTCAAAGATAACAGTGTGTCCATGAACTTGCTTGAAGCTCACTTGCACCCCTTTCCAATAAGGGAGAAATGCTCACCCAGGAGCTCATGGCATTCACGTGCGAATATCTGGGGCACTGATACCTACTCTACTCAGTGCAGGCTGTCCGTCGGCCAACCACAGGGAAAGACGATTCTCAGCATCTACAAGGAGACTGGGAAGACACTTCTGGGCTATTAGGGAATCTGTGGGCACGAACATGCAGACTGTTGAACAGCTACAGCTCCGAAGGGTGGAGCTGGTGACCCTAAGCAGAGGCAGCCTTCGTAGGCCGAGTGCTCAAGCACATTCCAGAAGCGTCCTGGAGAAAATCCTTTCACAGGGGAACGCTGCTGCCTCAAAGGTGCAGTGTCAGCAATGGCCATCGCTCACAGTGCCTATTCTCCAAACACGAGGCACTTCCTGCCCTGGAGTAAGAGGAAAATTGCATTTCAACACAAACTTGCCCTGGCCCACACTCCCAATCCTACCATCACTCCACCCCCACGCAACTTCCTTTCCCTCCATGGGTACGGCGTACTGTGGAACCTGCCAGCTCGCTGACCAATTCCATCCTTGCTTTCTCCCACTGTAATAAAATCATAGCCGCCCAGATGCACTACAGCTCTTCACACCTTCCACCCCGTTCCTGCATCCATCTACCTCCTGCCAGTTACCTGTGCCCGTGTATAAATAAGTAAAAAGTTCAAACAAAAGGAATGTGGATTAAAATTATATCTAAGAGTACATGCCACTTTGGGGGTCCAAAAACATAGGAAAATAGGAACGTTAAGTCCTAAGCTTTCAAAGTACAGTCCCAGCCAACAGAATTAGCATCACCTGTAACTCTGTTAAAACTGCAAGTGATCGGGCCCCAGCCCAGACAGACCTACTGAGTTAGAAACAGAGAATAAGACCTTCTACGGCAGCGGTTCTCAACCTTTGTGGGTCAAACGATTCATAACAGTATCAAAATGACAGTGATGAAGTAGCAACGAAAGTAATTTAATGGTTGGGGGTCACCACAACCTGAGGAACTGTATGAAAGGGTCACAGCACTAGGTAGGTTGAGAACCAATGCTCTACGGGATAAGAACAACTCCCCTAACCCCAGCAGTGTCCACCAGGCTCAAATGATAGCGTACGGGTATCAGCAGCATGGGTGGGTCAACTGCCTCACAGGCTAGATTACGTCTATCAAACCTAGTCTAAGAGAAAGGGATCCTCCCTTTTTAATGACTATGGTATCAAGGGGTCTCTCTGCTGCAGCATCTCAGCCTTTCCTCCATCCGTTTCAACCTGTGCCTCCTGACACTGGATCTGTCTGTCTTTCTCTTCCCATCAGACTGAAAGAGCGAGCAGCAGCTTACATGCACCCTTCTCTTGCTGCAGAACTTAATCAAACACAAGGCCTTTAATGTATACACAACACATCTGTTAAACAATGGCATATGCATCCCCTCTTCTACCTTTGCTGCCAAGATAGCAACCATCGACGTGAGGTCAAAGCAATAACCCATCAGCTTCCTTTATAAAAATGTTCCAAAATTACCTGCATTCACTATACACGGGAGCTTTCCAATTCCACAACAAATCTCCAAATTGTGCCACAGGGTTAGCCTAAATATTACCACTACCACTACTACTAGTGCTACCTAGTCTATGAAATTCTGTGTGTCTGACAGACAGGCTTTTCTAAATATTCTATCTTTTCTGCTATACTAACTTAAAATGGGGTCACTGGTTGACACAACAGCTAAGCACTCAACCACACTAGCCAAAATATTTCTTTGTGTTTTATATCCCTAGAGCTTTTTTTTTAAGTCAGCTCAATTGTCTCCCACCAAATACCATATTCCTGTCACCCTGATAGATCACTCTTAGTCCTCTGTGTTACAACTCTGTGAGTCTAGGCCAAAACACTCTGGGGATATCACAGCTCCCCATTCATTTTTACTTCCTATACCTTAAAAATGGAAACCTAACTTTTTATAAATCCACAGCAAGAATTTTAACAAAGATACAATAACCTCACCAAATTACACTACTCAGTGTTAGCGTTGCATATTAGACTTTCTATACACATCTCAAAAAAGTCCTAAGCTCAATGTTTTCATGCCAAGCTTGCCAAGCTTTTCCATGAATACCAAAGCAAAGCAAGCTCACTGCTGTCAAGCCGAGGCTGACTCAGCCTAGAACTGCCTCTGTGGGTTTCCAAGACTGCACCTCTTCACGGAATTAGAGGGCCTCGTCTTTCTCCCTTGGAGCAACTGGTGGTTTCAAACTGCTCACTTTGCTGTTAGGAGCCCAGTGTATCTCTACGACACCACCAGGCTCCACTCCTTTACTATAATGGCATTATAAATATTTCCTAAGGAGCTATTTTAACTTGTTTCATGCTGTAGGAAGTGCACAGGGACTATATTTACAGCAACAAGGATTATAATCTTAGACTAAGGGTCCCTTGAACTATACCCAAAGATGGGGGGGAGGTGCGCTTCAAAAGATGGTAGAAAAACGGAATGAAAAGATAATGGCATCTCCCCACAGACTGTGAAGCAAGACTGCACTCAGTACTACACAGAGGGTAGCTCCTCTCTGGTCCTACCCTTATCCTCTCAGTTCTGCTCATGCCTCAGATCCGAGTCACTTCTATTCTTGGTATGCGGCTGACATGAACAGCTGTGCCAGTCCTCGTATTAGAGAAGGCATGCTAACACTCACAGGGAAGCATGCTGTAGATTAAACTTAAAACCCGAAGCTCAACAGTCACCACAAGGTAAAACATTCTGGCCAAACTCACTCTAGAAAAAACTGGTAAGGGTCTAGAAGACAGTGAAGACTTTCCTCTCCACGAGCCGGGCTTGGTTGTCTTTCAGTGTCACCTACATAAAACAACCTTGATGCCACAAACCCATTAATAACCATGACGAGTCTGCAACAACAACAGACAGACATGACACAAGTGTGTGATTCCAACCTTCTCCTAGGGCGGGGGCAGCGGGGGCGCAGGCTCACTTACAAAAGGATTCCCAAGATGTGACCTTCTCCATATGAAATGAACCAGTCAGGGAACATTTCATGTGAAACTCCTTTGGCCAATTCGAAGAAGGAATTACCAAGGAAGGAAAGGAAGAACTGAATTTTCGACCGTGGCACACCTGGGCCGCCAAGCCCAGTTTTTTAAAACTACTAAAATTATGTTTCACAAAAAAATTCATCTTTATGGCTTTACTTAAAAAATCATCCGTAGCAACCATCTCTGTATGGCAACCACGAGTAAAGTGAGAGCCCCTCCCCACTGGACTGCATGGGCTGTGCAGACGCTCCTGTGGCCCTCCTCTCAGAAAATCTGGAAGCATCTGTGCTGACAGAGAGCTTGGACTTACTGATGGTTTTAGCTACTTCACCATACGCCAAGATTTGACCAGTTCTGCAACAACTTACAATAAATAAACTCTGCCAGGGTTTAATTCATAAAACTTATTAGTGGTCTTGGGCACCCACCCTTGTCTATGCATACAACCAGCTTCTAGAATGCTAATGCAAGTCTTTCTGTGAGTTTTTGGTTGGCACGAAGGTTAAGTTAGTTGCACTCAATCCAACCACAATTTACTGAATCCCCAGTGCACACGTGGTTTTGAAACCAGCGGGTTTGCAAAGGGCAGGAAACCCCCCTCTCCATTACCTTTTAAGGAGGCACCCCTCTGATTTCTTTCAGGGCATGCAGTTCTACCAATGACTTTGTTTCAAAAAGGAGAAGATTCAGAATAGCAGGGGGCAATTGCCCCTGTCAAAATATACAAAACTGAGCAACTGAAATAGATCTAAAATTATCAACAACTAGGATCTCTCTCTCTCTCTCTCTCCCTCTCTCTCTCTCTCTCTCTCTCTCTCTCTCACACACACACACACACACACACCTCTAGTTTGGCATAGAAAACACACACACACCACCACCACCGCTCCCCCCCTCTAGTTTGGCATAGAAAACCTCCAAAACCTAGCGAACGCTTCCATGGGATTATGGATGAAAACAGACGTATGTTTCCTTTTTCGTTCAGTGCCCAGACAAGGTAACACAAGCCCATCGGGGGAGTCTGGACTTGAGAGACAAGTGAGGTGGCCATCAGTTGGCAACTGGGCTGTTCCTCTGTCTCCAGTCACACTGACCTCCACCTACCTGGGCGCAGTTAACAGGTTTAGCTGCTCCCTTTGAGTTGTGCCCCTGCAGGAGCCATTGATGACTCACTTGGCATTGACCAAAAGCCAGACTTCCTTAGACTGGGGCTGGCAGGCAGCAGGGAATGGGGTGGGGGTGGGGGTATCCCAAAGGAGTTCCTTTGGAGAGACCCACAAAACTGAACTGGTGGTGAGGAGGGGGTGGCCAGAGTGGCAGGCCTCTGTTCTTTGTGGATTCAGATAATTGCACAACTTTTGTTTTTATCGCATTCTTTCTAAATCACTAGTTAAAAATGCTGAAAAAAATCAAAATTTCCAAATTATCTCTTAACACCGTTGGCCCTGTAATACCTGGCTGAGAACACTGGTCCCTCCTGGTACGCTTCATTTTCATGTGAACAAACAGCCCAAACGTCTTTCAGTGCTTTGCGTGGCCTTGTGTTCCTTTGAAAGAGAACCCAGAACCAGTCCGCGGAGAAGCTGCATCTAGCTTATTTCTACTTAACAGCTCTGCTGTGCTGTCCTTGTGTAACCTTGACTGACAGGTGCCTTAACTTCCAAGGGAGAGGCTCCTGTGATTATCAGCTGGCGGAGCCTGGGTCTAGGGAACAATGGCCTGAACCACATCTGAGGAGCTGAGTCAGCCGAGGAGAAGGAAGCGTCCTTGCAAGCAGTGAAGTGGGCCAGCACAGGGCTCCCTCAGCACAGCCTGCACAGGACGGTGTGAACGAAGGCCAATAGAAGAGGGTGAGAAAGCGAGGTGTTAGCAACACCGCACTGAAACGCACCCCACCCCCACCCCAAGCCCTCCCACCTCGCTACCTGGCGAAACCCTCCAGGTTGTCCGCTGTTTCTGACAGTTTGGAAGCTCCCTCGTCTAGATGGCAGCTGCTTGGCGTCAGTGCTGAGTGTCCCTGGTGTCTGACCCACGGTTGGCCACACACTAGAACGCAAACAGGCCACTGACAGCGCCTGAGCAGATGCTGAACCACCTGAGGGACAGGCACCGTGTGCTCTACGTCTGGGGAAGCGCCGAACACAAAGCCACATCTACCACTGGCTGCGGCTTGACTGCATGCAAGACACCAGGCCATGGCCGGTCTCCTCACACCCCCCACAGCAGCATTTCTCAACCTGGGGCCCAACAACCCTTTCACACGGGTTACCTGATTCATAACAGTAGCTAAATTACAGTGATGAAATAGCAAGGAAAATAATTTTATGGTTGGGGTCACCACAACATGAGGAACTGTATCAAAAGGTCACAGCATTAAGAAGGTTGAGAACCACTGCCCTACAGGAGGAGACCTCCTGTCTTTCCACGAGGACCCTGAAATGCACACAAGGTCAGCAGCGCGCTAGGTCACATGGTGAAGGGACCACCGGAACCTGAGGCAGATGTTGCTGGGATGTCGAGCAGGTCTCTCTCTGAGGAGCTTCCAGACAAGGCAGACTAGCAAGAAAGCTACTTCTCGAAAATGAGCCAACAAAACCCCTGCGGATCACAGTCATCCAATCTGCCCACCAGTCCTGAGGCTGATACGGGCTCGGGCAGCGCAGGCCATTGCCACAAGTCGGGGCTAACTCAGCAGCCCAACCACGTTTGAGTCGAGAGCCGAGCTGCTGGCGGCTTAAAGAGGGGATCTCAGCTGACAGCCTCCACAGCAGTCCTCCGTCTGCCCGGGTGTCTCCTCACAGGAATGAAGATGGAGCTAAGAGCCATGTCTTTGAGGGATTCCAAATTATTAGCCTACCTGGGCTACCCCCAGGACACAGAAGTCTACTAAACATACAAACTGAAATCTACTCCCTGGGGAGTTGATGCGCCTGTAAGTCCAAGCAAATCAGGGTGCTGACTCCAGGGAAGGCTCTCTCACAGCTTAGGGGCAGGGAGGATTTGAACCCCTTCAGCACCTGTGGGCCCAGCCTTCCCTAGGGATCTCCGTGGGTCTTAACAACAATCTTCCTGAGTCTAGCATGGTTTCAGGACAGGGATCCTGGGTCCAAAGGATGCGCTCTTGATCAGTCCGGTCCCCGTTCCTCTGACCACTTCCTTTGTCACCTCCTGTCCATCAGAAGGTGATGCCCTCTAGATGACAGAGAAGCTCCCCATCAGGGCTATGACCAGAATAATGGTGTAGACCAAGTAAGGGTGATACAGTCCACCCTAACCTTGCCTCACTAACAGGAAAGACACAACCCCATCCTCGAGAACCACAAGGCTCGGGTTGACAGCACCTCATAAATAGAAGATGATTCCATCAGATCACAAGAAGGAAGACAGTCACCACCTACTGGGAACCATGCCTAGCCAAGGTGACAGAACTTGAGTGGGGGAACGGGCATAATTCAATCCATGGATAGATACAAAGAAAGAAGCCTGGCACAAGGCTTTTTTATTTCTATTTGCCAGGTACAGAAATTAGTAACATTGTAAAAGGATTATCAGGAATCAAAATGTCTCAGAAAATGTGTAAATAGCTCTGCAGCTCCACAAAGCATCCGCCTTTCTCTCTGACACAGGGTTCCCCCAGTGGGAGACGCCCATGAGAGAGCACAGGTGTTAGGGCAGAGAGCTGGGATGCAGTTATCTCCCTCCCCTCTTTCCTCAACTTCCCACAGTTGGGCTGAATCCCTCAACGGAACCCCAGGGTTCCTCCTGACAAGCTGCCCTTCATAGATGACCACCCCTTCCAGATTCTGCACCTTCCTTCTTGCCCTACAAGCCAACCAGTGCTCGCACTGGGGACCGGATGAAGCTAAGTCAAAAAGTATTATTACATAATCATTTGAGGTAACTTATCAAACAAAAATAAAAACATGAAGCCTTTTCTTCTCAACATACCCTCCAACAAGGCCCACAAGTGGTGGCTCCATCTCTCTAACACTTCCCAGAAGAGCCCTGTGCTCTTTCATTCACACGGTGTCAAACCGGCCGGCAGTTGGGGCCTCCTCCACAGCTGGGACCCGAGCTGTGTTCCTTTCCATGTTCTTTGGGTGTGGAGAGCAGAAAGAAGACTGCAAGGACGAAGTAAGAGCCACAGGAACAACGCCCTGTGTATGTGAACTGCAACTTTAGTAGCATACCTGTTTTACTTACCTTCAGTACTATTCCTTACTGATCTACTGAAAACCATCCACATCTCTTGAATCAGTACCTAGTCTCCTTGGTTCCCTAGTTCAATCTGTTTCCTACCAAAAGTGGCTGATCCAGCATTCAGAAGCAAAGTCTAGTGCGGAGAAAGCCATCAAATTGCAGCAATGTACAGCCGGCTCAGGCATCCAATACATTTCTCTCTCCATTTTGGTCAGGTTCTTGTGACTTCAGCCCTAGCCATCCAGGAAAAGCCACGTGGGTATGGGCTACAAGCATGGGAGTCCAGACACACTTCCCTGCATTGTAGATGAACTGTCCCCCCTGCCCTCCCCCCACTCTCTCTCACACACCCTAAGTCGTCAGCAGGCTAAGCTGGGTCCTGTAAATTCAGGAGTTCACAGAACTCCCTGAACTTCAGACCAGTCAGCCCTTTTTCTTCTCTCTCAACTTTAGCCTCTGTGGATTGGATTGGGTCAACAGGGACCAAGGGAGTACGTCTAAGTTCAGCCCATCTCCTCAATGTCACCTCTCAACTCACCTCCACTAAACTAGGGGCCCTGGTGGTGGTGTGGCTAAAGCACTCATCTGCTCACCAAAAGGTCAGTCAGTGGTTGAAACTTACCAGAACTGGAGGGAGGCTGTGTGTGTGTGTGTGTGTGTGTGTGTGTGTGTGTGTGTGTGCGCGCGCGCGCGCACCACTTACTTCTATGGGACAGTTTCATTCACTCCTAGAGGGAAGCACCTTCAACACTGCAGGACAAAGAACTCTTGAGACATAAAAAGACAAAAAACAAAACAAAACTTTTTTTTTTTTACTTCCCATATTATTATTTCCAGAAAACAATCCAGTAAACTGCATGGATATATCTAACTTCTGGCTAGCTAGAAAGAAACACTACCATGAGGCAAAAGTCAAATAACCGTCCACTCTTCATCTTTATGATTTGTTTCTCCAGTATCCCACTCCTGGTTCCATAATGAGTGAATCTAGGTAGACTAGTGAAACAAATCTACAGAAACTCATGTGTATAAGAGAACTTTATATAAAGGTTAAGTGTACATTAAGAAAACATCCCAACCCAGTGCTGTCCAAGCCCGTAAGTCTGACATTAGCCCATGTGTCCAATACCAATCTACAAAGTTCTCCTTAATCTCACAAAACACACTGAATGCAGGAAGAAAGCCAAATCAGTGTGCAAAAACAAAACACTTTTGACTCCAAATTTAAAGCTGAATTTTAATCCTAGCTTAATCACTGTGTGGGCATAGCACCAAACCTAGGCCTCTTCTTTCCCTTCCTAAAAAGGAAGCTCTGAAAATTAAAAATGGAATATATATGAACAGATGTTAAAGTCTCAACAACAACAAAAATTAAGATTAATTCCAAATGCATCCTTAGGGAGGAGAGAAACGTGCGTCAAACAGATACCAGGGGGTAAGCATGTCACTGGTTGTTCCCAGAAGGCCATCGCAGGCCGCTCTTCATAGTCTACTGAGCCTGGAACCTCTGCTGGACCCTGCTCAGCATCACGGCAACACAGAGGCCTGCCCTGATGAGCCAGTGGTGGCGGCACATGGGAGCACCGTCTGGGGAAGGCAAGGATGCCAAGTGAACCAACAGCGAATGCCCGTAAGCTATGAGCAGACAATCTCCATTATTCTTCTCATTTTACAGATGAGGCCAGAGGAAAAGGTGGCACTCTGTCAAAGAACTGGCAGAGTGTAATTCCAGACCTGGCCCTGCCATTCCCATCACACCACCGTACTACCATTTCCTGGTAGCCTACATCACCAACAACTTTGCTTCTAATTAATCAGAGAGGTAGCTTCAGCTCTTGTTGTTGAGAGCTTCCCTCACGTAAGTTTTTATTTATATTTCCAACTTAGTCCAAAAAAGAATTGGGGGGCAGCTTCTTCAGCTAATAAAAATAAAAAAACAAAAAACAAAAACAGGAATCAAGGCACTTCAAAGCTAAGCCCAAGCTACATTTATATTACACAAGAGGAGACTCGTTTATGAAAGGTGACATATCCTAAATTAGTTAGCTGAGAGGCCTACCCCCAGAATCTCAGTTCCATATGCCTTCCTGCTAAAAGGCATCTCAGTATTCAAATGTCTCCACGTTTAAATATGACGAAGATGAATCCTCAACTCAGGAGAGACAAGCCTAGAGGATGCAAATGGCAATTAAAAAAATCCTCCATTAGTCTGTTTTGTTGTCATTCACTGTCTTCTCTTCGGTTTAATAGTCTCGACAACCTAAACCAAGCTCAGCTCGGAGCACGTGGCCTATTTCTCCCTCTATAAAAGGAGGCTGACCACATCACAGATGCTCAGGAGCAGCAGAGGAGCTTCATGCTAAGGAAGCTACAGGGTAGATGTGGACCACTAACTGCAAGATCGCCAGTTCATATTCACAAGCCCCTCCATGGCGGGAAGATGAGGCTGTCTGCTCCTGGGAAGACTTATAGTTGCCTAAACCCGATGCAGGGTCTCTGTAAACTGAAACCGACCCAACAGCATTGGCAGTGCTTCAAAGCACTCTCTCCCATCTCCTCGCCTCACTGATAGTCTAAACTTCGCGGGGGAAGGGGGGACAGGGTGCGCAGGCAAGGTTCAATTAATATCTGACCGGCACCTCTTCACTAGAAAACAAAGGAAACTGATTTTTATCAATCTCCACACTCCTTTCTCTTCCAAAAGCGTCTTTTCCCTACGTACACTCTAACTCCTAATCTTGGAAAACTGCCTTCACTCACTCTCCCACCCCAGTCTCCCACTTCAAAGTTGAAGAAGTTATCTCTGAAGCAGCGGCGCTGTACCAGACACATCACACTGTCCACTAGGATGCAGGCCAGTGCCCCTCGCGGGCCTCTCCCCCAGCATGCCATCCTGAGCACATCACTAGGGGCACTTACTCTGGTGAGTATTGTGGGAATTACAGAAAGAAAACCATTCATAAGGGAAAGATGGAGAGAAAGAACTAGCAACCTAAGAGATTCTGCTAATTGAGAGATCAATCAAGTTTATAGAACAGATAGGCTGGGCTTTATTTTAAAAAGGGGAGGCAGTCAAAAATAGGTTGATATGGGAACATAACCCGCTTTCATTTTGGTATTTGCTTTGGGTCCTTGGAAAATTCACGACTTCAGCAGCAAATAAAGAACACAAGCTGATGTCTTCTGGGGAGGGTGTTGAGCCCTTCCCTTTGCCAAGTCTGCCCTCAAAGCCAACTCTCCACAAGACCCCTGATGATGACCACCTGCTAGGCGTTGCCCTAGGGACAAAGTCTGACGGGCGAAACCTACCCACGACAGACCTCTCCGCTCTGAAAGCCTACTCTGCCCCACCTAGTGCAGCATCATTAACTTGAACTTATAGTGAAGGTCTACAAGGCATGCACGGTCACTCTGGTAATCCCAGTCGAAATCAACCGCCTGGCAACACCTTTCTGTGCTTTCCTGGATCCCAGTGCCACCACCCGCGCCCATACATCCCACGGACGCCAACAAACCACAGCCTTTCGTCAGATCCAAACTCAACCCAGAAAAAGCTGCATTATTTTACTTAGAGTCCTTTTCTTCCTGGGACCCCTAACAACTGCTTCTGAAACTTCCCAAATGTCCTGAGCACTGTGAGGGCGTAGCAGATCAACGTCCTAACGAGCTCTGAGTTCTGGGCTGCACTTCCCCAGTTGACCTTCTCCTGTCGCGTCGCACGATTTGATTGCAACAAATTCTTAGGCTTTCTTTCAATGTGGACTTTTATTTGTGCTTGTCCATTTTTCCTATTGTTAGCTCTCTAAAAATAATAGCCTGACATGATTATGCACTCAATTTTGTGAGAAGAGTCTTCAGTCCTTCCAAGAGTTTCATTAGTAAAGGAAAGAAAAAGGCAGTTCTTGGTACTTCATTCAGAGAAACAACTTATTACGGCTCTAGAGCTGAGGCTTGGCACTGTGGGTGAGGCTGAGGACAAACGGGAACCCTGAGTGGCGGCTCATGGGAATGCAAAAAAGGAAGAGCCACTGTGGAAAGCTGAGTGGCGGCACCTTGAAAACCCAAAATAGAACTACCACGGGACCTTGTAATTGCACTCCTTGCTGTATACGGTATTTCCTGCATTTAATGCCCTGACGTAGATAATGCGCACACTGGGCATGGGAAACTGATTCACAAAGGGTTTGGGTGGTTTGCAAAATTGGAAGAACATGAACATTATTTGCATAAAAATGTGGCTTCCAAAAGATGTGAGAGCAGAGACCCCAAAAGGGACTTGCACACCCATGTTCGTGCAGCTCCATTTACCACAGCCAGACAGGGGGACCAACCTGAGCACCACAGACAGACAGACGACAGGCAGGAGCAATGAGGCCTTGGGCAATATGACCTAAGGACGGCTCTGGGCGCTGGAGGCCTCTGCTGCGAGAACCAGGCCCACCCCCAAAGCACAGACAGGGCATGACTTCGCGTCTATAAAAAGTCAGGAAAGGGCAAACTTCATTTTATAAAGGGAAAAGTTTGGTTATCCGTGGGCTGCACCAGAAACAGACGGGCTCTCTGCTCTCGTCTCAGAACCCCACAGGGGCAGTGCTTCCCGGTCCTTACGGGGGGTGGCTCTGAGTGGGCATGTGGGTTTGGTTTGGTTTGGAGGGGCGGGAAGGAGAGAAAGGACTAACAGTAATGGGAAAATTGTCCTAATGAAGGGTGGGGTTTGCACAGCTGATTATTAAAAATTCTATCAATGACTACACACCCGTAAGCAAATGAATTGGCCAACAATGTGATAGATACATGGACAAGGTAGGGGAGTAACTACTGAGCCTGCTATTGTACAGCCAAACACCTCATGGGACGCAGGGTTATGGCTTCATGGGACATCCTGGTTAACACCTGTTCTACCCCCTACTTCACTGAGCAGTGCCTGGGGTCTTCAAAGCTGGCAAGTGGCCAGCCAAGGCACATTTGATCTCTACCTACCTAGAGTAACAGAAGAAGACACCACCCATGATCCCTCGATCCCACAGCCAAGGAGGGATTTCAAGTAATTCTGATTTTCTCCAGGGACAATTGCCCACTTTGCTATGAGACCAGAGGAAGCATGGTGCCTGGCTGAACCATTACTGAACATTTTGATCAGAGACTCCATAGAAGAACTGGGATCAAGTGTGTGTGGGGGAGGGGGGGGCGTGTAGAACAGTCCTTCAAATTCTATAGGACTCCAGACTTTCTGGAATCCTAGAGGGTAGATGAACTCCTGAAACTGTAGCCCTGAAGACATCCCCTGAAATGTTCTTAAAACTGGCCAATAGTTTATTTAGCTCCAGTAGTTAAATGAAGAGTTGACTTTGTGTACTCTCAAGTATGCACCTTTAAGAACTGTCTACCCGAGGTCGAATCCACAGCAGTCACTTGAAAGATAAGATAGGAAGCTGGGGAAGGGGGTGGGGGGGATGGGGGGGCATGTGGTCGAATCCACAGCAGTC
>NW_022103906.1:98813126-98814950 GCF_000313985.2 Echinops telfairi | reverse complement strand
ACAGCAGTCACTTGAAAGATAAGATAGGAAGCTGAGGAAGCCGGGGGTTGGGGGGGCATGTGATCGAATCCACAGCAGTCACTTGAAAGATAAGATAGGAAGCTGAGGAAGCCGGGGGTTGGGGGGGCATGTAAGATCAGGCTGATAAGGGAATAAACATGGTGAGGATGGTGGCGCAGAATGTCAGGAACGTCAGGGACCTGTGAATCTGGCGTGTGGATTCTCAACAGTACCCATAATTTAAAAGAAAAAAAGGTGAAGCGTGTATATGAATACAGTAGCCTCAAGACTTAAAGAACAACCTTAACTCCAATGCAAGTGTTGTCAGCTTACCTGGATTCTCCTGCCTATTTCAGTTCTATAAAGAACTTCCTCTGGATTGCTAAGACTTTTAAATGAATTAATTAATAATGAATCACTTTCAAAAGTCATAAGCATTATGTAAATTATAAGAAATTAGCATACCAAAGAGTAACTTCTCATTATTGTAGAAAAGCTTTGGCAAAAAAAAAAAAGTAAATAGGACTTTTATAAAGAGAAAGAAAATATGCCAATCTACTTATAGGAAATAAAAAAGATATACGCCTAGTTCCTTTGCTCCTCACCAGCAACAAGATGCTTAAACTGATACCTGCCCTGTATATAATTAGATAGGCAGGAACCTATATAAGTCAGGGTGTAATACACTAAAAGGTCAAAAACAGCACTTCAGTTTGGAGATCAGTCAAAAACCTCCGTGGGCTGTGAAAGTAACAAAAAACCACTCCATTTCTGAACCATTTATAAACACGCCACACAGGGGCTTCTTGGGAAATGGAATTAAGAGATGGCTCTTCCACAAACTTTCTGATGCCCTCTCAAATACAATAAATACACAGTTAACTTTCACTCCTAGTGCTCTGATCCATTAGCAAGATGCTCTCTATAACTGTTGTTCCGATAGTACCTATGTGGAGTGTGGGTACTTTACTGTTAATTAAAGCTTTGACTTTATTATTAATAGAGTACAGAATTCACATATGAACCGAATGTTGACTAATCTCTTGACACACTTCAGTCTTCCCGGGTCCCCAGCAGTGAACAAGACCGGTCGCATAATAAACAGCCCAGGCACATTAGAATCGTATATTGGAAATGAGCTTCCTGAAGGTGTAAGAGCAACATTCAAGATAAAGACAGCGCGCCCAGTAGTACTGCTGGTAACGTCCCAACGCTTTTCCAGATGAAGTACATCTGAGAGTATTTCAAGAGAACTTCTCAAAGTGAATTCCTGGATCTAGCCTGGGGTTAGTTCAATGAACTTAATTTACCCATCAACTGCCTGAAATTTAAGACAACAAAAGACTTTTTTCTCTGAATTAAAAACGGTCCTCTTTCCCCACCATCACTGCTTGTTTCTCAGTGAACATTTAGACCTTCCACTGAAGCAAACTTCATGTCTCATTTAAACGCAGTCCTTCCACAATGAGGGTCCTGTGTGGCTGGGGGTGGGTGGGGGGAGAAATGGAGGAAAGACGGTAAGGGGGGCTTCCTTCTACAAAGTCATAGCTTTCTAGAAATCCTATCATTAGTAATTCGCCGTGCCTTTCTTTGCAACCTCTAAAAGTATTGCCTCTCTCAATAAACCACAGCGGGATGCTGACTGTCCCGGAAGTATCATTTCCATCGACCCCATCATACCGCCCCTCTCCCACATCCAGCTGTCCACAGCTGAACTCAGGCCCTCGGGACGCGTCTCACAGAGCGTCCCCGTGGGGTCGCACCCAGGGACGCGCGCCGCGGGGGGCAGGACCACTCGCGCAGCCTCGACGGGCACAGCCGTGG
>NW_022103906.1:98784073-98811963 GCF_000313985.2 Echinops telfairi | reverse complement strand
CAGTGCCGAGCGCCGGCCGAGGGGGCGAGGGCGGCTGCTGGCAGCGCGGGGTCCCCTCTGCCTGGTTCGGGAGGTGGTGGATCTTTGCCACCTCCACCTTTATTTCTCCTTCCCCAAGTACCGGATGCACCCTGTTCTTAGGAGGAACGCTGGACACAAAGCCGAGCGGGGTGGCCTCCAGACAAAGGGGCATGTGAGGGACGTCAGCCCCGAGGGCAGTTGGGCATCAGCTGAGGACGGGAAGAAGTGGAGCCACAAACCCAAAGAGGTGACCTAGATAAGAAGCCCCTGTCTCTTCAGGAGTGAGGTGCCAACGCTGACACTTGAAGACCATTCCAGCCTCCTGTGCATTGCCCGCCCTCACGCCACACCTGGGCATTCCAGGAGGGAGACAGGTGTGTTCACGCCTAGAACTGTGCGCGCCCGCTGCCCCAACATCCACCTTCCCTCCTTTAGCAAGGCCTTTGCTAACTGTCTGCATCCCCTGAATCATGCTCACTCGAGACGTTTGACGTGAGCTGGTTCCGCGAAAGGATGGGTGTCTATTCTGTGTGCACATAACCCATTTGCCCCCACACCTGATAAAAGTATAACATGTGAGCTTTTTGAACTGTTGACTTGTGTTTAGAAGACTCTAAGACGATCAGGAGAGTTCAAAATCCAAGGGCTAGCTGTTTAAATTTGGGAAAAGAAATTCTAGTTCTAGTTGGAAGTCTGTTTCTGTCTCCTGGCAACGTGTGTGTGTCAGAGCGGAAGTGTGCCCACCCACCCCTGTGGAATTTTCTATGTCTGGCTTTACAAAAGTAGATGGATGGCCAAGCCTTCTTACACAGCACTCTGGGTGAACTCAAACTGCCAAACTTTTGGTTAGTTGACACCACCCAAGGACTCCTTGGGAGAGAGAACCAATGTTTATTGAGAATTTAGCCACAAGCAAAGGTATTAGTCCCACAGGACTTCTGTATAAGTATCACCCTCAATCAGAGAAATTGAGCCACAGAGATGTCATTCATAATACAGTCAACATAGCACAGCCACTAAAATGGGTTAAAATCCAAGTAACCTCTTCTGCACCAGACACTCTTCCTCCTCACACGTAAACCCAGCCAGAAATGTCCACCAGGCATTCCATTTGCTTGATTAGTAGTCCAGATTCTTGAATAATGAGATGGGACAGATATTAACGTGAGCTTCAGTAAGTCACTTTCTGGACCGTCATCGTCTCTCTGGTGGGTTGAAAAGGGCAATTGGCTCAATCCATACACTTCCTTTCTGCCTAAACTTCTTTCACTGCTTGGTTAACTTAATCCTAGCTGGTAGATTTTCAACCCAAACTGAATAAAAGATTGAAGGACGAGTTTAGAAACAAACCAAATCCCTATTTTCTTAAAGAAGCCCCAGTGGTTTAGTGGGGGCCAGTCCCATGAGGCTTTCTACTCCCATAAAGATTTACAGCCTCAGAAACCCGAGGGAGCAGTTGTCATCTGACCTGAGTCCAGATCAACTGACTAGCAATAAGTCAGGTTTTCCTCTCTGGCATAGGGTCCCGATGGGCATTGTAATCAATGGCACAACAAACTTCTACAACGGCCTGCTTGTTCTACTATCTTACCTGGACCTCTCTGTTAATGTAATCATAGAGAATGCTCATTTCTTCTTTTCTCGACTTTGGGAAGTATAGAGGAAACATAATGGTGGCTGAGCATACAAACTCCAGGAAAAGCTTAAAAGGTCTGTGTTGGGAACACACTCCTATTACCATCACTGGAGTATCTCTGGAAAATAGAACCAAGAGCAATTTGTGCTAAGTCGCTGGCCGTGGAAACACAGCCCATAGATTAGGGCTCAGTGTTGCCCCCGAAGCACGTCCAGGACACTTGCATACCTGTCAGGCCTAGGAAACACCTCTGCTGGTACCTCTAAAGTAAGCAGCATAAAGATAGGATTTTGATCTAGAACAAATGTCTACAAAAAGATGTTTCCTTAAAGAAGTGGTTCTCAACCTTCCTAATGCCACGGCCCTTTAATACAGTTCCTCATGTTGTGGTGACCTCCAACCATAAAATTATTTTCATTGCTACTTCATAACTGTAATTTTGCTACTGTTATGAATCGGGCTACCCCTGTGAAAGTGTCTTTTGACTCCCAAAGGGGTCACGACCCACAGATTGAGAACCACTGTCTTAGAGCAAAAGGAAGGCAAGGTCTTAGTAGGACTTGGCAGAAAACATTCTCCATTTGGGGGCAATTAAGTGAAATGACTTACTTTAGTATCTATGTGTGGTTGTTACGTAATCTGGGGTCCAGCGTGAAGGGGTGGAGTTTAACCTGTCAATCAGGTTGCTGCTTGATGACCTAATTTGGAAGTGCTACAGAGATAAATAGCTCACTGGAGGCCATACAGTCTCTCTCTCTCTCTCTCTCTCTCTCTCTCTCTCTCTCTCTCTGCTTCATCTTCTTGCTGACAAGCCACATGGATCTATGCTGATGGAGCCAGAGTCCTAGAGCTGGAGGAGCCATGTGGAGACCCACGCCAGCGCTGAGAAGCTTCCACTGCCACTGGATCCACAAGTCGTTCCAACCACTGGCCTGCATTCGGCCCCATTGCATGTGTTGCATGAGTCTGAAGAGATTATAGACTGTTATTGGACATATAGGTTAATATCAGACTTAAGGACTTGATCTGGACTGGGCTGGGATGTTTTCTCAATATTCAACTGCTCTTTGATATAAAGTTCTTATACACATATGAGTGTCTACAAATTTGTTTCTCTAGTCACCCCAGACTAACACTATGATAAGGAGGATTTGGACCATCTGGAAATTGAAACTGTGCCAGAGTCATAAAAATAGGTAAAATAGATACAGTGCAGCAGTTTATGCTTTGATTTGGGAGTCAGGCAGGTCTGGCTCTGCCTTTCATACACTGTAAGACCTTGGCTAGTTACTTAACCCTTCTAATCCTGTTTCCCTGTATAAAAAAGTGGCACCAGTTATGCGAGTCCACGGTTATAGAGGCTTAGAACTGTGTTCGTGCATGATATGGCTTAGTAAATGGTCATTAGCAGCCCCCAAAATAAAATTCTGAAAATTGGAACCCACTTTCTCACATTAAAAATTCTACCTCATCATATTTTTAATGAAGAAACTGAGGTCCATATTTTAAGCTAATAACTGAGTGATGACAGAACAAATTGGATACAGGCCATCTGACCAGTATCTGCTAATTAGACCAGAAGCTCTTAAATAGTGACTAAGGGGAAACAAGTGACCTAATTATACGTGATGCCTGACTGTCTTACCTCAGATAACAGCCATCCTACAAAACAATTCTCACCTTCTGAGCTTTTATGGAGTGTTTAAAGGACCATGTGGCCCGCTCTAAAGAGTAAACAATGCTGATGATGTGGAAAGGAGGCTGGGATAGACACAACACAGAGAGTGAAGTGTTAGGAGCAAAGTACCAAGGAGAGTTTCTTTAAGGTTGAACTGAAAAGAAGCAGTCCGAGAGAAAGGGACTGGGCTGGAAGTCAAAAGACCTGCTTGCGATCCTGGCTCGGCCTCCCAATAGCTGTGAACCTTGGAAATAGCTTAACTTTTCTGTGCCTTTGCTCTCTTCCTGCTCCCACCTCACGGAAGTGTTCTGACTACAAGCATAAAATCAATCACATACGGAAATATTTTCGAGACACTAGTAGTAGAAACAATAGCTACTAGCAAAGGCATGTCAATATAGCAACTACATTTTAAAAAGAGCTACAAACAGACAAAAACGAGCCCTGAGCAGAGTTCCCATGTAATAAAATCACTGTCTCCTGCCATTCGTATTCTGCCTGCGTTCTCTCGTGCTCCTGACATGGCTATGGTAATTAAAGATGGCTGAAATGGCTTTTCCCTCCCCAAATTTCTTTCTAACTTTGAATTTCCCGCTTAGAGGGAATGATTAATCAGGCAAGATGCTTCTATTTCCTTAAAAAACGGTATATGCTGTGAAACTAGAACTCCAGACAAGTCTTTTGCCTGTATATCTACGCCCCTAAGGAGCCCTGATGGAGCCGAGGGTTGAGTGCTGGGCTGCCAACCGCAAGGCCCACCACACTCAGACCAGTGATGGGTGCAAAGCATTTAACCGCCGTCCACTGCCCAGTGACTGTTACAGTATAAAAAATGATATGCCAAAAAGTAGGTTATTATTTCATACAGTTAATACTTAAATAGGAACAGTAAAAGAGGTATACAGAACTAAACTGTGTTATAAGAAAGTTTTAAATACTAATGAAAAATATAATTAATACCGGGGAGAATGAGCATTATTATGGGTCCTTAGCATACCCTGGTGTGCAGATGTGTGGTAAACTGAGGGACTGGATGAGGATGTCAGGCAGCTCAATCATCCATGCCAATCACGACGGGTCTAAAAAGCCGAGTCTGGTTGGGGAAGACTGTCATGGTGATGAGATATAAATAAATCTTAATATACATTCTCATGACTAGATCAATACCACCCCCACCCCTGGTAAAGGAACTGTCATAAATGAGTTGTCATATAAGATGCATTATTCCTGTGCCTGGCTACTTCACAATGCCTAAAGGTTGCCTACAGATAAAAGCACTCAGGTTCTATAGCCAGCCCACCATAAAGGTAGTGAACTCTGTTTTGACATCTCTTGCTGATACTGATCAAAGATTACTCCCGCTGGGGTGGGCTGGGTGGCAGGGTTGAGGTTAACTAGGACTAGATCAAGATGCTGACTCACTTCACTGCTTGCTATGTTCCTTGCTTATGCTATGACCCATTCACTGTGTGATATGCTGGCTGTGTGATGTGCATGCTGATCTGTCAGCCCCATTCTAGGTACACCCATTCTCTCTCTCAGTCCTGACATGGCAAGAGGAGCCCCTGTGCCCTCTGTCTGTCTGTCTGTCTTTAATATTTGTCCACAATTGCTAAGACCCTTCTGAGGACCCATTTGAGGACCCCTCACCCCAACATCTGGCACCTGAACGAGGGACTTTAAGGAAAGAACTCCATAGAGAGGAGAACCGAATCCCTGCACAACAGCTTTGAGACCCCCCAGGATAGCTAAGAACTGGGGAATTATTGTGAAGTGAGAATTCGGTTGGGGGATTAAGAAATATTTGACAGGGTTATGGGGCAAAATAAGAGTAAGTCTGAGTCTGAAGTTACTGTATTCTGCTTACCTGTTTGTTAAAACAACAGGACGTAGCAATAACAAAATGAAACATGAAAGAATTTCTACAAGTAGTGAAAACGTGCAATCCATGGTTCCCTGAGGAAGGAACCTCAGCCCTAGGGACCTGGGAAAGGGTCGCTACAAATTTTAGAAAAGCATACACAAAGGGGGATAATGTCCCCATGGAGACCTGGTCTCTGTGGGCACGATTTAAGATGATTTTAGCACCTGTGCAGCTAGAGAAAGAAGAAAAGAAAGAGGATGACCAGTGCAGTCAAAAGTCTTATCTAAGCGATCCACGGTGACAAAGACAGACCCAAACCTCTCTGAGCACGTATGAGGGAGTGTTAGAAGAAACCAGAAGAGCAGACCTCAACCCAAAACAAAACCTCATGGCCATTGCCTCTCTGTCCCCTGGGAAGTGTACCACCTGGGACCCCAGACAGAAGAAGGCCGCAGAAGAGTTAAGAGTCAGGCTACAGAACAGTCAGAAAGTACCCTTTACTTTCAAGGATGGAGGAGGGAACTTCAGAACAAGCAGATCTGGAGACCAGACTGGCTTTCCCTGATGTGAACAGTGCACAGGATGTGAGAAATGGCATTATAACGCTTTCCCTATCAAGACGTTAAAAGAGATCAAAGAAGCAGTTAAAAACTATGGGGTAGACTATCATTTTGTAACTGGCATGATCAGGTCCAGGACTGAGGCTGAGTGTTTCCTGCCTTCCGATTGGAAATTGTTAATAGAAGCCTGCCTTGTTCCATTGGATGACTTGCAACATGGAACGTGGCGGAGTGAAGGAGCAGAGCCTCAGGCTCACAGAAAAAGAAAGTGGTGTACCCAGAGGGTGAATCAGTTATTAGGGAACAGAGATTTTTATAGCATTGAAGCCCAATTGCTAATTCCTAGGCATGGACTTTCGCAGATACGTGAAATTTGCTTGCGAACTTGGGAACAGATATAGTGCCGTCTGGGGAAAAGGGGCCCATTACACTGAAATACGGCAGTGCAATGATAAGCCCTATGCAGAATTGGTGCCTCGTCTACAGGAAGCAGTCCATAAAAGCGTGAAAAGTAAAGAAGCAGCGGAAATCCTGCTGCAAACTTTAGCTTTTGATAATGCCAGCCATGAATGTAAAGCTTCGATCCGTCAGTCCAGAAAGCAGGGTCAATATTAGACTATATTAAGCTTTGCAGAGGAATTGGGTCTGAGACATTTAAGGAAGACCTTCAGGCTGCTGCCGTGACAAATTATGCTAAACCCAAGGGAAAATGTTTTAACTGCAAGAAGGTCGGACCTTTCCAGAGACAATACCCACAATGCTGCTCATACAACTCAACAACTGGGATTGGCCCAGGGCTGCCAGGTGATCGAGAACCCCTCTGCAAAAAGGGGAACCGCTGGGCTAGCCAGTGTCCTTTGCAGGGAGTGCAGGGAGAGCTGCACAGCAGGGAAAGGAGGAGCAGGGCAGCCTTTGAACCCCACCCAACAGAGCCCAGAGAGCACAGTTTCAGTCCAACTGGATGCACCAGCTTATCAATCAGCTGATCAAGTGGCCTTATCACTGGATCCCGCCTCCAGAAAGAACATAGCAGTTGATCTAACCAGCCAAGGAGAAGTTCAGCTGGCCCCAGGGGGACCCCCAGCAATTGTTAAGACTGTTTCTGCCTAGAGGGAACTGTATGACTGCTGTTAGAAAAAATCTAACTTAAATTCTCAAGATGTTCAAATTGTTACTGAAATTATTGATCAAAATGATGGAGAAGTTAGCCAGGAAAAAGTAGGACAAAGTGAAAAAGTCCTACAATGTATAGCAGTACAGTTTAATTAAACCTGTAGCCACACTTAACCCTATACATTTATGGGCACGTGATTGGTTATGTAAATTAATTCAGAAAAAACAAAAACATAGCTATACTGAAAAGACTCTCAATCCCGGATTTATCCTGTGCATGTCCTGAAGGCTGAACAACGCCATTGGTGTCCGCTTTCTATGGACTGACTCCACAGGTACTGAGGTCGGTCATTTCTCCAGGAGCAGAGCTTCCGAATGTGCATAATGATGTAACCTATCTAAGCGATTCAACTGATTTTACATCAAACAGAGTTGACAATTACAGAGAGCATTTTAAAATTTCAATTACTAAAACAGAAGGGAGAGACAAAAATGGAAGTCTAAAGGAAATTCTATATATGACAAATTTCCTTCAGCTTTATTAACCCCCAATTTTTTCCCTCTAACAAAAATTTTTTTAAATATTTAGAGCAAAAGTGTACTTTTCCACCCCTAAAGGGAAATCCAACCGTGAGAAGATTTGGTGGAAAGACAAAAATCACGTTTGGGATCTGGGTTTGCTAACAGCCCAAAGGGAGGGGCTGTTTGTGTATGCCTTTTCAGGCGAAAGAGAGCACACATGAAACTCTCTTCAGCGGGTGTGACCAGGGAAGGAGAGGACAACCCCTGACATGGCATGGGGGACAGAAGAGGACCCAGAGAACTCGCCTCCAGGGCCAGATCTTATCAGAGACATCCAGAAGACATCGCTGATTCATGAGAAAGGCAATTGCTGCCTTTCTAAGACTTAACATTGCTACTGTCACCAGAAAGACACTCTCGAGCTCTAGCAAAAGGGAACATTTTGTTCAAACTCTCACCTACTCTAGGCCACGCAAAGGTGGACAATGAACTGGAAGAGCAGACGGCTGGGCGACAACCGACTGCATTCAAATTATGGACTTGCAGCAGCAATTGATGCTGAAATATTATTGAAATACTACAAATTTGGCATAACCCCTTATCTGTATAATGAAACCTTACACGGTTGATCCTGAATTAGAAACAAAATGCAGGGACTTAAAGGAAGCAAACAGCTAGAGAAGGAGATCTTCAATACTTTTAAAGATGGCTTGAAAGCGTCTCCTAGCACAGACCCCACCAAACAATTGCTAGATAGTTTCTTCGGCTTGGACCCACGAGCATGGGTCACAGTCTATAGCCTGGCTTTGGCTCTGGATTCACTGTCTTGCTCATCGTCATCATTTTGGTCCTTGTGGCTGCTTGCTATTTCTGCAGAAAGCTTTGGCCCATGGAGGAAAGTCAGACCACTTCTACGTAGCTCTTTGGAATTTGAAACAGAATACACAATGGGGAATTGTGGTAAACGGAGGGACTGGATGGGAATGTGATACACCTAAATGATTCATGCTCATACGATGGGTCTGGAAAGCCAACTGTGGTGGGGAAGAGTCTCACGGTGATGAGGTAGAAATACGTCTTTATATACATTCTCATGACTGGGCACAGTTCCTCCAATAACCCCCCCATAAAGGAACTGTCTTAAAGGAGCTACCATATAAGATTAATCACTATGCCTAAAGGTCATCTATAGATGAAAAAGCAATCAGGTTCTATAGCCAACCCACCGTAAAGGTAGCATCCCTCTGGGGAGAGCTCAGCGGGGTTCAAGGTCAAGTAGCACTGGGTCAAGATGCTTACCTCATTGCGTGTTTATTATGTTACTCGCTTGTGATGTTACCTATTAACTATGTCATATGTTAGCTGTATGATGTACATGCCTTATGAAAGATCTGTAAGCCCCACTATATATACTCATTGGGAAACACATTCTCTCTCTCTCAGTGCTGACATGGGATGTGGAGCCCCCGTGCCCCTCTGTCTGTCTGTCTGTCTTTAATATTTTCCACAATCACAAAGCCGTTTCCTGAGAACCCGAGGACCCGTTCAAGTGTTGGAGACTCCCCTCACCCCAACAGAGATGGACATTTTAAAAGAATAAGGAGTGTAAATTAGTGATTTCCACATTGGGTGGTTGCCCAGTCACCCACCTTAGAGAGAACCCTGATGACAAGTGCCATTTTAACAACCAGTTTGCTGAGCTCAACAAAAAAGTAAGTTCTGCCCAACTGGGGTGAAGCAGCTGAATGCCACCTCTGACTCAAGCCCTCCAGCCACTCTGCAGAAGCCAGGCGAGGCGCTCTGCTCCTGTAAGGGTCTGCAGTTTGGGAGTGCTTCAGGAGCAGCCCTGTGCCGTCCCACGGGGTCGCTGTGAGGCCAAGTAGGCTGCATGGCCCTGGGTATGCAGCCTTCATGCTCCGGAATAACACTGATGATAAAGAGCACTGAAGCACCCACCTCAAGGTGAACCCAGTTAGCTGGCTGGCATGTTTCAGCACTTACAAATGAAACCTAACCTGAACCCAAACTATGACCTTCAGAGTCTTTCTCTAAGGCCTAGTCTTTTCAATCAGGCGTCACAGAATAGAGCGAGCAAGAGTTAACAAAAACAGGAAGCATACAGGTAGTTTTCTAGGGGAGAAAAGAGACCACCAATTCATGTAAAATGCAGAGGCACAATTTTAAGTCTTAAACAGGGCAAAAAAAAAAAAGATAAAGACAAGTCATTCGGATGAAGAGGACCATAGGAGACCGTAATGGAGTCCCAGTAAGTCTTTACAGGAGTAGGAAGCCCCGTCTTTCTCCTGTGGAGCAGCTGGTGGTTTTGAACTGCTGACTTGTGGTTAGCAACCCAAAGCATAACCCACAATGTCACCACCAAGGCTCCTAGGCTGACCCTTGTACCCAAGTCACATCAGATGCATATTCACACAAGCCCCTAAGGGCTAGGCTGCCCCTCACTGGGAGAGGGACAGTGGGTTCCAGCCCTGTAAGATTAGAATCTTGGAAACTCAGTCCTAGCCTTCCGCAAACCTAGGAGACCTAAAAACCAATGCTCTCTTCTTCCAAAATTATGATTCCCAAGAAATTCTGGAACTTTCTTCCTTCTAAGATTCTTAGCTGAGAGAGAGTCAAATCTCTCTGATCACTGCTCTGATCACTTCTCTTCAATTTGAAAACAGCACTGCTTTCCGGGCCTCTACTGGTTTCACACCTGCTTCTAATTAATTATATCTCCGATCAAACTTTCTTCTTAAAAATTCCATTGATTTTCAGTGACCAATGAAGATTTCTGTTTCTATCTGTACATCTTAGGGAGACATTTTCGTTTTCATTATTGATTTACCTGGCTTTTCTTCTTTACAAGAACAGGCCAACTCTCAATTAAGAGAACACTCCTTGGTTTATTTATTACACTGTGAGTAAGCAATATAAAACTTTCTGACCCACAATGCAGAAAAAAAACAGTGCAAGCTCTCCCATGCCTCCATGTCCTTGCATATAGCATTTGTATGGAAATTATAAAGCCCCCTGAGGATCCTAAGGATCAAGCGCTGTCACCACCCCAAGTTTCATCACCACCACTGTCATCATCAGTAGATGTATTGCATTTCTGCCTAATGCATCAGGTTATTTCTGTTTATTTATAATCATAGAAGAACTTCCTTCTTGAAAAATGTCACTGTTCTTCTAAATGGTCTAATTCAGTTACTGTAGAAATTAGATCCACCTTTCTTTCCATTGCCAACCCTGTAGCAAAGAGGAAGCTATATGCATGCTTCTGAGCAGCCCCTAAGTCTATCCTTTTCAGAAAAGGTCCCTCTTTGTCAGGAAATGGGCCTAATAGCCTATTTTGTCATGTTTTCTGCTTAAATTCTTCCTCCATGATCGTCACCTTTTTAGATGCTGGTTTGGGGTCCACGGGTTACAATACCAATCGTAGAGTCCACCAGTGCAGGATTATGAATGAGCATCCTCCCTGCTTCTACGGTCTGTGGTTACCACATCTAACCTGGTGCCTTCGTCACGGGACTCGCTCTCCTGGACAGCTAGTTCTTCTGGCTGAACAGGAGGTAGCTGCTAAGGCTTGCCGGGATAATCAGATAAAGGCCTAGTTTCAATTTCATCAAATTATCTTTTAATTTACTTTCCAGCTTGAAAGAAGATAGTTAGTCCCTCTTATTTGGGATTCTGTATGTAAATTCTGACCTCCACTTAAAGCAGTACATATCACAGAGAGTTCATATTAAGACCACAACATGTTAAAACAAAGGGCAGACATATACTGAAAGAGACATCAAGTGTTTTAAGGTAGTTTAAACCAGCTGTATATTATGAAGTGTCTCAATGGTGGCTTGTCACCTCCAAAGCAAGACTGTAGATCAGATAGCGATGACCTCCACCGGTGACCCCTTGCTTGGATTCTGCATTCTGAATAGGACATCGCTGAGGCCTGGTGAAGGCAGGATTGGAGAAAGCACCCAACAAAAACCGTTTGTCAGGAGTCCAAGATTGCCTGAGTTTAAAGCCCTCTTGCTGCCTCTGTGATCCTAAACAAGTCATATAGCCTCCCTCAGTCTCCTCTTCTACAAAATAGGAACAACATCCTCTGTTGTGCATTTCTTTCTTTTTAAAAAAAAAAAAAACATTTTATTGGGGGCTCATACAACTCTTATCACAAGCCATCTGTCCATCCATTGTGTCAAGCACGTTGTGTCAAGTACATTTGTTGCCGCCATCAATCTCAAAACATTTTCTTTCTACTTGAGCCCTTAGTATCGGCTCCTCATTTTTCCCTCCCTCCCCCACCTGCTGTGCATTTCACATTGCTTTCTACACTAAAATACTTAGTAAAGTATTTCATACTCATTGACTTGTAGGCTCTTGATACATATTAGTCGTCATCATCATCACCACCATCATTACTTGGAGGTCTCACCATATATGATCAAATTCACCACAGGGACTACACTCCAGGTAAACAGAAAAGCCAAACCCACTGCCATCAGGTCAGTTCTGACTCCTAGTGACTCTATATGGGGTTTCCAAGATAATCAGTCTTTATAGGAGCTGACAGCACCGTCACTGGCAGGTGGTTTTAAACTTCTGACCTTGTGAATAGCCTCCCGGTACTTAGCCCACTGTGCCACCAAAGCGCCTCCTTAGACCAGGTAGAGGTATACATTAATATCAGATTGTTGTTTTACCAGCTTATCCCTACAAATTTGGAGGAAACAAACAGAGGACTAAGTTTGGGGTACAAGGAGGACGGGAATATAAATGAGGTCATATAGCCCTGGCCTCCTCCATCAGAACGCATTGGCAGAGCCTCTGTTTACAGAAGTAAATAGAATTGCAACTAGTTTGGAACTTCTTCTTCTCTGAGGCTAGACTATATGGCAGTAGATGAAATGATCTCGTTTGTTTTTTGTTGTCAACAAAAAGGCTATTGGTAGCCTTTACAAGGGACACAGTAAAATAATAGAAAAGACAAACACAATCATTTTTATAAGGAGCTCATAGGTAGGAACTAAGCAGACGAATGTACAATTTATAATTTGGAATATTGCTTAATAGCATATTTTAAATTATTACTCTTGATTGATGATTTTGAGAATCCCAGGTCCCACCAGACTTAATCTTCTATACAGTAGTTCTCTAAATACTACTTCTAAAGTCATAAATATTTCACTTTTCTGGTTAACCTCCAGCTGGTAATCAATGAAATGATCTTATTTGATTCTAGGACAGTAGCCAGGAAGTTGGTCTTGTCTATAAAGCTACTCTTCACAGAATTGAGATTCAATGATAGGTCCCCAGAGACTTGGAGGAGAGGCACTACAACTGCTCCCGTTGGAGCTGCTCACATAGCCTTGAGAATAACTGAAGAGAAAAAGGAAGTTAACTCAGTGATGCTGATATGATCCCGCCAGTCAGCAGCCTCGGTGCGGTTCCAAAGACTGTCTTAGGTTGCACAAGATGCTTGTTCAAAACCCAAGACACAGCGCACCACGATGGGGTCACTCCACCTCACCGTGACCTTGCAGGGCAGAGAGTGTCCAAGACTGTGACTCTACAGACGCAGACAGGGCGTGTTTCTAGTGGGGAGCACAGAGCTGCTGGTGAGTTTGCAGCACGAATCTCCTGGTTGACAGCTGAGTCGTTTCAGTCATGTGTCCCAGGGCAGCTTACCCAGCACGTAGTAAGCCAGGCTTTCTAAAACGGAGCCCTATGAATTCCACTTTACCTATGATTTCTTCGGTACACACCGAAGAACATCCGCCCGAGGCCAGAGGTTTTTATTTTGCTAAGAACTTAATGTAATTGCCATTATGTTTTTTATTCCAACACAATTTTGTGTTTTTCCCGGGGTTGCTTTTCTGTCCCTTTTCTGTGTAAGCGTCACCAATTCATTTCCACATTCTGCTGGAGAACCCTATGGAGCGTGCTGTGAGTCAGGACCGGCTCTGGGGCCCCTAACAACATCAACATTAACTATAACTAGAGAACCCCCAAACTCCTCTCAACACGGCCGAATGCAATGGGGGCAGAATGAACTGCTTGCTCTCTCTCTGCCCGAAAGCAAGCCTTTCCCTTTGCTGTTATCAGGGAGATTCCTTCTATCTGCTTTAGCCTCTGCAACACCCCCAGCCAGACCATGCTCAAAAACTCACAGCCTTGGGGTCGATGCTGACGCACAGAGGCCAACCCCACGGGAGAACTGCCCCTGTGGGTTTCCAAGACTCTAACTCTTTATGGGAGCAGAAAGCACGGACTTTCTCCCGTAGAGTGGCAGGTGGTTTCCAACTGCTGACCTTGTGATTAGCAGCCCGACTCGTAACCAGCACACCACCAAGGCTTCTTGAACTGCACCATACAACTGTTCTATTGGGGATTCAGAAAGATTTCTGCCCAGTTGTCTCCCCCAAATACATGCGAGACCCAAGAGTGCTGCTTGCTACACATGGTAAAGGACTATACACTTGGAGGTCAACGAAAGCAGGTCAGAGGTTATTCTCCCTGGGGGTTGTCAACTATCTAGAGCAATCAGACTGTGTAGTCTGTCCCACCCTCAGTAGGGCCCACTCCCTTCTGGTAAGGATAGTAGATTGTTCCCCTGAAGGAGCGACCAGGGAGGGCAAGCCCACTAAGGGTGACCAAGGTTAGGCTGCCATATCGAGTCTAGGGTCCACCCATCTTTTCACATGTATACCTCTCGTCCCTCCCCTTCCTACTATGTGTACACCCCTAACTCATCCCCTTCCTGTGATGTGTGTGTCTATTGTATAGCCCCTTCCTGTGATGTGGCTACCTGTAATCACGCCCCTAAGTATATGTGGTCCTTGACCAGAAATGAAGGCAGAGACTCTCTGCCCGAGCTGTGCACAGACCTGGCTGTTCATGGAGTGAGCATGCTACCATGAAATTTGTCTGACTCCATTTTTCTCTCTCTCCTATCTCTATTATTACTATACTATAATCTTTATATATCATAACCATACCATTGTGCCTATGGGACCTGTGATATAGTTGTGAGGGGCTGGTTTCCAACCACAAGTAAACCCACATTCAGGGTCCAAAGCTAAGCCCAAATCGGACACGTGTTCTCAATGCTGTCCCCCCACAGGGTGAAGGCTGGTTCCTGGGGGAGAGGAGAAAGAATCTTACTCCTTCAGTATGAAGTACAGACACTTGGCACTGGTACATAGATCGATGAGGTAATTGTCTTTCTGTGGGATTTACATTTTATTGGTGATCACAGTAAGAGGAACAGCGCCCCAAAAGGCTTCTTAGGGGCCAACAAAAACAAGAGGTGAGATGAGGGAGGGGGCAGCAGGGAGGGAGGGGGAAAAATGAGGACCTGATGCCGGGGGCTTAAGTGGAGAGCAAATGTTTTGAGAATGATGAGGGCAATGAATGTACAAATGTGCTTTACACAATTGATGTATGTATGGATTGTGATAAGAGTTGTATGAGCCCTTAATAAAATGATTAAAAATAATAATAATAAAATAAATAAATTTAAGATATGCAGAGCAGAAAAAGAAGGAAAAAAATAAGAGGAAAAGAGAATTCTTTTAATAAGAACCCAGCTTTGGGTGGGTTTGCCCAGCTCTGCAGGGCCCGCCTCTTTTTGCCTGGGAGCCAGGTGTATTCACGGGAGGACAGGGTCACATAGGAAGACAAAGTAGAAGAAAACTAGAAAAGAAGAATAAAAATATTAAAATGGATCAAAAGTACAAACACCAAATGGAAAAAAGTAAAATAAAGTTAAAAGTAAAACTGTAAAAAAAACCCACAAAAACAAGAGGTGAGGTGCTCCAAATAGCTGGTGTCTCATGTGCCCCTCCACATAGCTCTCCTTTCCACGTGGGCGAACTTGCTCGGCAGGGTTGTGGATGGACTCGGGAGCGTGAGTGGTGGATTCTGCATCGAGCCGCTAACCACAGGGAAGCCATTTGAAACCACCCCCTGGTCCTCGGGGAAGAGGAGGCTCTGCTCCCGTGGAAGTGGGCACTTTGGGAAACTCAAAGGGAGAGTGCTCCTCTGTCCTGCAGAGTGGCTCTGAGTCAGAAGTCACCCGCAGCTCTGGGGGAAAGCTGTGGCAGTCTGCTTCCATAACGATGGCTTCTTGGGAAGCCTCTAGAACAATTCTGCTCTGTCCTGTATGGCAGCCTTGCTGTGAGTTGGATTTGATTTGACAGCTATGCGTACTAACAGCTGGAAGAGTTTGCATTACTTGCTGCT
Source organism: Echinops telfairi (assembly GCF_000313985.2). Classification (NCBI taxonomy): domain Eukaryota; kingdom Metazoa; phylum Chordata; class Mammalia; order Afrosoricida; family Tenrecidae; genus Echinops; species Echinops telfairi. Next base: position 98,796,322 of record NW_022103906.1, on the reverse strand, counting down.
TACAAAGTAGGGACTCTGAGCCATATTTTCATCATGACAACTTGGGTGTCTATCTGCAGGAATGTAGTGCAAATTAAAAGTCCCCTCAGCCTTGAAAAGCAAATGAAAACAACAACACAGTCAGTCCTGAAAGTTCCCCACGAGTCTCAATATCAGGCCCTGAAAATATCAGACCCTCACGGCCTTTCTCCTGAGATGCCTCTGGGTGGGCTTGAACACCAAACCTTTCACGCAGCACACTCCAGGATTTGCATCCCTCCAGGATTCTAGTGTCAGTATTAGCGGTTCTTGTATCAGGCATTTTAACTTGAGTTTCTCCTTCGCCTTTAAAACTGCCACACGTGATTAAATGGACTCACTAGTCCAATAGCACCTTCGCTGAGCTGCTTGGGAATATTTCAAAATGCATGTGGTGTGCGTACTATTAAGATTACTCTGGAGATTAGGTATTGTTTATTGATTTACTTATTGATAGTATGTTTCTGTGCTCGTTCAGGTCTCAGGGAATGTCAGCCGGAAGGAGACCAGCCCCCATGTTCCTAAAGGAGAAGAATATTCTCATGTTGACTGAAGAAGGTATGGACACCTACCAATCGGCATCTCTGTGAGCCAAAAACCTCCTTTACCAAATCTGTGTCCACCAGCTGCTGGCAGAGTAAAAGGACATACAGCCAGAATGCTCCTCAGAGACAAGGATGGTGTGATAATTACATCATCTCCTGTCAACTTGTGAAGGGGTAGAGTCTAGCTTGTCAATCGGGTCTCAGCTTGATGACCTCATGTGGAGCTGCTACGGAAATAAATAGCTCACTGGAGGCCAGATACACTCTCTCTCTGCTTCCTCTTCCTTTTGACAAGCCACTTTTGGTAAAGTGGAGGGGCAGCGAAATAGAGGAAGGCCCTGGACAAGGTGGACGGACACAGTGGCTGCATCAGTGGGCTCAGGTACAGCAACCATTTGAGGATGGCGCAGGCAGGGCAGGGTTGCTTTCTGTTGTGCATGGGTGCTGTGGGTGAGAGCCAACACGATGGCACCAGACAACAACAATTCCACCGCAGTACACAGACCCATTTTCACTGGATTCGCTCACAAATGATAAAAGCCTTGGCAACCAGGAAGCATGGTGCTCAATTAAATACACATTTTTATTAACTGACATTGTTCTTAGATAAGATAAATGGAACTTAAGATAGGTTTTGTCAACATTTTTCAGGCACAGTTAACATCTTAAAAATGAATATATATATGGATAATAGAGAACAGACACATCGAAAGAGAACTGTCTTATAAAAGAAAGGGCTCCTTCTATATCCATTTTAAAAGATGGTCTGGGCATTGGGCCTCCACTCAAGTACTCCCTCAACGCAAGAACACTTTGTTCTACTAACAGGGCACTCTGTGATGTTCACCTTCCTGACACGATCGCTAAAGACAAAGCAGATGCATAAGCAAATGTGGTGAAGAAAGCTGATGGTGCCTGGCTATCTAAAGATATCGCATCTGGGGTCTTAAGCCTTGAAGATAAACAAGTGGCCTTTTACTGAGAAGCAACAAAACCCACATGGAAAAAGCACACCAGCCCGTGTGATCATGAGGTGTCGATGGGATCAGGTATCAGGCATCAAAGCCCAAAACAAACAAACAAAAAGCACATGAATGGGAATGAGGGGAGGGCAGAATGGAGACTCAAGCCCATCAGTTGTCGATTGGACTCCCCTGTCAGAAGGGCCACATGGAAGAGAAGAGCCAGTCAGGGTGCAGTGTAGCACCGATGAAACATGCAACCTTCCTCCAGTTCTTTAATGCTTCCCCCACTACCATGACCCCAATCCTATCTTACAAATCTGGCTAGATCATGAGACATATACTGGTACAGTTAAGAGCTTGCAACACAGGAAATCCAGAACAGACAAACCCCTCAGGACCAATAAGGGGAGTAGTGATCAGTGATACTAGGGTGGTAAGGTGGGGGGGGGCACAATGATCGACATATGGCCCCCATCCCTGAGGGACAGACAGCAGAAAAGTGGGTGAAATGAGACAGTGGTCGGTGTAAGACATGACAAAAGTATAATTTATAAATTATCAAAGGGATATGGGGGAGGAAGGAAGAGGGAAAATGAGGAGCTGATGTCAGGGGCTTAAGTAGAAAATTATGATGACGACAAGAAAAATATGATGACAACAGATGTATATATGTATGACTGTGGTAAGAGCTGTAAGAGCCCCCAATAATTTTTTTTTTTTAAAAAGATGATCTGGGAACAAGACCATCTTATTTGAACCTACCTCTTATTGTTTCAATACAAAAACCAGATCATTCTGATCACTTGCTTATGGTTCAGCCGCTTTTAGCCCTGGTGGGTAAGGAGACAGTCATCAGCAGTAACACTGAGGAGAGCAACAGGGAAGTACTGAATGCATTTCTCCTGCCAGCAGTCCCTCCCTCTCGCTGCCATGGAGACCACTCTGACTCAGAGACCCTGTTGGACAGAGACTAGGTTTCTGAGGCTGTCACTCCTTATGGGTGTCAAAAAAGTCTCCTCTTTCTCCCATGGGCCGACTGGTGGTTTTGAACTGCTGATCTTGCCATTCGTCACCACTACACCACCAGCAACCCCAGGCCTGCCTAATCACTTTCACCACAAATGGCATGTGCTAGCCACAGGCGAAGCTGCATGGAATGGCAATGAAGTGATATACAAGCAGCATAACTGCAAAAGGCCACTCCAGTGCGTTTCACGGGGCCCACAGTTGGTATCACCATATTCGTGGCACAGCCGAAAAGGCGCTCAACTAACACAAGTGGTAGGATCTGCGTGGCCTCCACAGAATCAAGCAGATATCTAGCCACGGTTTGGAGACAGAAAAGCAGCCACACATAGGCCCTGCCGCTTCACCAGCCGGACACTGAGGCTCAGGGTCGCCTGCTCAGTTGCCCCCGTTTACAAAGCACGCGAGTGGCAGACCAGAGACTTCCAGACCTGTCTTTGCAGCCAGACGGTGCTGACATTCTGCTGGGACACTAGAAAGAGAGAGCACGCAGAGGGCTGGGGACCAACGCGAGGCCAGACGTGCTCGAAAATGGGCCTGCGGAAGCACTGCATTCAGAGAAGGGTGATACCTCGGACCCACAGACCTGACCTCAGAATGGAAGGGCGTTTTTCAGCTGTTCATTTGGAAATCATTTCAGTTTTGCAATAGTTACCAAGTAAAAATAGTCCGCGGGACACTGGGATGCCATCTTCCCCGACTCGCCCATTGTTAACATTTTACCTCATCTGCTTTGGCATGGGTTTTCCATGGATCTGTTTATTGTTAGTGCACCAAACACAACCCAGACCTGTCCCCATGGGTGGGTTCTGACTCAGAGTGACTGTCCGGTGCAGTGGAGCGGCCCTGCCCATGCCCCAGGCTGTCACTTTAGCCACATCTGTCACCCACGGAACAGCCAGAGGGTGCAAAGAACCAGCCTTCACTTAGAAGTTGAGAACTTATTCTTTATTTCGGAGTCACTCAAGGCTAAAGCATGTACAGGTGTACCTCAGAGATATTGGGGTCCACTATAAGACCACCTAGTCAAGCTCGAGTCACACCTGGTTTTGTTTGTTTCCCAGAATATGTAACACTGATGTTTATATGACTCGGTAGAGTAGTAGGAGCCCTGGTGGTGTAGTGGTTACAAGTTGCGCCGCTAGCTGCAAGGTCAGCAGATCAAAACCGCCAGCCACTGCGTGAGAGAGATGAGGCTTTCTACTCCCCTGAAGAGCTGCAGTCCTGGACACCCACAGAGGCAGTTCTGCCCGAGCCCACAGGCTTGCGCCGAGTTGGCATCGCCTGGATGGCAGTGAGTTCGGATTGGGTAGGGTATTACGTGTGCAGGAAAAGATAAGTAGCAGCAGGAACACGTTTGAAAAGTTGTGAGATCACCACTGAGGCTGTAGATCTTGGTGGAGGTAGACTGCCTCATTTTTTCTCCCATGGAGCAGGTGGTGGATTTGAACTGCTGATCTTTCAGTCAGACCCAAAGCAAATTGGTACTGTTGAAAAACAGATGCCAACACAGTTGCCCCTTGTGGAGTTGCCGAATATGCCGTTCTGCTCTGCAAAGCACCGGGAGGGCTCTCTCCTTAAACACGGCAGGACAATGATCAGCTTTGTAAGGCATCTGATGCATGACTAAGATCCGATCGATCATCCATATTGCTCGCTCCGATGTTGTCAGTGTGTCTAATAGTGTTTTCAAACGTAGATGCACTTGTTCGCAGACCAACGCACACCACGCCGCCACCAGGGCTTTAAGAACAGCTGAGGGTCAGATTAGGGTGTCTCATCGGCCTTCTTGAGCCTGGAACATTTCCACGGCCTTTCTCTTTCTTTCCTGGCAACAACATATTTGAAAAGTATAGCTCCCACCAGCATTTAGGGTTGTTTTTTTTTTGAGATTTGGGTTGGGTCTCCGTGGGGAACCCCTCAATGAGAAGGTCTGACACGGGGACTCCAACAAGCCACGGACTGTGACCATAGTGTGGGACCAGGCTACGGGCGGCTGGCTTGTATTTAAGGCTGCGATGAGTCGGAGCCGCTCCACAGCCGGGAAGAGCTATGTTCCTGGGCCGGCACGCTGCCAGCGCGGAGCACTGTTTCCAGGGTGTCACGTCTGCAGCCATGCGGCATCCCTCCGTGTCGTATAGTGATGATCATTTTGGTCACCTGGTCAAAATGTGGTCCAATGTCTCAGCAATCTGATAGACAATGTAGAATGACCTCACAGGGTTTCTGAGACGCTGAACCTTGGTGGAGGTGGACGGCCTCATTTTTTTCCCATGGAGCAGGTGGTGGGTTTGAACTGCTGATCTTTCAGTCAGCTCACAGCTGAACCCAAACCCCAAACTCTTTTTAGTAGTTGTTATCCTCGATTACAACTAGTAAACTGAGTTCAGGATTCATTTGCATTTTTCTCATCCCCCTCCCCCCCACCCCCACCTAACTCAGTCAGTGGGTGGGTTTTCATAATTAACTTGAATGTAATTTTTTTCTCTCTCAGTACAGTTGTGCTATTCATCTGAAAGACATCTAGGCTCACTTGTTTCAGTTTGCTGCCACTTTCAGGTCCCTCTTCCCCTCATTGCTGATTTAAATTCACTTTTTGGAACATGTAGAATATTAACATGCCTGCAAAATGATGCTCAACTCCCCGAAGGCCGGGCCTCTGGCAGTGCGGGTGGCCAACTGAAAGGCTGGTGAGGGGACAGGCCCCGGGGCTCGGTGGGTTTCAGCTGGTGGTCTGCCCTGCGAAAGATCGCAGCCATGGGAACCCTGGGGAGCAGCCCAGTCATATGGGGACTGAGTGGAAGTCCAGGCCATGGCACCTGACAACCATCACAGGTAGAAGGCTCATTCAGAGCATCCAAGCAGTGCCACCCCTCCCGTCTTCCCCATCTCCCTTACCCCGTTGTTTGTGGGTAGTCAGCTTTGTTGTTTTCTGGTCAACCTTTGCCTTGTTGCTTTTTTAGAATTGTTGGCAAACATACCTGTATATTTCCCTCTTATTTCTTATACAAGAGGGGACGGGCAGCAGCGTTCTTTTGTACAGAGCTCTTTTTATTCAGTAAGGGACCTGGAGTCCACTCCACACCAGCTCACAGAGATTCAAAGTTTTCCTCCTTTTTAAAAAACAAAACAAAACACAACTAGTTGCGCAGCACTCCACTGTGTGTGGACCGTCCTTCGCTCAGGAAGCTCCTGCGCTGGGAACGCCGGCGCTTTGTGAAGATGGGTCAAAATCTGATAGGCAGACAAAAGGGAAAAACTAGTCTTTCATGTTCAAACAAGGAATAAGCATATGCTGGAACAAACTCCCCCCAAAACAGGCTTAAAACAAGAGTCACTTCCTTCCATCGCCACCCTGTGTGTATCTACCGTAGGGACAATGGTCAGTGAGGGTGTGAGTCCATTGGGCTCAAATAAAGGGATACGATCCAAGATGGCCACGTTCATTTCTCTGGGCAGATGCCATCTGTTGGCCGAGCCCCTTACAGGCTCCTGAGGGTGGCCTCGCTCTTCAGCAGGACACAAGGACGTCCTGCCATTGCAGCGCAGCGCTCTGGGAGGAGGAGAGCAGAGCTAGCTGATCTTGGGAAAGGGAAGATACGTTCAGTGGGTGTACGCAGCAGCATCTGTACAGAGAGATGGAAAGACTGATGCAGGCTGGGGAGCCCTGGGGCATGGTAGCTAACTGCAAGGACAGCAGTTCAAAACCACCAGTCGCTCTTTGGGAGAGTGCCAAGGCTTTCCACTCCCGTGAAGAGCTGCAGTCTCAGAATTCACAGGGGCAATTCTCTCCTGTCCTATAGGGTCACTATGGGTCAGCACCAACTTGAGGGCAGTGAGTTTGGATCCTTCCAGAAAACTTGGAAAATCAAAGTTAGGAACAGGGAGGCGGGGAGTTAGCAGTATTCAACAGTTCTTTTTAAAATTCAACACTATTTTCCATTTGCATTAAGGTAAGAATAAGGAAAAACGGATCTGCACCTTAACTTACACAAACCCATGATCATAGGGGCAAACGAGAATAAAGTATTCCATGGATATTATCTGAAGGAAAAAATATTTTTGGTGCCCATCAAATATTGCACTATGAAATTCAGGGGCCCAGAGTAGGAGAGACAGGGGCACAGAGGTGCTAACTTCTAAAGAGAAGATAATGTGCTTCCGAGAGGCCTGGCAGCTCTTTCAGGATGCCAGGAATGGAGTGTGTCTGCAGTGTCACACAGATGTAGGGATGTAACTTTAATGGGACTAATTTTAGACTTGATGGTCCTGTCATTTTTAGAAACCGTCATTCTCACAATAGATTAGATGGGGTGGAGTTGATCACACACATTCTCTTTATTTCTGTTTTATTTTCATTTTGGAAGTCTTCAACGTCCAGCCACTAGAATCGTATGATGGTCCCCCTGTGTCTTCTACTCGGCTTCAGTAATGATCAACCAAGGCTAATCTTTCATTTATACGCCTAATTCCCCTGTCCCCGGCTAAAGAATTTTAAAAACAAACCCATATGTAAATCCTTTTTACCTGTCTCTAAAACACACCACACCTAAAAATTAAGATGAGGACTTGAATATCAGTCAAGAGCAATGAGTATTCAAATTTTCCGGATTGTCCTGCAAACGTCTTTGCTGTGTTATTTTCATCAACAGAGCGTTGTCCGTCCGGGTCCGTATGTCATAGCTGACGGCTACGTCTGCAGTTCTCCCTCACATTCCTTCTTCTTGATTTCTCTCTGCCTTGCTGGTCCCTGAGGTTCTCGGGGAAAGAGCCAAGCCATTCATTCTGCAGATGGTGTACATCTGGATTCAGCCAACTGCTGAACATGATCCTCTCTCCTCTGTTTCTCTCCTTCAGGTTGACAGCTAGCTCTAGAGCCGTAACCAGATTCAGATTTGAGTTTTGGAAGGGGGTGGAGGGCACTTTTTTTTCTTTTGGCAAGAATTTTCCACGGGAGGTGATCTGCACTTCCCAGTGCATCCTACCAGGAGCTCTAAGATCTTTGTATATTTCTCTTTGGGTGCAATTAAGATTGTTCAGTGGGCTCAAGTGGCCTGACCCTTCCTTGCCAAAAGTCTATGGAGTTCACGAGTTGAATCATTGTCATCTTAAAAATCAAAAAGAAGAGTTTTATTGACGTATGGTTTACATGCATATCATACACTTCCACATTGCAGCCATATTCAAAAGAGATGCACAATCACACCGCAGGAAGGTCCGGAACATTGTCTTCCCTCGTGTGTTTGTGATTTGTTCCCCATGGCTCTCCAACCCCCACCCCCACCCGCCCCACTGCCGTGCCCCCAGTAAGCCCCTGATGCATTTACTGTCTCTATAGCTTTACCCATCCTGGATTTCATGTACCGGAAAACATACACAAGAAAGAAACAACAACAACAAAAGATGAACAACAGTAAAAAAATCAACCCCAATTGAGAAAAAAGCAGTGAGCATTGAAATCTAGAGCAACCTTAAAATGGGTCAAACGGCAGATCCAATGATCAGGTATCACATCTTCACCTAATTACATGTGCCCTGATGGCGTTTACATACTCTGTCCAATAGCAAGGCTGCCCATATCCCTCGACTATGGTCCGAAGAGATCCCTCAGGGGCTCAGTCCCCGTGGGAACCCTGCAAATGGACTTCGGGTTTCCACGGTCATCCCTTGTCTTCTGCAAATCCAAACAAACAACCTCAAGTTGATGCTGGTGGGTAGTGACCCTGTAGGACAGGGTAGAACTGCCCCTGTGTATTCTGAGACTGTCACTGGTTTGTTTTTGAGCACAGAAAGCTGCTTCTTCCTCCCCCAGCCTGCTGGTGGCTTTGAATTGCTGACTTTGCGACATCAGCCCAACAAGTCTCCGCGACCCAAGCAGGACTCTACTTCTGTAAATCTACCTCTGCAAAGCTCTGACACCGTGCTCTCTTTCGGATTTGGATTTTATTATTTCTTATCCTTGGATCATGCAGCCTGGTGTGTTTCTTCCATGTGGACTTAGTTGACCCCTTATTTAGATGGATGCTTGTTTCAAGATAAGCCTTTAAGATCCCAGACATTGTTCTTTTTGATATCTGGGCACCACACTTTGCTGTAGCACCCCTACCTTTAGTAATTGCATTATGAGGACAAGTGTCAAGCAGGACAATGTCATAACTAACTGTTCTTAGATTGGGGCTAGAATTAAATTCAAGGCCATAGTTTATATATGTCTCTGGCTCATTTTTGCGGCCTCATTATTACTATATGGCAGAAAAAAAATTATCCATCATCCCACCTAGGGCATAAGGTAATTCTACTGATAGTGTCAGTAATTTATCCAATGATAGCGAATTTAACACACTGGTGAGAAAAGGAAGTTCTACAAGTATAGCTGGCTCCATTCCACAAGTATAAGTTCCACAAGTATAACTGCATTCCATTAATTGTTGATTTGTACAGATTTAACTCTTAAATGATTGAGCACTATTACATTGACATTGGGAGTTGGTAATAGGGCAAAATTTCCAGTAACATTTGTTCACAAGGGCAGAATCATGCCTATCATATTAACACATGTCATAGTAAACCATGGAGGGAATTCACATAGCACATACCTAGTGCCCTGGGGCCTCCTTTCACTGAGAACCCTCAAAACCAGGGTTCTGCTTTTGAAGACGTTCTTTGCTTACCCTAGGGCTCTTCCTTCTCCTATGAAGTGGGTGATTCATCTTTTAAAAGAATGTATTTGGGGTTTGCATTGTCGCTGTAGATTGTTTGGGTAATATTGACATCTTCACAATATTAATCATGAACACAGGGTATTTTTCTATCAATGGAGGTCTGTTGTCAACACTTTTAATAGTCTGATTTTTATAATTTGGTGGCATCCGATCAGTAGTTTGTCTCATATTCTCCACATTCTCCCTAGACATATACTGACACCATCGCATCAATTCCGACTCATAGCAACCCTCTCCAGGACTTCTGAGGCTGCTGCGCTTTAGGGAGCAGACTGCCTCACCTTTCTCCCCTAAAGCTGGGGAGTTTGAACCACTGACCTTCCAGTCAGGAGCCTGACACTTACCCAACTCCGACACCAGCACTCCTTCTTCAGAAACAGAGGGGCAAACACTGGCATATGACCTATGAGCATAGAGAATGAGCAGGAAACTGCCATCCGAAGGTCCTCAACATCTCGCCGACTAACCTTCAGTAAGGCAGGTCCCACTAGTCTCATGTGCAGAGTGAGGGACTTCTGGGTTGCCCCTAAGTTGTTTTCTTACTCTGAAGCTTTGGGGCTGTCATTTGCCCGATTGCTGTGGGAATGGTATCAGCATTTGCCCCATAGATCCGGGTCTCACTCATTTTCCTGTTGTGTTAGTCTGGGTACTTTAGAGAAACAAATCCACAGAAACTCATGTATAAGAGAGAGTTTTATGTAAGGGTTAACTGCATCAAGAAAACATCCCAACCCAGTGCTGTCCAAGCCCACAAGTCCAACATTAGCCCATATGTCCTACACCAATCCACAAAGTCCTCCTCCATCTCACGAAACACGCGCAATGATGCCGACTGCAGGAGGACAGCCGAATCAGTGAATGTGTAAGCATCTCAGCGCTGGCAGGGTCTCCACATATCGGCCAGGTTGGCACAATAAACTAACTACCTCACCTGTCTAAATCGCTTCAGAGAGAATGAGCCTGGAGGGAACATTTTTGTTGTTGCTGTTGACCCATGAATGAAAGTTTAGAACTCTAACTGCTGAGGCTGCAATAATGGTCCTGCCAGTTTGAAGTAGTAAAACCAGAATTACTGCTCCATATATGGGCTGGGGGAACAGGTGAACATGGTGCCTATTAATGAAGCTTTCTGAGTTGTTCTGTTTTTTTAGTCACAACTGTCCTTTCAATAAGTTTGTTCGTTTAGAGAAATTTTAAAAGAAAGCAGTTTTGAGTATGTGTGTTCAGGGAAGAAACTGTTAGCAAATTCTGCTTTCTGCGTGACAATTATTATCATCTTTAGAAGCCTGAACTTTTCACTACTGCCAGCTCGCTCCCCTTACTGCAAGTGCTATTGCTACCTTGCCTACATTACTTGAAACAGAAGCAGAATCGGGAGAGGATTCATTTTAGATGCAAGTAATCTGCAAGATGGAGATATTTACAAGGTGTTTCAGGTAACCAGTAGTCCTCTCGAGGAGGTAAATTAACGTACCCATGAAGAAAGAAAACAAGTCGGTTTCAGTTAAGAAAACAAAGAGATAAACATTGAGATAGCCAGAGAAAAGATAACCAGATGTCTCCTGGCAAAGGAATGCCTAGTTTAAAACTGTGCTCACAAATACCATCTCTCTGATAAGCTTTGCCCGCATTCAGCCTCGTGAACGTTCCATCCACCTTTTATGTGCCGGTTGTTCTGCAGGATCCGAGGAAAGGCTTCCCACAAGAGTCCACAGCCGACCCGGCTTTTTCTATTTGGCAGATCCGGATGCCAGGAAAATATTTGAATTAAAACAAACAAACCAAAACACAAATAAAACCTCTTAAGAACTTGTTATCCTTTAGCAGACAGATTCTATTTCCTGCAACATTCTGATAATTATAAGCAGAGTGAGAAAGATGTTAAAATACAATAGGAGGCACAGTCAGGAAAACTAAAGCCGGGCCATTTGTGAACTGCCTCAGACCCCGGTGAGCTTTGGAGACTGCCCGGTTTCTTCAGTGCCAAAACTATCCTTTTGAAACATTTTGTAATAACTGTGGCTTAGAGGAAATAAATCAACACTGAGTTGGAATTTATCAATCTAGCAAAATATGCCTTCAGCCAAGAGTGAAGTTTTTCATCTAAGCTTTGCTTAGAAGGAAGACAACAACACTCTTGAGTAAGCCTGTTGGTGGAAGAAGATTTTAGCTGCTACCGTGCAGAAATACAAAAATTAATGAATAACATGGCTTGCAAACCTGAGCTACAGAGCCTCTGCTTTAAGTGATACAGGTTCGTGGATCCTTCCGGGAACGGGGCTGTCGGGATGGAAGATGCGCTCGGACAGAGTTTGTAGCTCGTACTGACATGGCCATGTGGTGTGAAGGAGCTGAGCCTGTTTGCAAGAGGACTTCAAGAGAGAGGACGCAGGGCCCGGGCTCTGAGTGGTATTGAACCCCATGTGTCAGAATAATAACCTGAAAGGGGGGGGGGTCTCAAATTTTGTGAGACAGAAAAGAAAGAAAACTAATTCAAATACATCAGTTTATACTTAGTCTATCCTCTTTTTTAAAAAAATCATTTTATTAGGGGTTCATACAACTCTTAACACAATCCATACATACATCAATTGTGTAAAGCACATTTGTACATTCATTGCCCTCATCATTCTCAAAACATTTGCTCTCCACCTAAGCCCTTGGCATCAGCTCCTCATTTTCCCCCTCCCTCCCTGCTCCCCACTCCCTCATGAGCCCTTGATCATTTAGAAATTGTTATTTTGTCATATCTTACCCTGTCCGACGTCTCCCTTAAGCCACTTTTCTGTTGTCCGTCCCCCAGGGAGGAGGTTATAGGGAGATCCCTGAAATCGGTTCCCCCTTTCTAACCCACTCTCCCTCCACCCTCCCAGTATCGCCACTCTCACCACTGGTCCTGAAGGGATCATCCATCCTTGATTCCCCTCCCTCCCCGCTCCCCTCTCCCGCATGAGCCCTTGATAGTTTATAAAT
>NW_022103906.1:98778349-98783327 GCF_000313985.2 Echinops telfairi | reverse complement strand
TATTCTTGCACTGAGAGAATACTTGAGTGGAGGCCCAATGTCTTTCTGCTACCTTAATTCTAAACCTATAAATATATGCACATAGAGCTATTTCCCCATCCTCTTATATAAATATATTTGCATATGTACATGCCTTTATTTAGACCTCTATAAATGCCCTTTGCCTCCCAGCTCTTTCCTCTATTCCCTTTGACTTTCCTCTTGTCCCACTATCATGCTCAGTCTTCATTTGGGCTTCAGTAATTCCTCTTGGTTACATTACCCTGATCATACCCTACCAGGCCTCCTAAACCCTCCTCACCATCTATTTGGATCACTTGTTGTTTCCTTGTCCCTGGGTTTGTAAACACCACTACCTTTCCCCCCCACCTCCCCCTCTCCCCTGTCCCCCAGGAACTTTTGGTCCCATTGTTTTCTCCTCCAGATTATTCATGCAGCCTATCTTATTTAGGCAGACCTGCAGAGATAATAACATACACAAAAACAAGACAGAGCAAAACCAAGCAACAGTATACAACAACAACAAACCAATGACAAAAAAACAAAACACAACAAGAAAAAAAAGCTTGTAGTTAGTTCAAGGACTGTTTGTTGGCCTTTAGGAGTATTTCCCAGTCCAGTGTGTTGGGGAACCACGCCCTGGCCCCCAAATCCACCTTCAGCATTCCCGGGGGACCTCTCCACTCCATTCCCTTGCTGTTCTGTTGCACCCCATTAGTGTTTTGCCTCGGTGTGGCAGGATCAGATCGGGCGCAATTCCCACACTCTGTCTCTGGTGTTGTACCCTGTAGGGCTATGGGTCAGTGAGGGATGTCATGTCTCATAGTGGGGCCGGCCATGTGGTCCTCTCTGTGGACTAGCTGCTCTAATCGGGAACATCGTCCTCAAGGCCTGGTGGGCCAGGATTGCTCCACTCTCTCCTCCTCCCCCTTCATCTGCTCCTGTGTGATCCAATCAGATATGTCCCTCTCCCAGAGCTGCAGATTCAATGCCGTCCTTTGAAATAAATTCTTCTGGGGGGAGGGGCAGGTGTCCACTTAGTAGTTGGGATTGGGGCCAGCCCCCAGACCTCTCCATTGGTTCCCTACTGAGTGTATCCTCTTCCAAAAATAGAGTTGATGAAAAGTACCCTTTTCACACACACACAACAATAAGACCCTACAACTATCATAAGGCCAGATACACGCGCAGGAAGGAGACAGAGAGAAACCAGCGTCATAGGAATCTTGGACGGAGAAAATCGCCTGCGAGTCAGCACAGCCCCATCGAACGCTACTTTGGGATGGAGACCAAGAGGGACACAGTGGGTGACATTTTCATTGTCTTCAAAAAGGAAGCGTCCCGGTTCAGTATGAAAGCACCTTTTCCTGACTCTGGTGTCTGAGCGAAACTGTTCAAGTGGGTAGATGAATGAGCAGCCACCCTCGCATGTCTTCCAGCCGTCTGACACAGAAGCGCAGGTGTCCACGGGTTCCTGGCTCCTACGTGGCCTTTCAGTAAGAGCGGAGGTAGAATGCCAAGCTTTTCTGCTGTGAAGCAATTGCCAAGGTGACACGCGTTCTGTGGGACTCCTGCGATGGACGCATCACCGCGCTTACGGCGCGCCCGCCTCACATGGACCCTTCTCTTTCATCGTCCAGCACCCGTGCTGAGCCGCACACCCGGTTCACAAAGAAGCCCCGTGGAGGATGTCAGATGTGGAGGAAATATTCCGTCACGAAGGAAAACGTGACCCGAGGTCTCCGCAGCGCCAGCCAGGTGTCCCGTCCACTCTCCCTGGTGATGGCACCGGCCAGGTACCACTCCCCGGACCTCGCTTCCATGGCACCCCAGCCTTGGGCTTAGCAGACACAATTGTGCCCAAAGCGCCCTGGAATGGTCAGGTTTGAGAGGTGGCTCGTAAAGGGCATGGTGATGGGGTCTGTAGGACACAGGGACTCAGTCCACCAAGTGTGTTACATACGTCAGGCTTACGGAAATAATATCGGACATCTGACGACAGAATCTCATCTGTAGGGGAACTTATATGTTTTCATCCATCACCTCCTGATGATTAAAGCAGCTTTATTAATTTTGCTAGACGAAGAAACCAAAGGAAGTTTGAATGTTCTGACACAGCGGACCAATTCTCGACTGACCCCGGAGGGTTGGAGTTCAAACCCAGTGTTCTCTCCTATGATATCTAGTAAGTGATACCGGGGTCCAGACCTTGATAGGTTTGTTTTGGAGAAAATGACAGAGGTCTCATTGAAGATTATATGGACAAGATCTAAACATCTCACAAAATATTCTTCAGATGACTGCATGGGACATTCCCCGACCTTTGTCAATCCCTTGGCCAAAACCTTGAACTTGTCTATATGCAGAAGCATGCAGGTCTCACCACGTGCAGCAAACCTCACTCCGATAGGAAGAGCTCCCAAAAGGTCCACTCTCACACTTGCATGCATGCCCTTGCCAAATTCGACCGGTGCACCTTGTGGGGTCTTCCATCCCTGGTGGGCAGGTCTGAGTCTTTGTCAAGGAACATCTTCCAGAAGCAAAGCAAATAGCGAATCTTTCTCTCTGGAGCCTTACGATGGAATCATTACCGGTCAGTTAACAAGCCAAATCTCGCCTGCCAATTTGGAATTGCACCAAGAAAATAGTTGGGGAAAATTCCAAGATGCCGTTCAGAATACAATATAAACTTTGAAAATGCTGCGGGGAAGAGGAGAATATTGCGTTATTTTGTGAAAGAGGGACTGGATCTCAGAGCATCTTCTCAGGAGTTGGCTTACTTCTCTCTGCCGAGTGTCTGGGGATATATAGTGTCAGTACTTTCCATTTCAAAGACTTATCTTTAGGAGATGATCACTTTTAAAAGTGGAATTATGCAGGTTGAATGTTATTTTATTTGTATTTAACTGCAGGATAATAACTCATTCTACCATCTGTGAGTGTTATAAGAAATACTTTGTCACAAATTAATTTAAATAGTTTGGAGTGTAAAGGACCGAAGCTACAATTTATTGTTCCTGATAAAACCATTAAAGAAGAACAGACGCTATAGACTATGTAGAAATACCCACGGACGTAAAAAAAGGAAACCATTGTCCAAAGGCACCTGGCATTCTTATGAGTGTTTGGAGATTTTTTCCCCCTCTGAGCCAACTATATAACAAAAATAATTCCAATTTTCTTCCAAATTCAGATTGTGTAGCATCTCCCATTTAGTATCCCAAGATTTCTCCGCACTCAAGCTACATGGTATGCAAAGCATGATCTCCGGGCTCAAATTAATCCCATGGCCTCCCTTGATCAAATTTAAGGAGCACTGCTAACACCTGCCATCGGTTTGCAGCCATCAGCCCTTCCACAGGCCAAAGACAGAGCAACGCGCTCCTCTAAAGATTCCAGAACTCACAGCCCTGGAGTCAGTGCTGACTCACAGCAACCCTCTGTGGGTCTCCACGCCAGTCGTTCCCTCACGGAGCTGCTGGCGGCTCTGAACTGCCCACCAGGCAGATTGCAGCCCCATTCATAACCACTCCACCACCTGTAAGAATGGCAGTCTAGAAAACACTGTGGGGTCACACAGGGCTATAACTGGGAATTGACTTAACGGCTGTTAACAACAACTATCAACTTTGATTCTCAGATTTTATACTTTAAAGTAAAGATCACTAGAAATGCCTTGACTGATTTAGGAAGGACCTGCTCTCACTGCTAGGGACAAAGTGGGAACAAAGTCACACGACAGGAATGAGGAGCAGAAGCTCTGGGTACTTTTGCTGGTGGTAATGCTTTGTCCCCAGACCAGGAAACTCCATGATGGACTAAGCCCGGGAGGTGACTGCAATGAGGCATGTGGCAATTAGACCTATAGAAGGACATGGGGAGTTCAGATCGACAATACTCTAACGCCTGGCTCTAAGTGGACAGGATGTGGAGCCACATGCTGTTCCCTCCTAGAACACTGAGAGGGCTCCAACCAACGTCTACAGAAATCACTTCAAAACCTGTCTGGAAGCTGGCATTTGGACTGATTTTGAATGCCAGCAAGTCATAAAGTACATCGACTCATCCAAAAGCTCTTTGGTGGCTTGCCCAACAATTTAGTCTCTTTGCCAATATGTCTCTTGCGCAAGTTTTATTGATAACTGGACCAATCACTTTGAACTCTAGCTTTTGCATTTTTCCTAGGGACACATCCTGATTGTCCAACGACTTTCCCGCGGTGTGCCAGGTGTCCCTGAGGTGTGGGCATCGGATTGATATTGAAGAGAGACAGAAAGTAGCTCTCTTTTTGCTACAACGTGGAACCTTTTCTAAGTGGCATCTTCACCTTCCTTGAGGAATGGCTTCTGATTAAAGACAGGTTAGACACGGGCAGGACCAGGTAGTAGGGCAGGGGCCAGACCAAATCCAGGGATACATATGGTAGCCAACTAAAAAGGAGGGGGAGAAGGAAAAAAAGAAAGAAATGGGTAGCGGGGGCACAGGGCACTAACTACCCCAGGGGAGGGTGTTGTGCTATATCTCCCCAGGGAAAGAGGGACCAGACTTCAACCCGGTGCTCCAAGATGTGATTGCAACATGCCAGTGTGAATAGGGAACCAGTGGAGAGGTCTGAGGGGCCTGCCCCAATCCCAACTACTACGTGGACACCTGCCCCTCCCCCTAGAAGAATTTATTTCAGAGGACGGCACTGAATCTTCAGCTCCGGGACAGGGACATATCTGATCAGAGCACACGGGACCAGACAAAGGGGAAGGAAGAGAGAGTGGAGAACACCCTGGCCCACCAAGCCTTGAGGACGATATTCCCACTCAGTGCAGCCAATCCACAGAAAAGAGCACATGGCCAGCCCCACTATGAGACACAACATCCTCACTGACCCATACTCCTACAGGGGACAACACTGGAGACACAGTGTGGGAATTCTGCCCGATCTGATCCCACCACACCAAGGGCGTGCAACAGAACAGCAAGGGGA
>NW_022103906.1:98737799-98777124 GCF_000313985.2 Echinops telfairi | reverse complement strand
TCTGGCTAGACCAGAGGATGTACACTGGTACAGATAGGAAATGGAGATACAGGGAATCCAGGGTGGATGATCCCTTTGGGACCAATGGTGAGAGTGGTGATACCAGGAGGGTTGAGGGAGGGTGGGGGTAGAAAGGGGGAACCAATTTCAGGGATCTCCCTATAACCTCCTCCCTGGGGGACGGACAACAGAAAAGTGTGTGAAGGGAGACTTCGGACAGTATAAGATATGACAAAATAATAATTCATAAATTATTAAGGGTTCATGAGGGAGGGGGGAGTGGGGAGGGAGGGGAAAATGAGGAGCTGATGCCAGGAGCTTAAGTGGAGAGCAAATGTTTTGAGAATGATGAGGGTAACAAAGGTACAAATGTGCTTTACACATTGATTTATGTATGGATTGTGATAAGAGTTGTATGCGCCCTCAATAAAATGATTATAAATAAATAGAATGCCAAAAAAAAAAATGGTTAGAGAAATGGGCCAGGCTACTCTCCCAGGAGGATGAAATCCTGTGTTACTCCTTATACCAGATGTGTAACTGTCACTTATCCTAATATAGTCTTGGAAATAAACCCACACACAACACAAGTACAGTTTTTGTGTGCTCCCTCTCTTCCTCTCTCCTTTGGGAAACTAGGAAATAATTTGACAAGGGACTTCCTGTTTTCAGATGGTCATCCGAAAGATATTTCTTCTCTTTGAAAATTATCTACAAACCAAAATGAAAATCCAAATTCCATCTCAGGAGACATCTGAAACCCTGCACCTTGATACATGCGGACTCATAACGGTTAGCCGGATATTCGTTTCCGTAGCAGAGTGAAGGCAGGTGAGACTCACAGGGAGCTCCGAGGAAGAAATCACCTTGCTTCCAGGGAGCGTTTGGAAAAAGAGTCAAAAGACGAACAGAGAATGGCAGGGAGTCAGCAGGACTCCCCCCCCCCCAAAGACGTCTTGTGCAGCAGATTTGCCCAATGAAACATGCCACTTGGTGTCTTGACTGCTACTTCCCTAAGCATTCATTTCAGATCCAAGTAAAATGAAATCTGCGATGACTTCAGTCTTTTCTCTGTTTATCATGAGAGGGGTTTTGTTTCCTTTACCTTGACGAGCAATCTCCACTGAAGGCGAGGGCTGTAGTCTTTGATCTTCACCAGAGAGTGATCAAAGTCTTCCAGCTTTCAACCATCAAGGTTGTGCTAGTTGGACCACACAGGTGGTTCATGACCCTTTCTCCAGTTTCCTTCAGACATGTCTCCAGGACCCTGCCTTCGTCCTCATCTCACCAGCTGCTCAGCACAGTCTGGTAAAATGACGCAATCCTGACACACACCTTTCCTGCTTCTAAAGTATGCAGTGCCCCTTAGTGCTGGGGGAACAGCTGCCTCTGGTCTTCGTGCAGGCTCCACATGAGCACCACCAAGCATTCTGGAATCTCCATCCTTCACACTGCTATCCTGTGGTTTGTGCCACGCAGCTGAATGCCTTTTCACGGTCAACAAAACACAAGCAAATCTCTTTCTTGTAGTCCCTGCTTCCAGCCCCAAGCCAATGGCATGGCTCATGGCATCCCTGTGGCGTGTCCTTTTGCGAATCCAGCTTGATTCCTGGCAGCTCTTGTGATGTACCACTGTAACCACTTTTGAGTCATCTTCAGCAGATTTTTACTTGCATGTGATATTAGTAATACTGTTTGATAATTTTCATATTCTGTTGGGTCACCTTTATTTGAAATGGGCATACATATGGGTCTCTTCCAGTTGGTTGGTCAGGTAATTGTCTTCCAAATGCCTTGGCATAGACATTTGCAAGTGCTGCATCACCTTGCTGAAAAATTTCAATTTGCGGGGGTCTTCTTTTTTACCAACAGCTGCAGTGCAGCTTAGACTTCTTCCTTCAATATCCGCTAGCAGCTTGTGATCATATATTATCTCTTGAAATAGACAGTGACTTGGTATTGTGACTCTGTGTATTCCTTCCATCTCCTTTTGATCCTTCCTGCATCATTCATTATTTGGTCTATAGATTCCTTTAATATTGTAATTTGAGGCTTACATAATCTGTTGTCAATTTGAGACTTACAAGTGAAGGAGTGGAGTTTACCTGTCAATCAGGTCGCAGGTTGATGACCCCATTTAGAGGCAAGAAGGAGATAAATAGCTTTCTGGAGGCGGGACATTCACTCACTCCTTATGAGATATTTCTGACAAGAAACCACATGAAGCTACCCTAATGTAGCCAGATCCCTGGGAGCTGGATGAGCCACATGGAGACCCCTGCCAGCGCTGAGATGTTTACAGCATCACTGGATCCACAAGTCTTCCCACTTACTGGCCTGTGATCTTCCTGCATTCGGCGTCATTGCATGTGTTGGGTGAGTCTGAAGAGGACTTTATAGATTGGTAGCAGATATATGGGCTAATATCAGACTTACAGACTTGATCTGGACTGGGCTGGGATGTTTTCTCAATATACAATTGCTCTTGTATATAAAGCTCTTTCCTATATACATATAAACCTCCCTGGATTTGTTTCTCTAGTCTATCCGGACTAACACAAGGCTTCTTTTTTTTCCTCAGTTCCTTCAGCTTGAGCTATGATGAGCATGGTCTTCCCTTTGGGGTTTCTAACTCTAGGTCTTTGCACACATCATTAAATACTAGTATTTTGTGGTCTGCCTCTCTCCCTCAAATCTAGTTTATGACCGATTTACATTCTGGTGAACTCAACAGTCCACATCTCTGAATCCCACCCCCATCTACTCCCTGCCACACACATTCATACAAACACCCCCATCTACTCCGTGCCACACACATACAAACACACTACTCCCAATCAATGCTTTTTGTGCACCATTGTTAAACATGATCAAGCAACCAAGGAACACCAGGCATGTGAGGAAAACTTTTAACTAAAACTGTGCTTATATTTATAGGTTTAGTATTAAGGTAGCAGAAGGACATTGGGCCTCCACTCAAGTACTCCCTCAATGCAAGAACACTTTCTTCTATTAAATTGGCATTCTATGATGCTCACCTTCCCGACACAATCGCTGAAGACAAAGCGAGTGAATAAGCAAATGTGGTGAAGAAAGCTGATGGTGCCCGGCTATCAAAAGATATAGCGTCTGTGGTCTTAAAAGCTTGAAGGTAAACAAGCGGCCATCTAGCTCAGAAGCAACAAAGCCCACATGGAGGAAGCACACCAGCCTATGTGATCATGAGGTGTCGAAGGGATCAGGTATAAGGCATCACAGAACAAAAAATCTTACCATAGTGAGTGATGGGGAGAGTGCGGAGTGGAGACCCAAAGCCCATTTGTAGGCCACTGGACATCCCTTACAGAAGGGTCACGGGGAGGAGATGAGCCAGACAGGGTGCAATGTAGCAACAATGAAAAATACAACTTTCCTCTAGTTCCTAAATGCTTCCTCCCCCCCCCCACCCCCGCCTACTATCATGATCCAAATTCTACCTTGCAAGTCTGGCTAGACCAGAGGATGTACACTGGTACAGATAGGAACTGGAAACACAGGGAATCCAGGGCGGATGATCCCTTCAAGACCAGTGGTGTTAGTGGCGGTAGAGGGAGAATGGGTTGGAAAGAGGGAACCGATTACAAGGAACTATATGTGACCTCCTCCCTGGGGGACGGACAACAGAAAAGTGGGTGAAGGAAGACGTCAGACAGGGCAAGATATGACAAAACAATAATTTATAAATTATCAAGGGCTCATGATTTTTAGGGGGGGAAATTTCTCATGCATTTTTTTCTCAATAAGCTATTGGAGATTATATGCCACCAAAATTAGGGAGTATATTAAAGGAGAAATGGAATCCAGCAAACAAGGGAACTACCAGGAGAGAGGCAGCAATAATTCCCAGAATTCACTGAAGAGAAGTCGGCATTTTAGGGAACAAGTAGTGTAGACGGAACAAGAGGATGAAGGCTCCCGGGAGTCTTTGAGCAGGAATTGCCATCAGGGCCAGGGTCTAGATTGCTGCCTGGGGAGACGTGGCCCCAGAGGGGTGTCTCCAGGGGAGAAAAAAATGACCATAATAGATTAAGCTGATAGATTTGACATTGTGAAAAGAAAATTAAAGGAAAACCCCTGATAGAATTAAGTTATTATTTATTATTCAAAAAGCAAACTTTTATAGGAAATGAGACAATAGAAGTATACCATTGTCTCAGCAGATACTGTATTTACATATACAATGCAAATATTGAATAATGTTAGAACCAAAATTTATTACAAAACTGTAATAGGTTTTTATTGAATATCTACATGCAAAAGAAAAACATTGGACACTATCTCACACCACATACAAAAACTAACTCAAAATAGTTCATAGATCTAAATGGAAGAGCTAAATCTACAAAAATCTTAGAAAACATGAGTAATTCTTTATGACCTTGGATTAAACAATGGTTTCTTAGCTATGATACCAAAAGTACAAACAACAGAAGAAAAAAAATAGACAAAATTGGGCAACATCAAATTTTAAAGCTTCCGTGTCCTAAAATAAAACCATCAGAAAGTGAAAAGACAATTCATAGAATGAGAGAAAGTATTTGTAAGTAACATGTAATAAAGAACTTATATTCAAAACATTTTTAAAACTCTTACCTTTAACAAAACAAACAGCCCAATAGGAAAATGGGTAAATGATTTGGACATTTCTCCAAAGATACCCAAATAGTCAATCAGCCCATGAAAAGACATACCCAACATCATTAGTCATAAAACTGTCCCCACAAGCCCCCTGCCACTGAGGTGATGCCACTCACAGTGCCCTTAAGACAGGCTTGAGCTCTCCTTCGCCTTCCTGAGGCTAAGTCTTCATGCACTTCCCTTTGGAGCAGCTGGTGGGTGGGTTCGAACTCCTGAACTTGTGTTTAACAGCTCAGCTCATCACCACTATGCACCAAGCTTTTTTTCATTAGTCATTCTAAACACTAAAAAATCAAACTCACTGCCATCGAGCTGCTTGCGACTTAAAGAGAAAAGAAAAATCAAATACCACTTCACAGCCCCAAACCAAAACCAGTGAGTGAGTTGATGTTAACTCACGGCAACCTCCTCTCCTCTAGTTCTTTAATGCTTCCTCCCCACCCACTGTCATGATCCCAGTTCTCATTTACAATCTGGCTAGACCTGAGCATGTACACTGCTAGATCAGAGCTGGAAACCCAGGGAATCCAGGACTGATAAACCCCTCAGGACCCAGAATGAAAGTAGAGATACCAGGAGGGTAAGGGGAAGGTGGGGGGAAAAGGGGAACCGATCACAATGATCTACATATAACCCCCTCCCTGGGGGACAGACAACAGAAAAGTGGGTGAAGGTAGACATCAGACATGACAAAACAATAATAATTAATAAATTTTCAAGAGTTATGAGGGAGGGAGGGTGAGAGAGGGAGGGGAGAAATGAGGAGCTGATACCAAGGGCTCAAGTAGAAAGAAAATGTTTTGAGAACGATGATGGCAACAAATGTGCAAATGTGCTTGACACGATGGATGTATGTATGGATTGTGATGAGTTGTATGAGCCCCCAATAAAATGATGTTAAAAAACAAACAAAACAAAAGAACGTGTGCCTAGAATACATTAGGAAGAAAATATTCATAAGAGAACTGAAAGCATATGCTCACATAAAAACATGTACGTGAATATTAATAGCAACGTTGGACTACGAATGGCATGATCAGTGACTCAAACCCACCAGCTGCTTTGAGGGGGAGACATGAGGCCATCTGTTCCCGGAGAGCTTCGGTGTCTCCGCAGATCTGTGGGGCAGGTCTGCTCTTCCTAGGAGCCGCCGTTTCCTATGAGTTGGAATTGGCATGATGGCCTTTGAGTTACTTGTTTGGTGGATATGTGACATCATTAAATTGTACACTTTAAAAAGGTAAAATTTGTGGGAGTGAATAATTTCTTAGCAAAGCTGTTATAAAAACAATTGCCTGTTAGGAAGACAAAGCAAAGGGAGAGGAGATACTAGATCTAAATCCTTATCTACTACTACTAACATCAATATGCGATGTCTAACTTCCATGGACCAGGAGAACACTGGCTTGCAAGTGATCTAGAAATGCACAGGTCTTTCTGAAAAGAAGAAAAGGTATAGGGATTATTTCTGGAAAGCAGGACCGGGGAGGAAATGAGGCAATGGCTTGTTCTCTTTGAATATAATCTTTTTCTTTGAAATACTTTACTTTGGATGAAGGTTCAGGGAGCAAATTTAGTTTTCCAATTAATTAAACATGTTTTGTTTGTAACATTAGTTGAAATCCCTTCAATAAAGCAGCACTCTTCCTGGGCTTCCTGCTTCCCATATTTTTCTGCTTCTTCCTGCCTGCTGACCTCTGTTTTGGGCAAACGGTCCCTTTTTGGTCTCACGTGGCTGATTGTTCGCAGGTGCACAGTGCTGATAGTTGTTCACTTCATAGGCCTGTCTGTTAATTGACTGAAAGATGATTTCCAGGTGTGGTTTCATTTCCAGTGATTAGACATCTTTGAATATTTAAAAATATATATGTTATTGTGTTTTGCATAACAAATTCATCTTCTCAATAGTTTGTATACAAATTGATCAGCAACATTGGCTACAATGTCTACGATACATCCGCACTTGTTTCCATCTGTCCAGCTCCCTTGTCTGCACAGCTTCGGTTACGTTGCCCCGTTGCTCTCCTGTGGTTGCTGCCTCTGAGGAGGGCATAATCCCATCTGTTACTCACCAGCAGGGCGCCTTCCAGGAGTCCCTGCAGTTTCAGGTTGGAAGGTATTCTTAGGCCATACACTCTTTCTGAACAATAAGTCTGGCCATTTTTTTATCACTCTCTTTTATTGGCTTTTAATTTTGTGTAACTTTTTTTTACACCCATTGTAACAAGAACCTTCTATCGAGGTTTTGGTTAGAGGGGTCAGTGGCAGCAAGTATGTACCATCTAGGTCTTCTTGTCTCGTTAAGATTTTTCTAAAGTTTTAAACTCTGTGTCTGTATTACAACAATGAAAATGACATTTGGGGATCCATGCTCAAAATTGCTAAACTTCAAAGAATAATAATAATTTAAACACTGTAGACGCCTGCCTCTTAAGTAACACTGGCAAGGATGGCTTCACGTAGAACCGCGCCAATTGCAGATCTGGTCCGGGCCCAACAAGCTTCTTGGAAGGTTTGGAATGAGCAGTAAGTCCTTAATGTTCTAGCTTGGTTTTGCCTCGTCTTTACAAGCCCCAGGAATTGTAAAGCACTGCCTTCCAGAGTTCATGTAAGATCCTTATCCCAAGAAAGGTTAGTTGACGATGATTTAAAAACATGATTGGAAACAGTCGGGCAGAGCCAGTTTGAAAATAGCCCCGTGCTTCTCTAGCTCTGGCGATTAAAGTGTCTCTGACGTCACACCCCTCCTTTCCTGATCTGCAAAAAGGGTGTCCTAAAACCCGTAAACAATGTCTAGGACGGCTGAGTGAGAGCACACGTCGAAAGCTGTCACACACAGTCCCGGCGGACAGAACATGTCTGACGAGTTTGCTTTTCATTCTTAATTTGTTCAAAACGAAATAGATCATTATTCAACCAACCAACCAACCAACCAAAATAAATAAATAAAATAGAACCCTTCTTAAACGGAGTGTGGCTCTTCTGCTCTGCGACAGAAAGACAGAAAGAACTGCACCCCAGACATCACAAGGAATGCTGGACTCAAGGGGCAGTTGCCTAACCACAGCGCACTGCATGTTTCTTACCACGTCTCCAACAGAATGATTTCTGAGAATTGCTTCGTGACGGCTCTGCCTCCTCAGGGCGCGACTGGAGTGGCACGCATCACTCCCGGGAAATGCCCTGCTGCCTCCCTCCTCACCTGGTTTCCGGAGCCTCCAGAACCACGCGCCAGGTCCCTCATCGAGGCCAGAAGACCCGGCTGGCGGAGCCTGCTCCTGCGGACTTGCCCTGGGCAACCTCTCCACCCTGATTTTCTCGAGTGTCAGAGCTGGATACTAATCCCAACTTGCGGGATTGCTTTGAGGATTAAATAAAATATTGTATGCGATACCTTGGACCACGTTAAGAGCCGTTCAATTCAATAAACCTTCACTTCCTGCTTCTCACATCTTCACGAGTTTGCTAAACTGCTTATTTCTTTCCCTTACAAACCTGAAAACATCTTCTGAGGTATGTTTTCACAGATTGTGCATGCTCTTTCTTCTCACGGTGAGAAATGCTTAATAATCTGTGCAATTATATTATCCCAGGTTATGTAAGTATTGTTTTAACATCCTCAAAAAACCTGCATATATCTCCCACGTTTACCTCATATCTTTTTTCCTCTCTAATCATGTAACAGCTGAAATGGGCTCTTCTGAAGCTAGGAAACACCCGGCCAGGCAGGTCTGAAACAATGTCATTGTATTTACGTGTAAGTGTGTGCAATACATGGTATTGTTGTTCGGACTCAGGAAATCATAGAAACGGTTCACCCTCTAGAGCATTTGGCAACTTGTTTTCTTTTTCACCCACACCAGTTTTTTGATACTTATTTCAATGGAATCATTTTCGTCTTTGCACGAAGTTTCGGATGATGGATACCTGACAATGTATTTGTCTGTACTCCTGTGGTGAACATGTCGGTCAGTTCAGATTTTCACTGTGGCCAGCAGTCTTGTCGTGGATGTTCAGAACAGCTCTCCGTGGACTGGTGTACCAGTGGTCCTCAAACACTCGTGTAGTGGCCCCACTACCCTCTTAAAACCTACTTAGGATCCAAAAGAGGTTTTGCTTACGGATATTTATTATATCTATATATTATATCTAATAGATTATATCTATTGATATTTATCCTAACCTGAGAAAATTAAAACATATGTTTCAATTAATTTATTTTAAAATAACACTCATAAGCTCACCACAGGTTGCTGGGGACATAATTAAGGCTATGCATAGCTTTACATTTGCAGAAAATTACCCAATATTCTTGGGAGTGATTGGCAGAGTACACATACACTTTCAACAGTTATAAGCATGCCCATTTTTTGACATGGGCACGAAGCACTGAACACGTAGCACTGTGCTGCGTGTTCGTTTTTGCCACTGTGACTACAAGAATGCACCTGTGAGGCTGTCAAGTAAGCACTGCACTGCTAACGTCAAGGTCAGTGGTTCAAACCCACCAGCTCCTCTCAGGGAGGGTGATGAGGCTATCAGCTCCTATAAAATCCCAGGGGGCAAACCTTGGCCCCAGGGAGATGGCTTCGAAAAATGACTCCTTCGTTTCTCAGAGGGAAGATTCTGAGTCAGAGATCATAAGGCTTCTCAGAAAGTGCCTCTGGTTCAGCAACAAGTTGACTAACTGTGACTGGCTGGGGAGCTTACATTTTATTGACTCTTCCTTTTCCCTACCACGCTCCTCTCACTGGGGCCCTGGAGGTGTAGTGGGCTAAGCATTGGACTGTTGACTGTAAGGTCAGTGGTTCACACCCACCGACCGCTCTGTGGGAGAAAGATGAGGCTGTCTGCGTTTGTAAAGAGTCACAACCCCAGAGACCCCCAGCGGGCAGTCTGCTGGCTCTAGAGGGTCACTGTGCGCTGAAACAGACTTGATGGCTCTGGGTCTGTTTGTTTTCCTTTTTAAAAATTATTTTCCCTCCCTCCCCCATCCGCCTTTCCTCATGAGCCCTTGATAATTTATAAGTTATTATTATTTTTTCATGTCTTACATTGACCGATGTCTCCCTTTATCCACCTTTCTGTTGTCTGTCCACCTGGGAGGGGGTTCCATGTAGATCCATGTGTTTGGTTCCCCTTTTTTGCCCCACCTTCCCCTTCCCCTCCTGGTATTCCTACTCTCATTACTGGTCCCATGGGGTTTGTCTGTCATGGATTTAGCTCTTATCTGTACCCATCTACTCCTCTGGTCTAACTAGATTGGTAAGGTAGAACTGGGGTCACGATAGTAACAGTGGGGGGGAGGAAGCATCAGAGAACTAGAGGAAAGTTGTGCGTTTCAACAGTGCTATACTGCACCCTGACTGACTCATCTCATCCTTGTGACCCTTCTGAAAGGGGATGTTCAATTGTCTACAGATGAGCTTTGGGTCCCCACTCCACACACCCCCTCATTCACAATGATATGATTTTTTGTTCTTTGATGCCTGATACCTGATCCTATCGACACCTCATGATCACATAGGTTGGTGTGCTTCTTCCATGTGGATTTTGTTGCTTCTCAGCTAGATGGCTGCTTGTTTATCTTCAAGCCTTTACGATCCCAGATGCTATATTTTTTGATAGCCAGCACCATCAGCTTTCTTCACCACATTTGTGCTTATGCATTCTCTTTTTTTGCAGTGATCATGTTGGGAAGATGAGCATCATGGAATGCTAGGTTATGAGAACAAAGTGTTCTTGCGTTGACGGAGTACTTGAGTAGAGGCCCAATGTCCATCTGCTACCTTAATACTAAACCTATAAATAGATGCACATAGATCTATTTCCCCTTCATCATATATAAATATATTTACATATGTACATGCCTGTATTTAGACCTCTATAAATGCCCTTTGCCTCCTACTTCTTTCCTCTATTTCCTTTTACTTTCCTCTTGTCCCACTATCATGTTCAGCCTTCATTTGGGTTTCAATAATTCCTCTCGGTTACACTGCCCTTGATCAAGCCCTACTAGGCCTCCTACACCCTCCTTACCATCAATTTTAGATCACTTGTTGTTCCGTTATCCCTGGGTTTGTTAACACCCACTTCCTTTCCCCTGCCTCCCCCTTTCTGTGTCCCCCCAGGAACCATTGGTCCCATTGTTTTCTCCTCTGTATTGTTTATCTTATCTAGGTAGACATGCAGAGACAATAATAAGCACAAAAACAAGACAGAGTAAAACACAGCAACAAAACAAAACAACAATAACAAAAAGAAAAGTCCATAAATAGTTCAAGGTCTGTTTCTTGACCTTTAGGAGGATTTTCTGGTTGAATCTGATAGGGTGCCACACCCTGGCCTCCAAGTCTATTTTTGGTATTCCCTCAGGACTTCCTTGCTCTGCTCTCCTTGCTTCTGCCTCAGTGTGGTGGGCTCAGATTGGGCACAATTCCCACACTGTGTCTCCAGTGCTGTCCCCTGTAGGGCTATGGGTCAGTGAGGGATGTCGTGTCTCATAGTGGGGCCAGCCATATGGTCTTCTCTGTGGATTGGCTGCTCTGAGCGGGAATATTGTCGTCAAGGCTTGGTGGGCCAGGATGTGCCCACTGTCTCTTCCTCCACCTTCATTTGCTCCCGTGTGCTCTGATCAGACATGTCCCTCTCCCTGAGCTGCAGCTTCAGTGCTATCCTCTGAAGTGAATTCTTCTGGGGGGAGGAGGGGTTTCTACGTTGTCTGGATTGGGGCTGGCCCCTTGGGTCTGTTTGTTTTTCATGGTTGTTGTTGTTGACCTGTCTCATAAAGGAGCCCAGTGGTTAAGTGCTTCACTCCCAGCCCCAGGCTGATGGTTTAAATGCAGCCAGCAGCTCTGAGAGGAAGACTTCACCATATGCTCCCATAAGGATTACAGCCTAGAAAATCCCCAACTCTACTTTGTCACGTGGGGTGCTGTGCCTCGAAATGGACTTGCCAGCACCTGACAACACAGCAGCATCTCTCTCATCACCCGCTGCTCCCTGGGACCACATGGCAGGTACCCCTCACCTGTTTACCTTTCCACAGGGTGCTGTCTTCTGAGGAGTGTCACATGTGCCAAACATCACCCACACGCCACACCCACTCCTCTGCTTGCTGTCTCACACCCAGGACTGATGGTGACATCTTGGCGTCACACACACACACACACACACACACACACACACACACACACACACCCTGGTTGGTTTCTTTAAGCCCACAAGCCCTGTCTACACTTATAAACTGTTTTCATGACCACCGATCAAATTATCCAGTTTGAGGATGCCAGGATCCAATGTAAGTAGCTCTGTAAATTTTATTTTAATCATTGTTAGGCATTCAAATACACTGTTCTCATTATTATATAGGAAATATAATTTTAAAAATTTATATAAAAAGGCAAAAGATTTATACGATTTGAAGAATAACCATCCCGTTACGGAGGGGTCACAAGGAAGAGACGAGCCAATCAGGGTGCAGTATAGCATCGATGAAGCATACAGCTTTCCTCTAGTTCTTTAATGCTCCCCCCTACCCCTACTATCATGACCCCAATTCTACCTTACAAATCCGGCTAGACCAGAGCATGTACACCGGCACAGATAAGAGCTGGAAACACAGGGGATCCAGGACAGATGAACCCCTCAGGACCAGTGATAAGAGTAGAGACACCAAGAGGGGAAGGGGAAGGTGGGAGAAAGGGGGAACCGATGATCACAAGGATCGACATATAACTCCTCCCAGGGGGATGGACAAAGGAACAGTGGGTGAAGGCAGACAGCAGAAAGAAGGGTGTCATAAAATATTCTGACTATGAAGAAATGGATAAACCAACCCTGATACATCATACAATGGAATACTATTCATCATTAAGAAACAATGACGAGTCTGTTAAGTTAAACACCTTAAGACATGGACAAACTTAGAGAATATTATGCTTAGCAAAGTTAGTCAATTTCATAAAGATAAGTATTTTATGGAGCCATTGCTATGAAGGAAAATAAAGTGTTTTTTACACCAAAGGATAAGACTTTAAAGACTACAAAGAGGTCAGGGGCAGGGAGGGGCCAGGGATAGGAAAATATGGAGGGATGGTGAGAAGGAAAAACAAACTCAAATCTACAGGGAGGCTAATGGGGTACTGTTACTGACCTGATTTGATGAGAGGGGCTGTGAGGTACCACACTTAGTGCCCCAGCATCAATTCTGACTCACAGTCACCCCACAGAACAGGGTAGAACTGCCCCTTTGCGTTTCCAGGAACCGCAACTGCATAGAGTATCTTTTTCTTTGTAGTTATTATAGTCTACAAATAAGAGGGAATATATTTATACATACACACACACCAAAATAAATAAAGTTTTAAAAATATTTTTAAGAGAGAGAAAAGGGTACCACCCTAAGGGCCCTCCAGGGTCTTGCCCCTGCGATCTAAGGGCTGGTCTGAGTGGCGGTAGAAGGAGGGGGTGGGAGAGGGACCTGCACTTGGATTCCTTAGCGATATACAAGTCTGTTCCAAACAAGTGAAACAGAGAAAGAGAATGGAGCTTTTCCATGGACGTTTGGAAGCTCCCTCATAAATGCCTATGTGTATCCGTGTGTGTGTACCTCTATGTATGCTTATCTATCTTCCATACAGAAAAGATGGAATTTCATCTTAGTTTGGCATGTAGCAGCAACTCATGACAGTAGGTACCTGGAGGAGTTGATGGATGTCAAATGGAAGTGTAGTGAAGGGGTGTACAGTTCTGAGTATTTCTTTAAGTACAGTATTGAGTTTTTGAACTCCATTCAAGATTTATACACTCAAAAACACAAAATTAAGTTCTTAGAATGGAAGGGGGGAAATCCTAAAATAAAATACAATTACAAAGAGATGAATTTAGTTAAATTTAAAATGACGTGTAACCATACTGAAGAGAGAAGAAAAAAAGCACATAACTTAAAAAATCAGCCTATTTATTGAAATTTAATATTCATATACCATACCATTGAAATACACCCCCCCCAGTAATTGTCGAACACCTTACTTCATCTGAAAGACAAAGAGACTGAAAATGAATCTTGAACTTGGTTTAATCGGTTTATTTCAGCTTTGGTCTGGGCTAGCCATTGTGAAGCCACTTTCTGTGCGCTGTCGGCCTGAGCCCAGGAACGATGTTGGAAAGGGCTCCAGATGTGGAGTGGCAGAGGGCTAAGAGGAACTAAGGCAAGAGTGGCATCATTAACCTGACTTCATGGTTTTAAAAACAGAGTGAGAGATAGCGTTATATTTGTTTCCTGGTTTGGTCCACTGAAAGAGCCTAGAATGGTGCTGCCCCATAAGCAATGGACACACCTCGTTGTTGCCCCGATGTTGCATTGTAAATACAGTTGTTTGTTTGGTTTTTTTACTACTAAGAACAGAAGCTCTTTGGGCAGATGACTGGTAATAACGCTGGGGTAGGGGCAGCACCAGGATGAGCCGCGAGCACTTCTTGTGTCATCAAGTGGAATGTTGGCGACGTGGAAGGGACGCAGGCCCTGGTCTGAAGGAGCTGGCAGGAGGAACTAGACACTCTGGGCATCAGCATTCATACTGGGAATAGGGACTAATACCCTTGGCAAATGAAAACTCCTTGAGTCCAGGTGCGACGGCTGCTTCCCCCACGATCTGCAGCCTGGGAACCTCCTCTCCTCTGGAACCTGATGCCCTGCGTGAGCCCTGAAGAGGTCACATGACTAGTTCGCGAGACACCGGGATAGAAGCAGATTCTCATCCACGTCACACTGAGTGTTGGATGTAAATATACTGAACATGTGGCAGTCTTTATAGTTCTACCATATACAATTACTTCATGTATTTGGTGAGTTCAAAAACGGAAAGCGAGGCAGCCTTTCTTGCTGGAGAGTTTTTATCCATATTTGCTTTTTGCTTTAGAGTGTCATTTCCTTGTGGTGACATGAGGGCAGGTGATGGTTGTTGAATGAAGTAAAGATCTAATCCTGTCGGTCTTTCAGCCAACAGATCACCCAGGTTCAATCTGGAATAAATATCTTCAGCATAAGGGGAATTCCATCACAGAAAGCTAGAAAACAAACCCGTTGCTGTCATTTCAGCTCAGAGATCTTACGTGTCTGATGAGAGCACCATAGAACTTCCTTGCAAGACGTTGAGCCACCCCAAAGAAACAAACACAAGAAACTACATTGCAGAGAAGAAATAAAGTGTAATATTGGGGCCCAAATCAACAGCTGCTCCAAGAAGCCACCACAAAGATGTGGGGACCCCTGATAAGACTGGGCTGAGACCTGACCAACGCCCTAAAGCCAGCCAAGTCACCTAAAGCGTGGAGAGACCCGATAAGACTTGACTGGGACAGTGACTACGTCAAAGAGCCAGGCAAGCTGTCCCTTTAAACCCGGGTAGAGACACTGACTTTTTAGAGAGCTAGGAACCAAGGAGACATCAACTCCTGCTCTCTCCAACTCTACCCAGGGTGAGTGCACCGATGAGGCAATGCTTATTGGGACTATGGTGCTAGTATGAAATGCATGAAGAGTGCTGTTACAGTGCCCTTATGCTCATGGTTGTTACTATGACCTTATGCTCATAGTTGTTTGCCCTTAGTAGTTTGAGTAATATTTTAGATTGTTTGATGTGTGTTTGTAGTGAATAAACCGAGCATTCGAAAATGTCTAACAGCGTCAAGTAATTATTGATCGCCCGCTCCTGCCAGTGTCACAGCGTAGACCTCCTCTGTGGCAGATTCTTGATTGGAATCTGTTTACTGCTTTCTTTGGCGGCCCTTGGGGATCACGGGTTAGTAGTTAGGTGCAACCAGGGATCTTGCTGACAGACACATGGCACATGAAGTGTCAACAAGATGTGTAGAACTAAGAATGCTTCCGGCCAATTCCACGATAATTGTTTCCCTCCCTCCCACCCTCCCTCCCTGCCCTGGAGTCAGTTCTGACTCCCAGCTCAATGTAGGACAGAGTAGAACTGCCCCCCCCACCCAGTTTCCGGAAACTGTAACTCTTTAAGGGTCTCATCTTTCTCCTGAGCAGCAGCTGGTGGTTTTGAACTGCGGATCTTGAGGTTAGCAACCCAATGCGTAATTCCTACCCTGCCACAGCTCCCTGCAGGCACATGATAGCCAATACTTTTTAAGACTTTCCATTTGAGAAAAGATCTTTCGACCTTTTTAGGGTTTTGTTCTGGTTTTGATATCGTCCTTTTCTTGCTTGTTGTTTCCTTTAAAACTTGATTTATTTGGATTTTAAGTAGTATTTTATTTAGTAATTATCTTAGTTAGTGATACGATAAGAGAAACATCACAAGTATGTGTGCATAGCAAACAGAAAGGTGCTTCCTTCTCATCGAAGCAGCTCAAAGCCCAGAGTTTGGGCATCCGCTGTGGGGCGGTGTCTGTCTGTCTGTCTGCTCTAGGGAACATCCCTTCTCACTCAATTTCTCCTCCTGGGCTCATCGGCGATCTCCCGCTGGCATCAAAGTCTCTTCATTTGTCTCTGTACCTAATCTATTTGTATCAAGCTCGAATGCCGTGGGTTTAAGACACACCAGACAATGATTGTGGCATCTTAACATGACAGGTGACATCTATACATGCAGACATTTGTATTCCAAAATATATTTGGAGGGACACACAATTCAATCCATTACAGGACTGCGTAATAAGTTTCTTGTTGATTGGGACATAGTGGTTCCATCATAGGATTGGGGCTTTCCCCGGGGGAGACCTGGGCTCAATTCCTGGCCAGTACACTCAGTACCTCCACTTCTCAGTTCACAAAAGGCGTGCATGTTGCCGTGATGCTGAATAGACTTCAGGGTACCAGTGGCGCTTCAAGACTAAGACGGGCTAAGAAGAGAGGCCTTGTGATCTACTTCTGAAAATTAGCCAGTGGAAGCCCTGTGGGTCACGATGGTCTTACCCACAGTGGATGGGAGTTGGGTGGGACAGGGCTGCCTGTCTCCCATGCCTGGGTCGCAACCAGTTGGCATGGACCCCGAAACAGTTAACAATGACAGCAGATGAATATAAAAAATCAAATACGAAGTTCTCTTGACAAAAACATTTCTTGTTCTGAATGGGCAGTTTTATGTTTTTCTTTTGGAAAAGAAAAGAAACCTCTCTACTTTACCAAACATGATGTCCTTCTCCAGGGACCGAGCTTCCCTGATAACCCATCCAAAATACGTGAGATGAAGTCTCACCATCCTCGCCTCTAAGGCGCACTCTGGCCATACATCTTTCACGACAGATAGGTTTGTCCCTGGAGCATTGCAGAGAAGAGGAAACATAATACTCGTTGAAGTTATTTATAGGATTCTACAGCTAATAGGTGATAGAACTGGTATTCAAACCCCAATCCCTCTGACGGTCACATGACATTGCCCTACACAAGACTCTTCCTCCCCCCACCTCCCCAAATGCCTTCCCGGATGGGAACGTGTCCCCAGACATGGCAGTGTGTCCAGAGAGGAGCACGTGAGGGATACTATGCATCCATGCATTTAGGAGACAGAGGATGGAAACTGTAAGCTCTCCTTTCTGTTTCTCTCAAAATGCCCACCTAGACCATTTGCTTCAGACCTCGGTCGGCTCCACAACAGGCCAGCCCCATAGTGGGGTCAGTTAGTCATAGTATTTCTCCTTGCCACACATCTAGGCCACATTCTTATTGTCATTTTTAACAGTAAGAAAGTGAATGTCTCCATCAGTTGGGACTCTGGGCTTATTTCTCAGTTGGATTCAATGCAATGTTATTTATGGATCCACTTCAAATCTCCAAGTGTAAAGTCATTTTGGTTCTCACAAGTCCCTGCAACTAATGGCTTGGCTCTTCAGCATGCACTCCCTTCCTGCAGTCTTGGCGCTCCAGCCCTGGGCTATGAGGGTCTGTGGTTACTCTAGGATCCCTGGGCCCATGGGGTCTGCTCCCTTTGTACCGGTTGTGCTACGGCCTTAGCTTTCTGAAGCCGGGTCCCTGGACGGAGCCTCATCAGCGCTGCATGGTGCATAGAGTGAGTGGCTCAGTAAATAGGTGCTTCATTGATGAATGCCAAGTTTGCATCTGATTCCCTTGCAAGAAAGAATAAGTTTCTATTTGGGAAGTGACATAAGCAATTGCTCAAAAAAAAAAAAAAATCTGCTTCTTTGGAGCATAAGCAAACCAAGGGTGTGATATTGGACCCGATACGTCTTAGAGTTTTATTCATGTACATACACAATTCACGGGGAAAGTCACCATGGTTTGAAAGTGCATGACGCATGTCAAACAGTGTAAATCACAGCTAATCAAATGGAGAGTAGGGTGCACACGGAGAGGGGAAGGGAGCCTTGAAAAAAGTGGGGCATTGAAAGATAGTTTGACAATGACAGACAGAAATTATAGTGAAGATGATATTTAAATCGGGCAAGTTGTGGTAGAGAAATTAGCAGGACATGTTCAAGAATGCAGAGTGTGCCAGTTTGGTTGGAGAAGAGGCTTCAATTAAGAAGGAAGAAAAAATAAGTTTGAAAATGCGGGTAAGGTCAGATGATGAAGAGCATTGGTTTAGGGGCTGAGGAATTGGGCTTTGTTAAGTAATCAACAGGTATTGTTATGACCTAGCAACACAGGAAGCCTAAGCCACTTTAAAAGAGAAAAGGGGCTTCTTTAGAGAGTAGATGGTATCTTGCACATTATCCTTACATCATAAGAAGTTTGCTCTATTGAACTGAAAGTTTAGAATGCTCTTTATTCTGATGAAAACCCCAAGTTCACAGCCAGGAAGCAGTTCTACCTCACAGCCACTCAGAGAGCAGCTGGTGGGTTGGAACCACTGACCTTGCAGTTAGCAGCCCCGTGCATAGCCATGACACCAGAAAAGATCAGAGAGAGAAAAGATGAGTGAAGGGGGTGGCAGTGAGTGCCTCTATTAGATAGCATTGACCTCGGGAGGTCAATCCCACTTTGTCCCCTCCTCATCACGTGGGGTACGGAAGGCAGAGAGAACCAGATGGCGGGGCTGTGTCCTCTCCACCCGCCTCTGCAGTGAGGGGCTGAGACTCAGTCTCCTATGGAAGGCGGTATGTTCGTAAAAGAGCCATTTCCTCTCCACGCTGTTCCGTCCCCGGGCTCCCTGCAGACTGGCACCGTGTCGCCTTCTGCACAGATCAGAACCGAGGCAGAGAGTTTCTGAAAGTGGGCGGAGAAAAACCACAACGCACCTGATCCCGCATAGTCACAATTTTTAAGTGCGCTTTCCTTAACTGCACATCTCCATCTTACTTTATTCGGCGAACTGTTTCTGATGAAAAACCCAACTCCAGTCTGTCTATATTATAGCAGGCAGCTGTAAAAACACGGAATGTTTTCAAAGCTGTCCATGCAAGCCACACAAAACCAGCACGCCTCATTTGTTCAGAGAGGATGAATAAACAAACGCAAAGGGACGTTGGAGCCAAAGAGGAAGGCGGTTTGGGAAATGTCAGTGAACGAAACTTCTCAGCCTTTTCCTTCCTTTTAAAAAACATTGACATGCCGATTGACCTCAGTGTCAACCTAGGCGATGTCGATGGTCCTGAGCCCACAGACTCCCCCGGGGGGCTCATTCTCTCGAGGTGCTTGGTCACATCTACGAACTTGTGTGACTTTCCTCCCGAGTGCTCTCCTACAGCCGTGCTGCGTTTCCAGCATAGGGAACTACACGATGACGTGAAACCCCTCGGCCGAACCTTTATTTCTTGTGTGTGTAGGTCCGTTCTCCTTCCCACAGGAGTTCCGCCCGCAGATCTGAAGCATACACTCCGAGATGATGGCCATGATGCAGGACGGTGGGGATCGAGTTCGCTGCTGTTGCCTTCAACTCCGGGACGCCTCCCAGGGTCTTCCTTTGCTGCCAGCATTTCAGGCTGGTTTGTTCTGGTCGTGCTGCCTCCCCTTCACTCAAGCTGCTGTGTGTTGGGGGCTTACCCTTCCCTGTCTCCCACCACTGGTAACCGCCAAAGCACGCTTCCCTTTGCCTTAACACCTTTTCTTGACTTGGTAGACTAGTGGTCTCTTATAATATGTCTCCTTTGGTGATTGACTTATTTCACTCAGCACACTGTCTCCTGGGTGCACCCACGCTATGGGGTGTTTCACGGATTCATCATTGTTTGCCCCGTTGGGCACTAACCTATGGTGTGTAGCATACTTTGCTCATCCACTCTTCCACCGACGGGCATTCGAGTTGTTTCTGTCTTTTGGGTATTGTGACTCGTGCTACAGTGAACATGTGTGCACAGGTGCAATGGGGCTTCAAGAAGGTCATGGGAAAACAGAATCTAAAGATAAGGGAAAGTTTCCTCAGGGTTTCTGCAGCCCTCTCTTCTCTAGCCATCTCAAGGTTCTTGTCCACAAAGACAAGGTTCTACATCTTACTTTGGTGAGTAGCACCCAGGATTTGAAAACTTGTAAGTGGCCATCTATGGTGCCACTACTGTCCTCTCCCTGTCTAGAGGAGAGAGGAGGGAAGAAAATTGAAGGTGCATAGAAACAATTACTGTATACACTCATGTATAAGCTGAGTTTTTCAGCACATTTTTAATGCAGTTTTTGTGGTAAAATTAGGTGCCTCGGCTGATATTCGGGTCGGCTTATACTGGAGTATATACGGTAGTCCACATGGACTAACAGATCGCATAAGCATCAGCCTGCATGACTCTGAGGTTAGAAGAAATAGATGGTACCCAACTACCACCCCCACCTCCTCTGAAAGGAATTACCTAAAGGCCCTGGAAAGAACGGGAGAAAAATGTGAAACAAAACTAAAAATCATGAACAAGAGCAGTGTGCTAGACCAAGTTGACGCAAGAAATAAATCCACAAGCACTCCTATATGTGTAAGAAAGTTTTATATCAAGAAAACATCCCAGCCCTATCCAATTCAAGTCCACGAGTCAGACACTAGTCCATTGGTCCCTCTCCAGCTTGATGCAGCCACAAGCAACAATGCAGAATGCAGATCAGAGACTGGTGGCTGAAAAGTTGTGTGGATCCACGACAGGGCTCTGGCAGCAGCCAGGGTCAGCCAGCAGGAAGACAAAGGCAGATAGCGGCGAGGTCCCCAGGGTCCTCCTTATGAGAAGGCCACACCCACAAGGAGACACCATCAGGCTGTGACCTGATTGACAGGTTGGATACCACCTCTACACTTTTATAATCTTTAAGCTGACATAAAAT
This sequence comes from Echinops telfairi, assembly GCF_000313985.2. Classification (NCBI taxonomy): domain Eukaryota; kingdom Metazoa; phylum Chordata; class Mammalia; order Afrosoricida; family Tenrecidae; genus Echinops; species Echinops telfairi. The sequence continues at coordinate 98,756,228 of NW_022103906.1, read as the reverse complement.
TATGTAACAAGCAGGCTTACTGGTCTGATAAGAGATTTGTGAGAACCCTGAGAACGGGCCCTTAGCCACTCTTCAGACCTGGAAGTGAACTCACGCCCTTGACTCCATCCTTATGCAAGCCCTCAGCAGGTCTGTAAGGGAACAGTAACTGTGGGATGTGCACACTCCTTAGAACAAGCCGCCATGTGAGATGAAAAGGGAACCTGGGTCTGAGGACTCGTTCAGAAGGGTTAGGAGAATAGCAGTGCGGAAGACGGGAAGGAAGCACGACAAGTGATGTTGGTCACATTGTACGGACAGCAGCAGGGACTTGAAACAAACGGGGTATGACCCGTGGAAGGAGCAGGAAGTTGCTGTCAACCTCTGCCACATTCATAATAAAAGAAGTGAAGGAAACCAAGTGGAAAGAATCTTAAACTTCTGTGACTTAAGAGGAAGAAACCGTTAGTGAGACATGAATGGCCACTTGTGCTGCTACGTCAGAAATACCACAAAACGATGGCCTTAACAAAGGGAAGTCTATTTTCTCGCCATGTTGCTCTAGCTGTCTAGCCGGCTCAGACTCGCAGAGTCCTGGATGCAGTGGCACGAAGCACCGCCTGGCCCTGCACCACGGTCCTCCCAGCAGTTGTGGTGTCTGGAGCCAGTGGGTCCATCCCTCTCAATGAGGGTCTTCTTCTTTCCACAGACTTTCTACTTTACCCAGCCGGATGGGCCCATGCAGGTCTGTTGTTGCCAACTGCCGTGCCGTCATCATGACCCCGTGCACAAGGGAGGTAAATGCCGCCGGGCCCTCTGCCATGCTCGCTCTCACCCTTATGTCTGAGCCCAGCACAGCAGCCACTGGGTCAATCCATCTCTTCATGGGGCTTCCTCTTTTTCACTCTCTCTCTGCTCTACCACGGATGACATCCTCTTCCAGGGACTGGGGGCTCCTGATCACACGTCCAACGTATGCGAAATGAAGGGCTACTAAGGAGCACTCTGCGCCAGCGCCATAATTCAAGAGCCTCCGTTCTTCTCTAGTCTTGCTTATGCGAGAGCCAGCCTTCACGCGTGTATGAGGCAATGGAACACAGCAGGCTTCAGTCTTTTCTCCATTTATCATGATGCGACCTATTGGAGCAGTCGTGAGGATCTTTGCTTTCGTTACCTTGAGCTGTGCTCTATGATGAAGGCTGACATCCTTGATCTTCATCAGCAAGTAATGTAAGCCCTCCTTGCTCTCAGCAAGCGGGTGGCGTCATCTGCATATGAGAGGTCGTTAAGAAGCCTTCCCCCAACCCCGATGTGGCACCCTCTTCATGTAATCCAGTTAATTGAGCTAGTTATTTGGCACACAGGTTGAATCAATTTGGTGGAAGGACTCAATCCTGATGTACACCTTTCTTGATTTTAATCCAGGTAGTATTCTATGTCTGTGCTGTCTTGGAAACCCACAGGGGCAGTTCTACCCTGCCCTGCAGGGTCACTGTGGATTGGAATCAACTCGATGGCAGTGGGTTTGGTTTGGGAGTATCCTCCCGTTTGCCTCTTAGCCCATGTACAGCTTCCACGGGAGCACAGGGAGGGGTTCGGGGGTTTTGTTCTTCTCCGTGCGATCCATAGCAGGCTGTGGCCACACCGGACCGTGCTGTTGCCGCAGAGTTGAGGAGGCTAGCAGACGGAGTGCGGAGAGCTGGCCTGGGAGAAGGTCTAGTCTCTTTCCAGCTGCTGTTTCGTGGTTCCTCGGAGATCTCCTTTGGCGTGCCATCTGTCTCCCCACCTCTACTTGCTCCCTGGCTCAATCTGCTCTACGTCTCAAAAGAAATGGACTTAACACACACCCTAAATTAAACTTCCTAATTAGCCTAACAAAAAACCCGCTCCCAAATTGGACTAAAATCAAAGGAATAAACCAGACTCCCTGTGTCTGAGTCAGTTCATGCTCATCGTGCCTCTAGAGGACAGGGTAGAATGGCCCCTGTGGATTTCTGAGACTGTAACTGTTCGTTTGTTTTTTAATCATTTTATTAGGGGCTCATACAACTCATCACAAGCCATACATACATCAATTGTGTAAAGCGCATTTGTACATTCATTGCCCTCATCATTCTCAAAACATTTCCTCTCCACTTAAGCCCCCAGCATCAGGTCCTCATTTTTCCCCTCCCTTCCTTACTACACCCTCCCTCATGAACCCCTTGATAATTTATAAATTACTATTTTGTCATATCTTGCCCTGTCCGACGTCTCCCTTCACCCACTTTTCTGTTGTCCGTCCCCCAGGGAGGAGGTCACATATAGTTCCTTGTAATCGGTTCCCAAGACTTTAACTCTTTACAGGAGTAGAAAGTCTAGTCTTTTCCCCACAGAGCAGCTGGAGGTTTCGAACTACTGACCTTGCAATTAGCAGCCCAATGTGGAACACTCCACCACCAGGACTGACCACACAAGGTTGTTTTTTTGGGGGGAGAGGGGGATACATAACAATTTTTAAAACTATTGTACTAATTTTATTTACATTATTCCAAATTTACTTCCAGTCTTTTCATGCACATTTATGAACTTTACGTTGTTATAAATGAGGCAGGCTAAGATGTGTTCTGTTTTTTTCAGTTTTCATCTTACATAGACACATCTATGTATTGACAACAGTGGCACCGTTGGCATTTTATATTTTGCATCACATTCTCACACTTTGGACTAGTTTTATATCCTCAGGAGCTAGAGGCCAAGGACGAGGGTTGCAGCAGTGTTATAATTCCCTTCTCCAACTTAAATTGAGCTGTAAATGCCTACAGGCAAGACAGAGCACAGTGGAGTCCGAAAGGGAGAGCGAGGAGAGGCGTTAGGGGAAGGCTTTTGTTGTGGTTGCTATTTTCAGGAGCCAGGGCTTTTTAGGAACGTCTTTGGAGCTTTCCTTTACGTAGAACAGTCTCTGGGAAAAGCAGGCCGTTCCAAAGTGCTGGGACAGGTCCCGTGCGCCCTGATCGCATTGCTGTCCAGTGGCGCTCCCCTTTGTACTGCGCTCGTGATGCTCTAGCTAAAGTCACAGGTGTGCTCCGCCAGTAGGCTCCATGTTAGGTATCACGCTCAGTTAGCGAGCAGGTAGAGATGGGCAGACAGACAGATCGCCAAAGGGGATCTTCGAGGAACCAAGAACCAGAAGCTGGAAAGAGACCAACAGGAGAAGCCTTCCCTGAGAGCCAGCTCCCTGCGGTCAGCCTGCACCGTCGGGTGTGGCCATAGCCAGCTATGAACTGCATGGAGAAGAAGGAAGTGTCCAGCACCTTTGGAGCACGATGGAAGAGGGAGAAGGGATTTGGTGGCACTGTGGGTCCAATGTCAGGCTGTTTACTGCAAGGTCAGCAGTTCAAACCTACCAGCTGCTCTGCAGGAGAAAGATGAGACTGCTCCAATGAAAGTGTATGGGCTGGAAACGCTGCACAGGGTCCCATACGTTGGCATTGATCCTATGGCAGTGGATTTGGGTTTTTACTTGATCCCTGGTGGTGCAAGGGTTACTCACTTAGCTATTAACCCAAAGATCGGCAGTTCGAGTCTACTCAGTGACTCTGTAGGACAGATACCTGAAGACGGTGTTGGTGTTAGGTGCCACCGAATGGGCTCCACTTCACGAGACCCTGTGCAGAACAAAGCGACACACGGCCCGCCTGGGTCATCCGCACACCTGTTCTTACCCTTGAGCCCAGCGCTGCAGCCCCTCTGTCAGCCTATCTTGTCAAAGGTCTCTTTCTTTCCCTCTGCCCCTCTACGCTACCACGCACGTTGGCCTAGTCCAGGGATTGATAGCCTGTCCAAGGCGCATGAGATAAAGTCTCACCACGTTGCTTCGAAGGGGCATTCAGGCTGCACTTCTTCCAACACAGACCTGTCTGTCCAGGATTCTTTCAATATTCTTTTTAAAAATATATTTAGCATATTTATCTGTTTGGTCAGTCTCACTGCATGTATTTAGTTTCCCATGCCTCACTGCCCATATGAAAACCTTCCTCCCTTCCCATATTGACGTCTCACCCTTCTCTCGTTTTGACACAATATTCCTGTCCACTAATGTAATGCTTTTCTTATTTAGAATTTACACCACCTGAAGAATCATATTTACTTAAAAAAAAGCTCGAGTTGAATACGAACGACGGCCTTAAATCCCCAATTGACGTGCATTGTACAGCAATTAGCCAGTGCTTTCTTAGACTCTAATAGCCCAACAGGGGAACAAAGTCATGACTTCTTGACTCGAAATAAAATTTCTTAAAAGTTTCGAATTACTAGAGGCTCAAGTAAAGCTTTGGCTATCTGACATGGCAAGAGTGACCACCTGGCTATTCTTGGTAGTACATGGTGTGCACCAGCACGTATTTCATCTTGGTTTTAGTACATAAATTATATCTATTTAGGGTTAATTTTTAAAAATTATTTTATTAGGGACTCTTACAGCTCTTGTAACAATCATCCATCCATCCATTCATCCATCCATCCATCCATCCATCCATCCATCATGTCAAGCACATTTGTACATTTGTTGCCATCATCATTCTCAAAACATTTTCTTTCTACTTGAGCCCTTGGTATCAGCTCCTCATCCCGCCCCCTTTCCTCATGAACCCTTGATAATTTCTATATTTTTTTCAACTTTCAATATGCTTCACCACCACCATAATTTACATGCACTGATTCTTCTTTAGTCTTTATTTATTAAATGTCCAACTTTCACATGCATAAGAGGAGGTTGAAAATACCGTGGCTTGGATCTGTCACATTTAGTCTTCAAAGCCACCCTCTGGCTTGACAGCTCATGAAAGAGATCTTTTGCAGCAGGTTATTCAATGCACACATCTTTTGGTCTCTTGACTGCTGCTACCGTGAGCATTGATAGTGGATCCAAGTAAGATGAAATCCGGGAACGTCCATCTTTTCTCTGTTTATCATGAGGTTTCCTATTGTCCAGCTGTAAGGATTTGGGTTTTCTTTACATTGAATTATAATCCAGATGGAAGGCTGTAATCCTTGATCTTCATCAGTAAGTGCTTCAAGTCCTGCTCACTTTTAGCAAACAAGGTTGAGTCATCTGCATATTTCAGGTTGTTAATAAGCCTTCCTCCAATCCGGATGCCACATTCTTTTCATAGAATGCGGCTTCTCTGGTTATTTGCCCAGCATGCAGACTGAATAAGTTGGCGAGAGGATGCAACTCTGATGCACACCTTTCCTGATTGTAAACCATGCAGTGTCCTCTTGTCCTGTTCATGAGCAGCTTCTGGATGAGCACAATGTAGTCTTCTGGGATTCCCTTTCTCCCCAAGGCTGTCGGAGTTTGTCATGATCCCCACAGTCGAACGCCTTTGCATCGTCACGAAACACAAGGGAACATCTTTCTGATATCCTCTGCTTTCGTTCAAGATCCATCCGGCATCAGCAACGATGTCCCTTGTTCCACGTCCTTTTCTGAATCCGGCCTGAACCTCTGGGAGCTCCCTGTCATTGTACTGTTGTCATTGTTTTTAGATGATCTTCAGCAACATTTTACTTGCATGTGTTATAGATATCGCTCCATAATCTGAGTGTTTTGTTGGGGGACCTTTCTGTGTAATCCGTACAAATATGGACCGCTTCCAGACCGCTGGCCCAGTAGCTGTCTTCCGAGTTCTCTGGCCTAGAGAAGAGTGCTTCCAGGGCTTCATCAGCTCATTGGTGGGACTTGGTGACACGTTCCCATAAACATTAAAGGGCAGTTTTACTCTCTTATAGGATTGCTATGCGTTGAAATTGATAGGACACAACAACTTGTTTCCTAAGGAACCTTGAAGGCTAAATAGGTAAGCACTCTGCTGCTAGCTGCGGAGTCGGTGGTTTGAACGCCTCCAGGGGCCCCGGCATGAGAAAGCCCTGGAGATCTGTTCCTGTAAAGATTGCAGCCTGGAAACCTGATGGGCAGTTCTCCCCTGTCCGCGGGGCCACCAGGAGTGACCTGGCAGCACCTAATGACCCTGGCTTCTTCTGCGCCCTCCTGGCTGACTCCCAAGCTCCTTGCTGCTCCTGTGAGCACTGTCCCATCACTTCTGCACCCCGTACTGCAACGTTCATGTCAAGACTTCACCTCCACGCTTTCCAAACCGCAGTCACTAAATATCAACCTCCATTGAAAATTTCTTATTATTTCAAATGGATGTTACTCATTTACTTCTTTGAGGATGTTAAACATATTTCCAGTCTTCTTCTGATTGTTTTGTGAAGTTAAGTTAATCTGACTTCATCAAAAAAAATTTTTGTTTTCATTATTGATGTTATTGCCTATCTTTCTTGGGTTTTCTATCTATGTTTGGAGTGTCAGTTTCCAGGTTTCTTCTTAGTGAACGTTTGTTATTGCCACTGGTGTGGTAACACTTTCTTCCTCTTTTACCCCTTTATGCTCACTGTGTTGCAAAGTGAATTCATCGCATTTTTTTTAATTGCTGGTAAAATACATGAAAAGCAAGATATCTTTATTGACTTCTCATATCCTGCAGCTTTATGCTATTCTCTGTAGTTATTTTCTGGTTCATTCTCTTTTAACAAAAACAAGAAAAAGTGATTCACCTATCCTATATTTAACTTATTTATTTATCTTTCCAAAAGAGAAATTTCAAGTTCAATTTTCGCATTTATTTTTCAAATTCGTCTGGCACTTCTAATATTGCATTAGTCAGAACCTGTTAAGAACATGAAAACCACAGAGAGTGTAACATAAGTCTGGCTACATGGATTAAGTTGTCGCTGTGCCAACTTGGCTAGGCCACGATTCTGAGTGTTAGGCAATCATTCTCCACATCATGATCTAATGTAATTATCCCAGATGTTATAAATCCCAACCTCCATGATGTTACGGAGGCAGGACATAACATATAGGATTGAGTTGTATTTTAAGTCCATCTTTTTGGAGATATAAAACAGATCAAACAAGTGACTCGAGTCAGAGGGATATCAGTAACAGCAAGATAGAAAATCTGAATACTTCCTTTATACCTGAGGTCCCCGTGCTGAGAACCTCCTAGACCAGGGCTGAGGAATGCGAGGAAATGTTTAGATCCCCAAAGAAGGACAGGCCCCCGGGAAACAAGAACTCCCCCCAGAGCCAGCACAGAGAGAAATCTTCCCCTTTAGACTTCTACCTTGTGAACGTCAAGAGAATAAATTTCTTTGTGTTAAAGTCCTTCACTTGTGGCGTTTGTGTTGTTAGCAGTAATAGATAACTATGATGCTGAGACAATATAGATATTAAAACAGGAGTTAGCAGTTGTCTCTACAGACGGAGGTATAAGGGAAATCAGAGTCTAGAGGCTGAGAAGAGGGGATCCCTTTGGAACCCAGGTCTTTGAGAGGGAATGCCATAGAACATGTTTCTATGTCTACGTGTGTGTGTGAACCATATGCTACCTGATGCTCTGAACCTCTTCTATGTCTATAAAGTAGTGGTATTCAGAATGTTCACATGATGCTGACATCTCAGGGGTGTGAAGGAGGGGTCTTGTAGAGCTGGGGCTCAGAATTTTGAGAATAAGTGTAGTCTGGCTGCTGTTTATGCCTCTAAAGGGATATGATGAGGTTGGTTATAAAAGTGTCAGGAAAACAGCTGGGCACTGGAACCAACGGCAGCTAGGGTGAAGAGTCGTTGATGGAGTAAAACTAACAGAAACAGCAAACAAAACAGGAATAATCAACTCCCTTTCTCTCTTCCGTTCATGCTTCCTACACTGTCGCGCTGCGTGGAAGGCGCTGGCCCAAAGTGAGGCTCCAGGATTTGGCTGAATGCCAACTGGCATGCTCCAACAAAGGAATGCAGGAAAGGAAGCACACACCTGTGTTCGCCAAGAAATCTGGGAGATTCTGCTCTTGTCAACTGACTGGAACAGATCCGCGAGTGTGCCCATTCCAAAGAAAGGTGACCCAACAGAATGTGGCAATTTTTGAGCAATGTAATTTATAAAGGCAGGTAGGTAAAATGTTGCTGAAGATAACTCAAAAACGGCTGCAGATAGATCATAGAGTAGCTCAATTTCCAACTGTCTCAGATATTGCCAAATCGATTTCTATACTGGCTGTATATACCTACAGGTCCACCAGCAGTGGACAAGAGTTCCTATCTCTCTGCATCCCCTCCAACACTTGTTACTTTCTGATGTCTTGAATTGGGCTATCTTTGAGGGTGTTAGGTGGTATCTCATAGTTGTTTTAATTTGCATGTCTCTTATGGCTAGAGATCTGGAACATTTTCCCATATATTTATTGGCCATTTGGATTTCTGCCCTTGAGAAACTCCTTCTCAGGTCCTTTGCCCACCTCCTGAGTGGCCAATTGGTTTTTTTCTTGTTGTAAGTTAGCAGAGTATTGTAGATTTTAGTAATAAGGCCCTCAGGACCAGTGGTGAGAGTGGCGATACTGGAAGGGTGGAGGGAAGGTGAGAGAAAAAGGGGGAACAGATTACAAGGATCTACATATAACCTCCTCCCTGGGGAACAAACAGCGGAGAAGTGGGTGAAGGGAGACATTGGATGGTGTAAGATATGATAAAATAATAATTTATAAATTATCAAGGGTTCATGGGGAAGGGGAGAGCAGGGAGGGAGGGGAAAAAATGAGAAGCTGATACCAAGGGCTCAAATAGAAAGCAAATATTTTGAGAATGATGATGGCAAAATATGTACAAATGTGCTTGACACAATGGATGGGTGTATGGATTGTGATAATAGTTGTATGAGCTCCCAATAAAATGATTTTTTTAATTTAAAAAAGAGATTAAAAATAAATAAATAAATAAAATGGGGGGAAAAAAACAAACACCCCACCTGCAATAGTGCATCAATAGGAAACTGCTGAATTCAAAAAATTCAAGCTGGAACTAGTAACCATCTAGCTGAGAAACAACAAAGCCCACATGGAAGAAGCACACAAGCCTCTGTGATCATGAAGTGTCCATGAGATCAGGTATCAGGCATCAAAGATCCAGATCAAAAAATCATAATGTGAATGAGGGGGGGAGTGCGGAGTAGAGGCCTCTGGTAGTTATATAATTGTCAATTTAAGGATTAAGCATGTAGAGGTGGAGTCTAGCCTGTCAATCAGGTCATAGCCAATGAGGCTTCTGTGTGGACATAGCCTTCCCCTAAGGATTCTTGGAATTCCAGAATTTCCTCCTTGGAGGTGGGAGATTCTCTGCTCACACCCTGGGAGACATAGCAGCAGTCAAGACACATGGACCCACCCTAATGATGTAGAGACCCCTGCCAGCACTGAGATGTTTCCAATGCCACTGGATCCAAAGACTTCCTACCCACTGGCCTGTGATCTATATTCAGCGTCATTGCATGTGTTTTGTGAGTCTGAAGAGGACTTTATAGTTTGGTATCAGACATATGGGCTAATATCAGCCTTATGGACTTGATCTGGACTGGGTTGGGATGTTTTCTCAATGTTCAATTGCTCTTGTATATAAAGCTCTTTCTTATACACATTTGTGTGTCGATGGATTTGTTTCTCTAGTCTACCTAGACTAACACAAGACCAAAGCCAATGTGTAAGCAATTGGACATCCCCTTACAGAAGGGTTGTGGGGCGAAGATGGGCCAGTAAGGGTGCAGTGTAGCACCGATGAAACATACAGCTTTCCTCTGGTTCTTTAATGCTTCCCACCCACCCCCACCCCCACTATCATGGCCCTAATTCTACCTTATAAATCTGGCTAGACCAGAGCATGTACATAGGTACAGATAAGAGATGGAAACACAGGGAATATAGGACAGATAAACTCCTTGGAACTAATATTGAGAGTAGCCATACCAGGAGGGTAAGGGGAAGATGGGGGTAAAAAAGAGGAACCAATCACAATGATCTACCTATAACCCTTTTTCAGCGGGGTGGACAATAGACAAGGGGGTAAGGGGAGACATCGGACAATGAAAGACATGAAAAAACAATAATTTGTAAATTCTCAAGGGTTCATGAGGGAGGGAGAGGTTGAGAGGGAGGGGGGGAAATGAGAAACTGATACCAAGGGCTCAAGTAGAAAGAAAATGCTTTGAAAACGATGAAGGCAACATATGTACAAATGTACTTGAGACAATGTATTGATGGATGATGATAAGAGTTGTATAAGCCCCCCAATAAAATGATTTAAAAAAATTCAAGCTGGATTCAAAAAATATTTTGGAATGAGGGATATCATTGCTGATATCAGCTAGATCTTGGCTGAAAGCAGAGACTACCAGAAAGATGTTTACCTGCATTTTATTAATGCTGCAATGCATTCAACTGTATGGCTTATAACAAGTGATGGATCATATTGAAAAGACTGAGAATTCCAGGACAGTTCCTTTTGTTCCTGCAGAACTTGTACACAGACCAGGAGGCAGCCATTGTTCAAAAAAGAACGAGGGGTTCCAGGTGGTTTGAGATCAGGGCAGATGTGTGCCAGGGTTGCGTCTTTTCATCTGACTTATTTAATCTGTATGCAGAGCAACCAGTATCAGAAGCTGGACTATCTGAGGAAGAATGGGCATCAGTGTTAGGCAAGACTCACGAACAATTTGGGACATGCAGATGACACAACGTTGCTTGCTAAAAGCAAAAGGACTTGAATACGTACTGATGGAGATCAAGGACTAAAGCCTGTAATGCTTCACCATAAATAAAACAAAAGCCTTCACAACTAGGTCAATAGGCACCATCACAATAAACAAACATGACGGAAGTCGTCCAGGATTTCATGTTACTTGCATCCACAATCAACGACCATGGAGGACGCAGTAAAGGAATCGAACGATATATTGCATTGGGCAAATCTGCTGCACATGATCTCCTTAAATGATTAAAAAGCAAAGATATCAGTTTGAAGACTAGGGTGTGTCCCAAGCCAGGTATTTTTCAATCACCTCATAGGCATATGGTAGCTGGAAAGTGAATAATGAAGAGCAAAGAACATTCGTGCACATTTAAATTATGGTATTGGTGAAGAATCTTAAATATGCCATGAACTTCTACCAGAATGAACAGAAAGTCAGGGTGCAGTACAGCACCGATGAAGCACACAACTTTCCTCTAGTTCTCTAATGTTTCCTCACCCCCACTATCATGATCCGGCTAGACTAGAGGATGTACACTGGTACAGATCAGAGCTGGAAACACAGGGACTCCAGGACAGATAAACCCCTCAGGACAATAATGAGAGTAGAAGTACCAGGAGGGGCAGGTGGGGGAGAGAGGAGGAACCGATCACAATGATCTACATATAACTCCCTCCCTGGAGGATGGACAACAGAAAAGTGGGAGAAGGGAGACATCGAACAGTGTAAGATATGAAAAAATAATAATAATTTATAAATTAACAAGGGTTTGTGAGGGTGTGAGGATAGGGGAGGGAGGGGGAAAATGAGGAGCTGATAACAAGGGCTCAAGTAGAAAGAAAATGTTTTGAGAATGATGATGGCAACCAATGTACAAAGGTGCTTGACACAATGGATGCATGTATGGATTGTGATAAGAGTTGTATGAACCCCCAATAAAATGATTTTTTAAAAATAGTTTTATTAGGAGCTCATACAACTCTTATCACAATCCATACATATATCAATTGTGTAAGGCACATTTGAACATTCATTGACCTCATCATTCTCAAAACATTTGCTCTCCACTTAAGCACCTGGCATCAGGTCCTCATTTTTCTCCCCTCCCTCCCCCCTCTCCCTCATGAACACTTGATAATTTATAAATTATTATTTTGACATATCTTGCCCTGTCCGACTTCGCCCTTCACCCACTTTTCGGTTGTCCGTCCCCCAGGGAGGAGGTCACATGTAGATCCTTGTAATCCATTCCCCCTTTCCAACCCACCCTCCCTCCACCCTCCCAGTATTGCCACTCATACCACTGGTCCTGAAGGGATCATCCGCCCTGGAGTCCCTGTGTTTCCAGTTCCTATTTGTACCAGTGTACATCCTCTGGTCTAGTGAGATTTGTAAGGCAGAATTGTGTTCATGATAGTGGAGGGTGGGGGGAGGAAGCATTTAGGAACTACAGGAAAGTTGTGTTTCATTGTTGCTACATTGCACCCTGACTGGCTCGTTTCCTCCCCGAGACCCCTCTGCAAAGGGATCTCCAGTGGCCTTCAAATGGGCTTTGGGTCTCCACCCCGCACTACCCCATCATTCACTATGGTAAGATTTTTTGTTCTTTGATGCCTGATACCTGATCCCTTCAACACCTCGTGGTCACACAGGCTGGTGTGCTTCTTCCATGTGAGCTTTGTTGCTTCTGAGCTAGATGGCCGCTTAAAATGACTTTTTTAAGTAAAAATAACAAACAAGAATGAACATCCAGAATGTTCTTTAGAGACGCAGATCATCTCGTGCACTTTGAACATAAGACTGAAGGCGTGGGCAAGCTGAGGCGAGTCCGTGGAAAAGCGGACATCCCCAGAGTGCGGTTGACAGAGAAAGGGTCACATGGACTCATGCACAGGAACTCTCCTAAGGCGCGTGCAGACGGGGCAGTGTTCTGTTCGGTTGTGCACCGGGTTGTTCTGAACCAGAGCCAGTGAGTTGGCGCCCAATGACAACATAGTGTCTTCTAATGACGGGCCTAATACAGAAGCTGTAGCGTATGAGGCAGAATGTGACATCAGGACTGGAGGAAGCTCATTACCGACCTCTGATGTGTGGATGGCACAACCTTGCTTGCTGAAATAGAAGAGAACTTGGAGCACTTGCTGATGAAGACTGAGGATCGCAGCCTTCGATATGCTGCCATGTAAAGGATTTACCACTCAATGGCAAGAAAACAAAATCCTCACCACTGGACCTGTAGGTATTATCATGATAAGTAGAGAGGAGATTGAAGTTGTCAAAGGGATTCTTGCTTGGATCCACCGTCAATGCTCAGGGAAGCAGAAGTCAAGAGATCCAAAAAGGAGTTGCATCAGATAAGTCTGCTGCACGGGCCTCTTTAAAGTGTTATAAAGCAAGGATGTTCCTTTGAAGACTAAAGTGTGTCTGACCCCAGCGAGGTGTTTTCAGTCACTTCATGTACCTGAGAAAGCCGGACCTTGAAGAAAGAAGACTGGCGAAGAAGCGCCGCGTTGAACGGTGGCACTGGTGAAGAAGGTAGAAAGCACCACGGACGCCAGCGGGACAAACCAATCTGCTTCTGGAAGAAGGAGAGCCTGGGTGCTCCTAGAAGAAAGGATGGTGAGCCTTGGTCTCACGTACTTTGGCCGTGTCGTCAGGAGAGACCAGTCCCTGGAGAAGGCCATCCTGCTTGGTGGAGGAGAGGGGCAGAGAAAAAGAGGAAGACAAGATGGGTTGACACGTGGCTGCAACAAAGTGCCCAAAGCTAAGAACAATCGCTACGATGGTGCAGGACTGGGCAGTGGGCTGTTCTGTTGTCCATCGGGTGGCTATGAGCAAGAACCGACTGGACAACACCGAACCACCCCCACCTCAATATTGTCCCCTCTGCAGAGGCTCAGACCCGGCACGACAGACGAGCACGAAGGAGAATTGTCCTACAGCAGGGAGACAATAAACAACTCGCACAAGGACTACACTCAGTAGACATAACGACAGGTCAAATCTTGGTTTTGTGCCTTTATTTCAAAGAGAAATGACGCTAGTAGTATCCAATGAGTGTAATGTTAGCTTAGTTCTCAATATGCAACTTTGCTATGTCTAGAAATACTCTGTCCCGATTATTTTTCAATATTTAGCCGAAATATAAAATATACTTATTTTAGTCAAATTTAGTGTTTTTCTCAAATAGATTGTTTCTTGGCATTTATCAAAATAATGCTTTCATGATTCTTTACATTCACACAGTGGGATTGACGGTGGGCTTTCAAGTGTTGCTTTTGTTGTGTATGGCAAGTAAACGGTGTGGTCATCCGGTAGGAGTGGCATGCACCGCCCCCCCCACCCTGTGCACAACTTGTCTTGACATCGAAACTGAGGACGCAATCCACACACCATGAAAGGACTGGAAGGTGTAATAAGCACATAACAATGCTTTCTGGGAAGAGCAGAGTCTCCCAAACAGGTCCAACGATGGCTTCCGAGGGCAGAGAAGGGGAACTGGCTTGGCTTTTATTGCAGTTTGGGGTTTGGGCTGGATGGAGGGTTAATGTTGCACCACAAGGATGCTCAGGTTTTCTTACCAGCCTGCCCAGGTGTGGGGCCACAAGAGAGGAGGGAAGGTGGAGTTTAAAATCCACCAGGAGCCAATCAGCAATAATAAAGTCAGACTACTATGTGCATCTTAATTGTCAATAGCAGGTAGACTTTGACAATCATGACATTTGATTGCGATCAACCAGACGGTATGGATTAAACTGGGTCCTAGCCTGAACATGTTATGGGAGCGGTTTCTAGCTTCTCTTGGCCTCTACTGCAAAGTAAGGAACCCGGCGCACCCACTCATAACGACTCCTGCCTGGCAACGAAAGGGACGGGTGCCGACGGGAGAAGACATATCCAGCTGAGCTCTGGGCTTTGGGCCCCGGAAATCTGCTGGTGGACCAGTCATCCCCCAAGGCGGAAAGGTTTTACACTCAGCTTTGGATCACTCAGGGCTTTTGCTTTTCTGGTTTGGTCAAATACCACATCCGAGAGGAGAATGGTAACATAGAGAACTGCCCTTTGACCATGGGGGTGATGGGGGCGGGGGTCTCACATGCGCACGCTACATCCCTAGCAGACCTTCTACATACTGGCTTTATTATTGGTAGCTGTACTGGGAAAGCTGAGAGGCTGAGGCTGGGGCTCTGGTTAAGGTAGGAATATGAGGTAGCACCAGGATTTGCTGATACTTTTTCCTGGAAAAACAACATCCTTGAAACGGAGGGGGTGTCTGTGGATTTCATTGAGGGGAGAGTCTGTTCACAAGCGATGTTACAAGCTTCATCCCACTGCTTTCCGTGCTTTCCTGCTGCCTGCCAGGCCGAACCCGTCACATGACGTGACGCTCACTAGGGCCTGCTCTAAAGTTAAATTGACCTGCTTTGGGATTTGGGCCCAGCCACTTCGTAGCTCTGTGATCTTGAAAAAGTTTGAAACTCTCTCAACCGTTTCCATGTCCATAAAAGAGCAGTAATAAGAATGCTCACAAAAAGCCAGTTGTGAATCAAGCACATAAAACATTGAGGCATGCCGAGTGTACAAAGGCAGAGCAAGCGTTAGCTATGATGTTTATTGGTATCGTATCAGGTTTCTTAGAAACGCCAGCAAAGCGCGAGAGCGACCAGGGTCTCAGGATTCCCCTTACTGACCACCGTAAGGGGAGGGTCATTAGCGGCACTTCCTTACCTGAGCAGTGTCAGCTTACGGTGTCATTCAAGTGGAGAATAACAATAGCACCTTGCTATTCCTAATTTTCTGAGGGTTTTTTTTTCTATCATGAATGGGTGTTGGCTTTTACTGCATCAATTGATAGCATACAATGTCTTTCCTTGTCAGCCTGCTGATGGGGGAAATTACACAGATGTCCATGTCTTCCCACAGGGCTGCTCTCTGTTCTATTCAGAGGGCTGGGGAGGTAGCCTTTTTTGGTAATAAGTCATCAAAGGTTAAAGATCATTGGGGATCAGCATTCATTTCTCAGGGTTAATGAAGGCACTGTGGTTATGTACGATGTGAACATTTGGAGAAGGTAAATGAGGGGATGTGGGAACGCTCAATACTCAGTTTACAGCCCTCCTAAAACTATGATTTCACAATAAAACATTTAAATAAAATCACTGAAGCTGAGTAATGCTGTTTTGTTCTTTTTAAAGAGAGTTTTATCGGCACATAATTGACATGTCATATAATGTAATAATCCAATCCTACTAAGACGAGTTGTGCAATCAGCAGCACCGTCCATTTCAGAATGTTTTCTTCTCGATCTCATTGAGGTTATAGCTCTCCTTGGCTTCCCCCCCTCCCCAGTCTGGCCCTGGCCAATTATTAATCCAGTTACTGTCTCTATAGATTTACCTGTCCTGGATTGCATTTACCAAATAGCATACAAAACACAAAACAGAAACAAACAAAATAAAATCCTAAAACAAAAAGAAAGCCAAAAATATCAAAAACTAAAACAACTTTAAAAGGGGAGATCAAATGATAAGGTGTTACATTTTAACCCAAATACAGCTGCCATGATTGCCTTTATTGACAATGCTCTTGGTCTGATGGCAAGGCTATTCACACTCCTGCACTATGGTCCTAGGGGATTCAACAGAGGCTTAACCCATTTGGGGGCCACTGCAGATAGATTTGGGGCTTCCACTGTCATCCATAGCCTTCTGCAAACCAGGTGTTCAGAATTTAAGCTCTGATTCCATTCCCTCCTCCAGGTTTGGTTTTATTGTTTGCAATCCTTGGGTCACACAGGCTGGGGTGCTACTTCCAGATGGATTTAGCTGATACTTCACTTAGATGCCTGCTTGTTTCAAAACAAGGCTTTAAGATAGATTCTTTCTGACAGTCAGGCACCATCTGATTTCTTCACTGCACCTTGCTATAGCACCCTATCTTCAGTGACCTCCAAGTACCTAGAAGGGCCACGTCATAAAAACTAATTGTTCTTAGATTCTGACTAAAATTCAGTGAGATCCCAAAATCCATTCATACATCTATGGCTTATATATGTTTCAGTTCACTTTAGAGACATCATTATCATTTTATGTTAGGGGATATTATCAATCACCCACATGGGGCATAAGGTAATTTTATTGATAGTATCATTAATTTATTCAATGGCATAGATTTTAAAGTACTGTTGAGAAAAGGGAATTATACATCTACAGGCCCCTTTTCGCACAGCAATACATGAATTGTTGATTTGTACAGATTAAGCGCTTAGGTGACTGGAAAACACACAACAGCAAGGATTGGGGATGGGGCAAACCTTCAATCATGCTCATTCACAAAGGCAGAAATGTGCCAAACACACTAATGTACTGTATGTTATATAAAATCAAGACAAACAACAGCAATAAACTCACTGCCATCAAGTCCATGCTGCCTCCGAATGGCTCTCTAAGACAGGGTCGGACTGCCTCTGTGATTTCTGAGTCTGCCTCTCTTTACAGGAGTGGAAAGCCCTGACTTTGTCCCACACAAAAGCAAAGAGAGCATTCCAATAGTAAATAGATGGTAGCCCTGGGCCAACAGTCACTGAGTGCCCTCAAAGCAAGCAATCTGAACCCAAACCGATGGTCACCAAGTCCATGACCCGGGATAGCGGTGCTCTGCTCCGTCTCACACTGGGCCTGCTCAGCCTGCAGTTCAAGGGGCTTGTCCGTTCCTTAGATCTGCTACCTATGAGCATAAGGAAATGCCCATACAGTGTGAACCCATGCTTACCATCTCTTTGAGAAGGATGCTCAATGCCTCTGATTCCAGCCGCCTCCATCCCATCCCCACAGTTCTCTGTCTCCCAGCCCTCTAAGACTGCCTCTGTGAGAAGCTTCCAAGCGATCACACCCATTCAACAGGTCGGAGGCAGATGCTTTGGGTGCAGCTCCACACATAGGTGACTGCAAGGGTGTCAGGATGACATTGGGTCGACCTACTGTAAGACGGTGTCCGTTGCAAGGCTAACTTCAGGATTCGAAACGTCACAACTGGACGAGTAGATATGGTCAAACGCGGCTCTCTGTCACTGGCGTGCATGGCCAGACATGGAGAGAGCATTTTTTAATAAATAGTCCCCCAAACTTAAAAATCAATTCTGAAATGCCAGTTAATGCTTTTTAAAATGTTTACAATCTTCAACGCTCAGAAATCCTACTTCTAGAAAGAGGTAGGTGACCAGAACAAAGATTATGTATTGATCAAGGTAATTAGATGCAAGTAGCAAAATTCACTCTAGGAGTTTAAGGTAAACATATTAAATATTAAGTTTTGTAGGAAGCTCAGGGAACGAGTCGCCGAGAAGACTCAATGCCAGACTCTGAAGGCCACTGCCCCAAACAAGGCCCACTGGTGCCGCCAAGCTGCTCTGCAGGACACAATGGCCCCTGCAGCTCAGCGAGACAGTGACACGCCAGCCGACAGTCCCCTGCAGCTCCTCGAAACGTGGCTTCCCCCACGCCCTGGTCCCGGGGCATGGGGCACGGGGCACAGGGCACGGAGCACGGACCTCCTCACGCCAGCATCTCCGTGTCTGGGTCGCACACAGGTTAAGAGGGCTGCACACAGGAGTCTTCTGGCTGTTGCCTGGTCAGCCAGGACTCAGACAGGGAGAATTTGATGAATTTCCAGAATGTAGGGGGTATGTCCTAAAATATCCAACAGCTGTCTTCAGCGATCATGTCGGGAAGGTAGGTATCATGAAATGACCGTTTAGCTGAGCAAGGTGCTCTTGTATTAGGGGAGTGCGCATGAGGAGGCCCAATGTCCACCTGCCACCCTACTACCAAAC
>NW_022103906.1:98695270-98736522 GCF_000313985.2 Echinops telfairi | reverse complement strand
CAGGGGTGACAGTGGCGATACCAGGAGGGAAGGGGGGTGTAGAAAGGGAGAATTGATCACAGGGATCTACATATAACCTCCTCTCTGGGGGACGGGCAGCAGAGGGGTGGGTGAAGGGAGATGCCGGGCAGTGTAATATAAGATATATTACACTGGTATGGGTTGTCGTTGTCAAGTATAATAGCACAGCAGCCTAAGTGTTCAATTAAACGATAACAGGTAAGTGAAATTCACATCATCCATGAGCTGGAATATCATGCAGTTGTTAAAAAGTATGCTGTCCAAGAATATCTAATGATACTTGCATGCTGTACATTCACACTATGATGCTCAAGGGGAAAAGCATGATGTTGTGTTGTAGACACATATCATCTCAATGTGAAAAACAGAATCCTATGTATGCCCTGAACAAACCCAGGAAGAAAAAGCATCAGGGAGTTCTGCCGAGAGAGCAGTGAGTTTGGGTTTGCGTTTGCGTTTGGGAGGATAGACTAGAAGTGGCCCAGAGGTTGCCAAGGCCATGCATCGTTACAGAAACTCATCACCACCTCTTCCTTCTGTGGAGCGGGGGTACGCTTGACCTGCTCCGTTACTAACGGAGCTGTGATTTTCTGGGATTGTCTGTCATAATTAATAAAACCGAGAAGCTGTCGTGAAATCTTTATCATTCAAACTTTTAAAAAATTCTCTAATAAAAGATAGTGTCTTTTTCAGCGAGGGGGGATAGCCAGATGGAAAGGGAATGATAGGACTTAAATTGCACTGGGGCCAATCTGGTTCCCGTAGAAGATGCCCTGTGAGCGATATCACAGAGAATGATCTCGACTGCACTGGCCCTGGCTGTCCGGGGGCACCACCCCAGGTCAGAAGCTAAGGGGGCATTTCTGAAAGGCCCAGAGGAGTTAGGCCAGATGGGAGCCCCCAGGGTCCCCTTATTGTAGTCAAGAAGAGTCTGCGTACTATTTCAATCGCAGTGTCACCAGCCTCGCTTCACTCTCCGTCTGCTACCTCATGTTGATTCACGGGAGCTGTAGGACATTTCCATGTTAAAGTGGCAGCATCCCGGTTAATTGGGACACGGATGTGAGAGTGAGAATTCTGTGTTCACGAAAAATGTGGCAAAAAAGCAGTGGTGTTGTATGCTCGCCCCACCGCCGAAAACTCCACTGTGGATCAGACAGCTATTTTTGACCAAGGCCTGGAACGCAATTGGAATGAAAGGGATGATAGAGACACTCCGTTTTGACTTGCAAATGCCCTTAAAACGAAGACACAGAAGGATTCATCGTCATAAAGTGGGGAATGAATGTCAAGAACCACTTATTTCACTAGCTCTTATTTCTCGATGGGTGGGGATTATCTGACCCCACCCCCCTGCATCATTTTTTGAAACTTTTTATTGTGAATTGGGCATCAGTCTCCCAAGCACACTCGTGTCTCATCTCGCACGTCATACAGACTAGTTCAGCGCATCAGGCCCCACAATGCAGCCTCCCTCATCCCAGCGCCTCCGTCTCCCGTTTCCATCCCTCCTTCTGCACGCTGACGGGGCCAAGGGCCGCCCAGTCCCAGACAGTTGCTTGTGCTGAGACCTGGTTATTCAGAGGGTGGCGGACACCCTCAGGGTTACCGCTCCCCACATAGACCTGTCTGTTGTCTGCCCAAACATCGTGCCAATGGCATGAATTCCTTCCCAGGCCTGAAGGCCATAGACAGAGGGTTCCACCAGACTCTATTCGACCAGTAGGCCTGGCGGTTTTCGGATTTTGAGGTTTGTCCACAGGGCTCTGCCACTCTGTCCAGGGACTTCTGCTGCAGTCCCTCGGAGTGCGATCCGGGTGGCGGCGGGGCTCCCTTTAGGTCTTCTGGTTTCCGGGTGGTGGCGGCTGGGCTTCCCTGGGTCCACGCATCCCCTGGACACATTGCTCCCACAGGCCTTTCATTTGTTGTCAGTCTTCCTTGCTCCGGACAGGGAGGGGCCAATAGCAGCACCCCGTCAGCACCATTCCAAAGATTTTGAGACCACTGGGGAATTTTTACATACATCTATGCTGGGGTCTCACCGCCTGGGATTCTGACTCAATCTGAGGAGGAGCAGAGGGGGCGGGGCATCTGGAGCTGTTTTGAGAAAATGCACATTTACTATGCTTTGCTGTGGAGGCACCAGGAGAATGGTTTGCCGTATGAAGTGAGTCAGTCGAGAAAGGACAAGTGTTGTCTAAGCCCATTTCTATGAAACTACTAGACTAGGCAAGTGTATGGAGAGCACAGCATCATGGTGGTTCCCAGGAGGGCGGGTGGAGGGGAAAGAAGACGCCAGGGGGCAGAGACCCCGGGCATCTGTGAAGGGCGATGGAATCGCTTGGGAACGCAGAGGGTGATGGTTAGAAAGCATGAGGAACAGAAGGAGCGTCGCGGAACTATGCACGTGAAGGTGGCTGAAATGCTGAATGTGACATATTTATTGACCTCAATTGTGGGATATAAAAAGGCCTCTCCCCCAAATACGGGCCAAACCTAAGAGGCTGCTTGCCAGCATATGGTGGGAGGTCAGATGTGTGGAGACTTTCTCCCTGAAGGCATCAGCCTTCCAGAGCAATCAGACTACTGTCTGGTCCTCCGCAGGTGGGGCTCACACCCTACTGATAGGATAGTGATTGTTTCCGAGAGCTTAGAACTGGTCAAACCAGCTCAGTGACATCCAAGGTTAGGCTGTCATCCTGAATCTAGGATAGGCCCATCTTGTCATATATGTATCTCTAATCCCTCCTCCTCCTACTGTGCATACACCCCTAAATCGTCCCCCTCCCACTGCTGTATTACTTATAGTACAACCCCTTCCCATGACATATGGCATTACCTGTAATCAGGGGGCTTGCATGCCCCCAAAGATATATAAACGTTGGTTAGAAATAAATCGCTCACTCTCTCCTGCCTCCTCCTCCTCCCACATCCCCAAGTGGACCACCAAGAAGGGCTGAGGTGAGCATGCTGCTATGAAATGTGTCTGACTCCTTTATTTTACTCTCTTTATCTCTTATTCTCTAGACTGTTCTATAATCTTTACATTACAGCTGTACAATTGCACCTACAGGTCCTGTGCTGATTTGGGGGGGCTGGTTCCCCGCACATGCAATAAAAGCATGCAAACCAAACACGAGTTTTGTCCCCCTCCCCTGCGTGAGTTGAATGACCAATCAGGAATGAGACCCAGCAAGCTAGCGCAGTCTTCATAGGTGGGGAAAGAAACGAGGTCCTGGGGCGGGGAGCACTTGTGAGGGTCACGCAGTTAAGCGGGGGTGGGGGAGGGCGGGGAGACATAAATAAAACAGGCAGGTTGCAAACGGCTTACTTAATTCCACTTGGCAATAAGTGGACCCCACACGCTCACTTATAGTTTCAGAAAACAAGAAATAAAATCAAGAAACATTAGATTTGTAGTCATCTAAATTCATTCAGGATTTGAATATGCTGATTTCATGTACTAGTGTGTACATAATTGGGAAAACATATATTTTGAAGCTGTATTTACAAGTTTCTAAATGTTTTTCATTGTATGTGTCATGTAGCCTATACATCACAGCAAATATATGTTATCATAATATCATTATCCAAAGATACTGGGAAGAATCATAACAAGAGAATAAAGTAAGATCTAATCTTTTATAGAATAGAGTAAAAAAAGACTGACTTAAAAATTAAAACATACCTTATATGAACAAAGTTCATGTTAAAATTACTATAATGGACTGGCTCTTAGAATAGACAAAGAAGTGTTGATTGTTGTTGTTGGCATTTATTTCCCTTGAACAACCAGCCACATCCTTTATTTCCCATTTGACTTTCAAAATTGTTCTTTAAGAAAGCACATCAGCAAAAGCATTCCAGGGCCTCGTGGTTTTCCCGAGGGCTTACCCTCGGCCCTTGTTAGTCCAGTCTCTCCCTCCTAGAGCAGAGCGTTCATCCTGTCCTTATACCAGCGGCTCTCCAGCCTCACTTCACCAACTTCGTCAAAACCTTTTATCTGTTGAAGATATCATAATATCACTTCACACGCAATTTGCATGTGTTTGCATAAAATTTCATGTAATTACACTCCGTGAGAGCTTGATTCAGATGTCGGTCTAGCGTTATCAGGGATAGACGCTAATATTAAGTGAGAGTGATATTTGAAATGGGGACTGGTTTTGCAAGCTTTAAAATAGGTATTTTATTATACAGCAAAATCGTTTTCTCCATGCAGCACTTACAAAACGATGGACCCTTGACCCAGATCCGGAGGAGACAGGGTGTCCGCGTGGATTCCCGCGGCATGTGGGGATGCGCTGGCCCTCTCTGTGGGCTTTTTATTCTCTGTATGCGCTATTCTCTTACGTCTTTTTGGCTGCAGATTGCACTCCGGATCACAGGGGAGGGATCACACACTAGGGCCATTTGGCCATGGTGAGCAGTTGGACCCGGGCAAGGGAACCCAGGTCAACCACTGGGAGTCTTTCGCCAACGTTGTGGTTTAGTCTGGTGTGTTTGTAAATGCGGCGCTGAAGCAAACGGTCGCTAACAGAGAAGTCAGTCAGTGGTGTGTGGAATCTTGCCACTTACTTGACTGGTTTTAGAATTATAAATCGACGTCGTTTGTAAGCTTGTAGTCAAAATGGGAGGGTTGTTTAGTACGTTTAATAAAGGCCAGGGAGAACCAGATTCTGAGGATGAAGAAGATCAAGTCGTTGAATTAAACCGCAACGACCCTCACTAATCTAGACTCTCACTGGGGGGGAGGCAGAGGTGCCGGGGTGAGGGGGGGGAGCGGCAACAGCCAGAAGAGGAGTAGGCAGGTGGCCCTCAGAGGCAGAGGCAGCACGGGCAGGGCAGGGCAGGGCAGGGTTGCTCTAGTGCGCATGGGCCAGAGACCTCAGCACCAAAGAGGGGTGCAGCAAGCTGTGAGGCTAGGGGAGGGGCCCAGCTCATACCTTCGTTGGTCTTCCACCGTATACACTGTGATTTTGTGAGGCTCCTGAGGTCCACCCTGCCTGCGAACTGTGGCTATCCTTGGTAGAAGTACCCCTAAGAAGGTGGGCAGGCCCTTTGGTTGGATAAGGTGGGTATGGGGCCAGTGAGCCAGGGCCCAGAGATGGCGGAGGTATCCCTTGGTTCTCCAGGGCATGCAAACTGTCCGTCCACCCTCCACAAACGTGAAGCTGGTTGGGTCACTGTGGTACGAGGCTGCAAGGGACTCCTTGTACCCGTCACCTAGGAGTGAGTAGCTATCTCAAGCCTCTTCACCGAATTATTCTTTTGTTCATTGTAGATCTCATCAATGCTTTAAACCAGCAGTTCTTAACCAGGGGGTTGCGACCCCTTTGGGGGTCAAACGACCCTTTCGCAGGGGTCGCCTAAGACCCTATTTCTGATGGTCTTAGGAACCCAGACACAGCTTCTCTATCCATTTCCAGGCGGGTCCGCCCACATGCAAATACGCCCACACATACGGGGTCACCAGCACATGAGGAACTGTATGAAAGGGTCATGGCATGAGGAAGGTTGAGAACCACTGCTTTAAACCAACCTACTCTCCCTCTGGCTGCCAAAGTCTACATTGCATGCCCCAGGGGGCAGGTTCTGCCCTATGCCTACATTTTTTTATCTGCCCCATCCTCAGTTCTGAAACGAACACGGACACATGCATACATACGTGTGCACACATACACGCTTGTTTTGTTTTGTAGATGTAACTCACATACCAAAAAGCCACCTGTTGACAATGAGGGAGCTGTACACTGCCTCCCCCAAGGTGTGCTGAACACCCAAAGGACCTCATGGTCTGATTGGATATTTTCTGGATTGGGCATCTATGGCCGCTGTCTATTTTACAACATTGTCATCATTCCAGAACCAAGTGTCAACTTCTCATGGATTCCAGATCTTCTCGAGCCACGGAGGCTGGACAAACCCCTGAAACCATTGCCCCAAAATCATCTTTAAACCTTACCCCCAAAATGTTCCCTGAAATGTTCTTAACACTGAACGATAGTTGAGATTAACTAGTAAAGACTGTTAGTTGTGCTTTAAAATTAAAAACTGTGCTTTAAAAATAAAAACAAAAAACTGACCGCTGTGAAGTCAAAATGACCCTACCAGACAGAGTAGACTGGCCCACGCACTCTTTATGGGACTAGAAAGCTTTGTTTTTTCCACAAGCTTTTAAACATTCTATCTATATAAAATAAAGTGACAAGAGCTACTCCAAGGATGAGACAGGAGGCACGAGGACCGTGAAGTTTCGCTCCTGGGAGAGGAAGGGCCGGAAAAGAGGCGGATGGCGGTGAGGCCGCAGAGTGAAGACTTCCGTCAGGGTCACTGAGTTCTCAGTGAAGAAACTGGTGACCCAGTGGATGTTCTGCTGAGGACATATGAGGGGGGGTCTCAGGAGTGGTATGTCATTGGGAGTCACCCCTTGAAATTGCAGTATGCGTTTCTTAGTTTTGGGGGGGATGAAAACCAGGACTGATGAACTTAAAGAGTCAGCAAGTGGATAAGGGTTTTGGGGGGAGAAGGACAAAGAGCTGGTGGCGGGGTGAAGGGGTGATGATGTCAAGGGCCCCATAGAGAAAAAGAGTGCTTGGAAACTGATTGTGGTAGCACACATACATTTCTGCTGGACATGATTGAACTATGGAATGAGTGACGTATTCATCCCAATTAATTAAAAAAAGTAAAGCTTTTTTTTAACAAAAAACCTCATACTTAGCATTAACATCAATATCATGGTCTTTTACAAGCAACTTCTTTCACTTAGCCAAATATTTTCAAAGCCCGTTCCTGTTATAACATGAATCAATAGTGCATACCATTTCATGGCTCAATAATAGTCCATTGAATGGATACATCACATCTTCATGTGTCAGTTCATCAGTCAATGCCCATTTTGGTTGTTTCTGAGCATCATGAATAAAGCTGCCGTGAAGATTCACGTACGGTGTTGGTGTGTGGCTAAGTTTTTATTTCTCTCGGATATATTCTTAGGAGTGGAATCGCTCGTTCATATGACGGGGCTGCAAGGAGCACTGGTGGTACTGTCAGGTAGACATTGGACTGCTAACTGCAGGCTCAGCCCCTCGGTGGGCAAAAGACGAGGCTATCAGCGCCCATAGAGATGAGCAGCCTTGGAGGCCCTAACTGGGGTCACTGCGAGCCACAATCCACTCCGGGACAGTGGGCTGGGTTTGGGTTGGATGGTGCCTTCATGTTCAGCGTCATGAGGAACTGCCACGTTGATTTTGCAGAGTGGCCGGGCCACTATACTATCCTACGTGCCTGAATAAGGGCTCCGATGTCTCAACATCTCATCAACACCGATGACGGTCTGCCTTTTCAAAATGTGCGCCATCCTGCTGGGTGGTTTTATGGTTTTGATTTTAATTTCCCTATGGTTCATCAAGGAGCAAGTTGTGGTTCCACAGTGGACTATTCACTTTCCACGCGGGAGACGCAGGTCTGATTCCGAGTCAACGTGCCTCGTGTATGACCACCATGCAGTGGAGTGAGCGTGTCGCGATGACACTGAGCTGGGCAGTAGTTTCCCGACTACAGTGAGCTAGGAAGAGAGGCTTGGATCTGCTATTGAAAGTCAGCCTATGAAAATGTTATGGCTCAAACAGTGCAGTCTGCATCCAGTCACACACAGAGGGTACTGAACAACCAGACATGTCCGCCCCATCGTGTACGGTACTGCCATCACACGGTGGCAGCTAACAACCACTAGTAGTGCTCAACTTCTTTCTGTGTGCTTATTGGCCATGTACATGTCTTATTCAGGGTAATATCAGATCACATTCTTTACCATTTTGAAACAGGGCTAACTTTGGGTTGCTGAATAGATATTCATTGTAAATTCTACACTCAACTGTCTTATCAGATACATAACTTAACTCCCAATCACATATGATCAAGAACCAATGGTGTTTAAGGAAGAAGTGCATGCTGCACTATGGGCATTGGTGAAAAACTAGGCTTCAGGAATTGACAGGACACCAACAGAAACCTTTCAATAAATGAATGCAACAGCAAGTGCTCACTCATCCATGTCAAGAAATTTAGAAGACACTCACCTGGCCAATCAAGTAGAAGAGGTTCTTGTCTGTGCCCATTCCAAAGAAAGGTGATCCAACAGAATGCACAAATTATTGAACAATGTCATCGATATCCTATGCAAGTAAATGCTTTCTGGCTATTATTATGTGCTGTGTATTAGCACATACTTTGATTAGTTATTCCAGATGACATAAGGGGGCAACCAGAATAATTATTTTTGGTATAGAAGCCTAACTCATTGTGTCCTCTCTGAAACACACACTTTACTGGGCTGAAAGGGAATGGCTTTAGATGTGCTAAGGGTGATCCGAGATCATTCAGAAACAGTTGCAACTGTACATGGATGAGGCGCTGTCAGAAACTCAACTCGGCTTCGGAAGAGCATGTGCAATGAGGGCTATCGTTGCTGACATCGAGTGGGTCTTGGCTGAGAGTGGAGAACACTAAAGAAGATTACCTTGTTTTATTAACTGGGCAGATCATAACATGTTGTGGATATCATTGTAAAGAACGTGAGTCCCAGAACACACCTTTGTGCTCAAGCAGAACTTGTGCATAAACTGAAAGGCAGTTGTTCAGAGACAACAAGGGGAGAGTGCATGGTGTAAAATCGAGGCGTGTGTCTTGATTCTCTTTTCACACTTATTCAATCTGTACGCTGAGCAAATCATCCAAGAAGCTATTTTACAAAGAAAAACACAGCGTCAAGCCTGGAGGAAGGCCCATCCCCTTTAGAGTGCAGGAAAGCAGAGCTGTCATTTTGAGGACTGAGGTACCCCTGACCCAAGCTGTGATATTTTCAGTTGCCTCATATGAATGCAAAATCTAAACTGTGATGAAAGAAGGCCAAAGAAGCATCGGTGCACTTCCATTATGAGGTTGGGAAAGAGCATCGGCAATACGATGGATTGCCAGAAGAACTTCCAAGAGCAGAAGTGTCTTGGAAGAAGTACAGCTGGAATGCTCCTGAGATGCCAGGGTGGAATTGCACCCAGAAGCCCTCGGGTTCATCTCTCGGACCGAGCAGCAGGGCTGCCCCTTGGCAGACCACGTCAGGGATGTTTTCATCACTGCCCACCCGGGTTCTTCCGGCAACCCCTCCTGATGTCGCTGGACTCCGAAGATGAGGCCCAAGTTCTTTGGTTATTGGGGATAAGGCCCAAATTCTAAAAGGGCTCCTAGAGGCTTGCGCTCGGGTTAGAGTTGGCATTTGCTCGGTGGCTGCTTGGTAGTACCCAAAGGCCTTCTCCCCCGGCTGGTTTATGTGATCTGTAAAAAGGGTCAGGAGAGCAAACAGGAGATGAAGAAATGATGTGAAGCAAACAGGCTGTCCCCCAGGTCCCACCGCTGCCTAACACCGATGTCAAGGTTAGCCCATTGGAAAAGTTGGCAATCCAGACCATCTTATAAAGACAAAAGCAACAACCTGTCCACCTTCACTTGGACTCTTGTTGACACCTGAGGCTGATTTATCCGAAGGATAAGGAGGAGTCATGTTTGTGCCTGGTAAGCCGGCTTTGGAAACGGTACATATATCATCAGGGTGAATATAACCACACTCATGCAAAGACATCGGTCATCGGACAAGATTAAAATGGTTCATTCTAAGAGATTTGGGACACCTTAAGCCATCAGTGGTTACACATTGGGATGCTGACCATTAGGTCAGCCGTTCAAAATTACCAGCCCCTCTGAGGGAGAAAGAGGAGGGTTCTATACCCATACAGAGTAGCAGTCAGAAAACCACGGGGGCAGTTCTGCCCTGGCCTCCAGGCTCGCTGAGTCAGAGTCGACTCAATGGCAGCAAGTTTGGGCTTTTTATGGGTGTATTTTGCATCTATTAATCAGGAAGTCTGAAAAGCTTTGCAGCGCCATTCATATTTTCACTGCCCACATGACGCAGAACCTGAAGAGCAACAAATTATCATCATGAGAGTCTGAAAATGTGGTTGACCTATATTTGTACAGAAACAGCTCACATAGGTAAGTGAATCATTGTTGGTCTTTACAAGTATAAAGCCAATGGTCCACAGGAAAATGGGGCTTTCACCTTATGAACCTTTATAAGGGCTCCTGCTACCTTCCTCTTGCCAACCCCTTCATAAGGCTTTCATGTATTGGACGATGCGCTGCTGAACAATGATAAAATCATGAAATGTGC
The DNA here is from genome assembly GCF_000313985.2 of Echinops telfairi. NCBI lineage: Eukaryota > Metazoa > Chordata > Mammalia > Afrosoricida > Tenrecidae > Echinops > Echinops telfairi. The sequence goes on along the minus strand of NW_022103906.1, from coordinate 98,726,273 downwards.
TGAGACCTTAATAAGCTGAACCCACATTCACAGTCCTAAATCTCAAATCATTTCAAGGGGCCTCAAAGAAAACTTTATTGTCATCGAGTCAATTCTAAGGGTGGCCCTATAGAGCAGAATAGGACTGCCCCTGTGGGGTTCCGAGACGGTAACTCTTCGGGGGAGTAGAAAGCCTCATTTCTCTCCCTGGGAAGCGGCTGGTGGTTTCCAATGGCAAACCCTACAGTTAGTCCAACAGGTGATGCTGCTCTTCAGAGAAAGCCCCCATTGACGCCTCGCTGGAAATACCCACACAAGTGCAATTCACCACCAACAGCACAGTAAAATGGATGAGGTCTTCGATCCCAGAATCAGGCTCTAAGTAGATCATTTAGCATTCAATAACTCTCCATGTGCGTTTTAGGGGGGCCTGTGATCGGGCCTGCCCTTCTTGCTTGCACCTGGCTCCCAAACTGCCACCATTCATCAGTCACCGGTATTTAGTAGATTTGTAAATAACCTTGGGCCTGGAGAACAGCCCTGCAGCTCCACCATAGCTCAGCCGCCTGTGAGAAATTATCTCTATTCACGGGTCGCTCCCTGATCAGTAAAGTCATTTCACCAGGTGGAAAATAAACAGGGCTCTTTTGCGTGCACCTATGAAAGGACAGCTAGGCAAAGACGCAGCATGTCAACAATGTCTTCTGTACATGACGCTGATCAGGCTTCCACTGGGCCATCATGTGCACTCTTCTTGGCCAAACGATTCCACGGCCACCATCTTCCACCATCTTCCACTCACGACCCCCCATTAGGCTCCCATCCAACCACTGGGGTTGCTGCTGTCCATTTGGTCCGACACGTTGGACCTGCTGAGTCAGTTCCCAAGCACAGCTCCTCTTTGGTACCACAGAACCACCCCCCTCCCCTGACCTGCACCATCCTCACCATTTTTATGTTTGAGCCCAGCAATGCAGCCACCGTGTCCACCCACCTTGTCGAAGGGCTTCCTCTCTCTCATTGCCTCCACTTTCCCAAGCATGACGTCCTTCTCCAGGGACTGCTCTCTCCTGACAACACGTCCAAAGCACAGGAGAGGAAGTGTCCCCATCCCTGCCTCCAAGGAGCATTCTGGCTGTACTTCTTCCCAGACAGATTTGTTTGTTCTTTTGGCAGTGCATGGACTGGCCCCACACAGATACCATTTTAAAGGAATATAATGCTCCAAGCAGACATACTTACTAATTATGATCGCTCAAAGAAGACTTCAGGAGATGGTTTTGGTGTAGAGTTTAAAACAGAATGTTTAGAGATGACCTCAGAGCAATCAATCAATTTGGGGGCTCACTCAGCCTCAGTGATTCCAAAGACTCTGGATTCCATACAAGTATTTGAGATTCACTTCCACCCTTCTCCCGCTTGTGATCCGGAGCCCTCTGTAGAACCTTTGCTGGGAGTGCTGAGTGACGGCAGTCAGGCAGCTGTTCCTCATGGAGACAACCAACCACACGTTCCACTTCCTCCTCTGATACACAGGACCCTGTGAGGTTGCCAGTGGGACTGGCTGTCCTACATAAGTGAAGCTTCCTTTGTGATACGAGTAGTTTCCCAATTTGCCTGGTGTCAGCATTACCAGTGACGCCCAGAGTCAGCTCTTCTTGATGTTCGGTGACAGTTCCAACTCACAGAAACCTTATGAACAATAGAATGAGACACTGCCCGGTCACTTCTGCACCAGCCTCACCATTGTTCTTAGGTTTGAGCCCATTGTGGCCTCCACTGTGTCCGTCAGCTTGTGGACGTCTTTCTCGTTTCCCCTCGGACTGCCTGGAGAATGCAGTGGTGCGCACAGCCCCAAGGTCACAAGGATAATGCTCGTCACATCTCCACCCGAAAGGAGAGTCTGAAATCCTTAAGGACTTGGCATCGGTGGATGTCACCTTCAGACTCAGACTTCTCTACTGGTTGGCAGACTTGGCACTGCAGCTACTTGACACCTTGATGTCTCTCCTGGTCTTGCGCTCTTAGCAAATGATGTTGAACAGTGGCCTGCTTCTTAAGTTTCTTCTGAAGGACCACTGGAAGGCTCAAACACTCAGGCTTCTTTGAATTACACCGTAAAGGGACAAAGCCAAGACACATGACCCTCCTCCCTCGGTTCAGAAATATCAGCCGTCTTTTGAATACAATTGCCCTGTTGTCCAAAAGGATTTTCACAGAAACCCAATTTTGACTTAGGTGCAGAAAGGAACGTGATGTAGGCTGGAGCCTGGGTCTGCTTATGGACACAATGACTAGGACACTGACTTTCTAGCGTTTAAGCCAGAATCTTCGTGAACATTCTGCAATGTTTGAGTTGTCCTACACCAGTTACTTGCACATGGTAAGGAGGCAGGCATGTAGACAGCCTCTCCACCATCAGGTAGGCACACTACAGGAGCATGAGGGTGTGAATCGCCCCCACCCCCAGGAGCATGGCAAAGGCAAGCAACTTTCCCTAATGGGACCTGACTCTGGGCAGTAAGACCATCGGCTGGTTAACCCTGTGGGGCTTGGGGTTCTGGGAAACCCACACTTATATCTGGGGGGACTTCTGCCTTATTTCACAACCACCAGAGAATTCATCTTGCTTTTGACTGGTGTTTTTTGTACACATGGCTCATCACGCATTGGGGAGAGCATCCTGAAGGGTGGGAACGCCAGCTCGCTCCTTCCCTGTGCTCAGAGAGAACCTGTCCACAGACCACAGGGCACTTCTTCCTACAGAGGAAGGGAACACTTCCTGTTTGTTTTCCAAACCGTTTTCTATTGTGAATTAGGTGGGGCTTTCACTCACTGCCATCGAGTCAATGCCAACTTTTTTAAATTTCGTGTCTAAAGTGAAGTGAAATCACTTGATCCGGCCCTTCTACCCAGGGCCCTTGTCACTTTGTAACCTTCAAACCCGCTGCAGAGGGCTCCGCTCAAGAACCGGTCCTTTTGCCCTCGGGAGAGATGAAAGTGAGTCCTCCCAGAAGCCACGGCAGAGCAATCCCAGTAATCCAGTGGGCACGTGGGAGATTCCTGCTGGAAGTGGAGGAGGCAGCCTTGAGACCAGGGACAGACTGGGCAGAGGCCAAGGACCAGAGAGAGATAAGCCTGCCAGCTCTGCCGAGAAGCAGCATTGTGGACAGAAGAGCTACATTCTTGACATTCTTTAACCTGTGGGCTTCTGACCACAATCATGAGCAGTGTCTATGAGCCCTGGGTGGCCACTGCGCAATATTCCCACACTCAGCAGAGAAGCAGAGGGCCATGGGAGATACAGTGGGTGTCAGAATTAGATAAAGGAGGTTGGCATGTGGACATGTGTCAGACTTCCACCTCATAGGAAACTCACAAGGAAAATTCTACCTGTTTGATAGGGTGGCTATGAGTTAAAATTAACTCCATGGCATTGTGTGTGTGTGTGTGTGTGTGTGTGTGTGTGTGTGTGTAGTTAGATAAGGCTGAAAGAGAATATAGTTACTGAGAGATGTAACAATTGGACTGTTTGATCTGAGACCAGGACTCTTTGCCAAAGAATTCCCTTCCTCCCCAGTGTTAGGCATTGGCCGTAAAGGACTGCTCCTATCATTAGCAATGCAAGGGTACAACAACCAAGTAGCCATAGCCCTTTCTGCTTTTTCTCCTCTAAGAAAGGCAGATATTTACTGAACAAGCCAGCTGGCTCCACCAACCCGAGCTCTATTAACCTCGATGGCACTACAAAATGAAATTCGCACACTAAGCTAGTTCACAGGAGCAGCAAGTTCAGAAGATGGCTGGAAGGGTCTGAACTTGAATACAGTCCTACAGTGACCTCATCCCAGCTCTGCTTTCAAAAGTGATCTCTCGGCTTGGAGGCTTTCCAGAGGTGGTGAGTCCAATTTTCTAGCCTGGCATGTTAAATATCATCATGGGTTATACTGAAACTTGCTCCACGGATAGTTTTGGGTTTTATGCCAATGTGATTTCCTATGACTTGGATAAAATTGCTCCTATCACATTGAGAGGCCTAGAGAGAGAGAGAGAGAGAGAGAGAGAGAGAGAGAGAGAGAGAGAGTGTTTTGGAAGAAGGGGTAATACTGGGTTGTATGGAGCCCGTACTACTGGCAGTGTGACCCCAGTTAAATTGATTCATAGAGCATCCAATTCATTTTTATCATAGCATTTCAGAACATCATCCATGAAACAGGGTCCATATACACGCAGCCTTCAAAGCCATGAGTAAAATTCTAAAGCTCTTCCTGTCCCTTGAAACCGTATCAGACTAACAGCCCACCAGCCGGTCTCTCAAGGCCCTAGACACTGGAGCTGAATCGACAAACTGTCAAACATTAAAAGCCTGAATAACTGGACATCAACAGAGGATCTGACGGGTTCAAGTAGGCTAGAATTGGTATAGAAGATCCAGATAACTCAGTCACTATTAATTATGAGATAAAGAGGGTTGAAAATTAAATGGCCAGTTTTCATAAAGACTCGCACCGTGAGAGAGATGTAACTCTCTGAGTCAATTGATCTTTGTGGGTCTAAGAAGGACATGAAATTGATAGTGCTTATATATTACTGAGTTGCTGGTAGAATATTGCTGGGGCTCTACTGCCTTTAAAAAAAGCAGAAGAGGTATCTCAACAAGAATTAAGGCAGGGAAGATTAAATATATGTGAAAATAGAGCTCAGAAGGGTGCCAAAGAAAAGGCAATGGTGAAACTCAAGCCAAAGCCTAACTCACTCCCCTCAAGCGATGCAGACTCACAGTGTGGGGTTCAGGACAGCAGGACAGCCCTGGGGAGGCTCCAAGACGGTAACTCCTTTCCTTTTCCTTTTCCTTTTTTTGTTTTTTTAGATTTTAAGATCTTTTTTTCTTTCCCAACAGCTTGATTGGCATATAATTCACATAACGTACAATTCCATAGTTCAGTCACATTGAGAAGAGCTGACTTATACAATCATCACCACAATCAGTTCTAGAGCGTTTTCTTCAATCTCGTACTCACTGTATTGGTTTCCCATTTCTCCCCAGCCTCCCCACCCACACCCCCAAGGAGCCATTAATCCAGTGACTGTCTCTGTAAAGTGACCTATCCTGGAGTTTATATGCCAAAATCCATTTTAAAAACAAACAAAAATTAACAACACTAACCAAATAAAACATAAAAACCTCAACTGAAAAGAAAGCAGAAAATATTTAAAACTAGAGCAATTTTACATGGATCACAAGGGTGTTCACATGACAGGGTGCTAAATTTCAACCTCACTGCAACTGCAATGGTCCTGTTCCCAATGCATTCTGCAAGCGAGCACCCTCTTGCCAGCCCTGGCCCATGGTCAGAGGGGTTCACCAGGGGCTGGTCCATGTACATTCCCCCTTCAGTTTTGTTTTGTTTAATTGAAACATCTTTAAAATCAGTCAAAAGGGAGATCAAATGATATTACATTTGGCCTCTGCATCTGTCATAATCAATGTTGCAGTGTTTTCTGTCTGATGAGAGAGCAATACGCATTCCTCAGTTATGATTGGAGGAATTCACCAGAGACTTAATCCATGTATGGACCTGTAAATGGATTTTGTGCTTCAACTCTCATCCACAGCCTTCTGAAAACCAGGTGTTCAGAATTTAAGCTCTAATCCCATTCCCTCCTCCAGGTTTGGACTTTATGATTTACAATCCTTGGATCACCCAGGCTGGGGTACTTCTTCCATGTAGACTTAGTTGACTCCTCACTTAGGTGGCTGCCTATTTGAGAAGGAGCCTTTAAGACTTCAAATACAATTCTTTCTTTCCCCCCCCCCCAACATAGATTCAATTTTATTTATTTATTTTATTGTCATTTTTTTTATTTTTATTTTTTAAAATCATTTTATTGGGGGCTCTTACAGCTCTTATAACATTCCATACATCAATTGTCTCAAGCCTATTTGTACATATGTGGCCATCATTTTCTAAACATTTACTTTCTATTTGAGCCCTTAGTATCAGCTCTTCTTTTTACCCCCTCCATCCCCCCTCATGACCCCTTGATAAATTATAAATTATTATTGTTTTCATGTCTTCCACCGACCGCTTGTCTCCCTTCACCCATGTTTCTGCTGTTCATCCCCCTGGTGGTGGGGGGGATTATGCATCCAGTATTACAAAGGTTCCCCCTTCCGCCCCCCCATCCCCCACCCTTTTCCCTACCTTCCTGGTATCACTACTCCCAATTCTGTTCCTGAGGGGTTTATCTGACCTGATTTCCATTTGTTGTGAGCTCTTATCTGTACCATATACATTCTCTGGTCTAGCCAGAACTGAGAGGCAGGTCTGGGGTCATGATAAGTGGGGTGACCAGAGGAATATTGTGTGTTTCATACTATTCTTTCTGGTAGTCAGGAATCATCTGGTTTCTTCACCACACAACATCCATATCTTCAGTGATCTCTTCGTGAGGGCGAGCATCGAGCAGGGCCATGGCATAAGAACTAATTGTTCTTAGATTGGGCTAGAATTAAGTGCAAGGCCAAAATCCATTCATGCATCTGTGGCCTATACATGTCTCTAGCTCACCTTAAAGACAGTGCTGTCATCTCATGTTAGAGAACATGATCAGTCACCCCAACAGCCGCACTTCCTCTGCCATCAAGCCAATGCTGACCCATAGGGACCTAAAGGGTCCCCTAAATATTGGGCGAAAATACAGCGGCAGAAATCTTCATGGAAAGGAGCAGACTCTTAGAAGAGACATTTCAGTGGAAAATAGGAATTCAGGGGAAAACAGGAATTCCCAATAGTAGAAAGGTAAGATATTAATTATTGGGTCAGCCCCACACCACTGCAATGAATATCACAATCAAGTGAGTTGTCCAGACTCTTTTATTTCCCGGTGCATGTAAAAATTATGTCTACACTATACTATAATCTATTAAACATGCAATAACATCTGAATAAACTTTAAATATCTTGAAACTTACAAACATAAAGACATGAAGTGAGCACATGATACTGGGAAAATGGTAATGACAGCCTTGCTCAATGCAGGGTTGCCACAAACTCAAATTTTTAAAGAATGTAATATACGTGAAGTCCAAAAAAGCAAAGTGTGATTGTGAAGAAATGCTGTAGAGGCCCCATCTGGCCTCCTCTAGGCCTCCACTAGGGAGGGTCAAACTCCACATTTGTCCAAGGGTGAGTCCACTGAGGCAGAGAGCAGGTATACCTCCATCCTTCCATCTCCTTTACCTGTTCTGACACCACTGTCCCGTCCCATGACACATGCTTCTTTGTTGGGCTCACTGATCCATTCCAATGACTGCACGGTACTCACGGACAACACTCATACCCATAAAGTTCATTACGGACGTTATCAGGTTACACGTTAGGATCAGAAATGTCAAGGGTACAGTTCTTTGATCTGCCTCCTCTCAACCATGCTCACAGCTGTGCCTCTTTCTGGTTCTCCGTCTCTCAATCATACAGCCATCTGGCCTCTGCCTACTTGGGCGAGTGTTGCAAGCTCCTTTAGTTCTGATAATGACAGTACTGAGAGTACTGATAAATGCCCCAAGGGCTCTCCATCCTTCAAGTCAGTCTCCTGTCTCAAGACACTCAGCTTAACTCATTGTTTGGGAAGTCCACCACTCCGTCCGCCTCATTGTCTCTGATGTCACAGGGAGATCGCCCACATGCTCCTCTCCTGGCTCTACTTTCTGCATGGTTGTGAGAGTCTCTTTCCTGCTTCTGAAAATGGCTTACTGGATGCCTACCAAATGGCAAAACCAATCGATCCTCTCATTAGCCCCACATCCCCTATTTGCTTCTTCCCACCGAGTCATTTGGTGTGAGTCGTTTGGTGTGAGTCGTTTGGTGTGAGTCATTTGGTGCGAGTCGTTTGGTGTGAGTCATTTGGTGTGAGTCATTTGGTGCGAGTCATTTGGTGTGAGTCATTTGGTGTGAGTCATTTGGTGCGAGTCATTTGGTGCGAGTCGTTTGGTGTGAGTCATTTGGTGTGAGTCGTTTGGTGTGAGTCGTTTGGTGTGAGTCGTTTGGTGTGAGTCATTTGGTGTGAGTCGTTTGGTGTGAGTCGTTTGGTGTGAGTCGTTTGGTGTGAGTCATTTGGTGTGAGTCATTTGGTGTGAGTCATTTGGTGTGAGTCATTTGGTGTGAGTCATTTGGTGTGAGTCATTTGGTGTGAGTTACAAAGGCAGGACCAGGAAAGCTCTGCCGAGTGATATCGATTCACTGCAGCCTGTGGTAAATCAGAGCACAGGAGAGAAGAAAAAGGATCTATCTCATCTGAGTTCCCTATAGTAAGTGTGGCAGTTACATAACCTGGTGTCAATGTGAGACTATGAAGAGTGGAGGGGTGGAGTCTATCTAGCCTGTCAGTCAGGTTGCAGCTTGATGACCTCATTTGGAGGCGCTACAGAGATAAATAGCTCGCTGGAGGTCAGACCCACACTCATGCTCTGTTTAGTATTCCTGCTGACAAGACCCATGGAGCTAAGCTGATGGAGCTGGAGACTTGGAGCTGGAGGAGCCAGGTGGAGACCCACACCAGCACTGAGATGCTTCCACTGCCACCGGATCCACAAGACTCTCCACCCACTGGCCTGTGATCTTCCTGCATTTGGTGTCATTGCATGTGTTGCGTGAGTCTGAAGAAGAATTTATAGACTGGTATCAGACTTAAGAACTTGATCTGGACTGGGCTGGGATGTTTTCTTAATGTATAATTACTCTTTGATATAAAGCTCTTTCCTATTCACATATGAGTCTCCCTGGATTTGTGTCTCTGGTCTACCCAGACTAACACAGTAAGCAAGACGGAAGAAAAGCGAAACTTCTGAGCATGTTCTCATCACATTCCAATGCTCCACAGGGCAGCAATCCTTCTCAGAGATGGCTTCGATGAACCGATGCCCTGATTTACACAATCCCACCGTGGATACTTGGGAATGTGGCGGTGTTGCCTGTACCTGCCATTTGCACTGAGACAGCTCAGGCAGATCTCCAGAACCTTCGGCAGGGGCAGAAGGTGCCTAGAAGCACGCCCCTCCCGAAGGGTGGTATGGTCAGCACCGTGCGGCTGCTGTGAGGATTCTGGGCTGTCGAGGGTGCTGTGCCTGAAGCTGGGTTTCTGCTCTGTGCAGCCACCTTCCCAGCAAGCGTCCCTCTCCTTTGAAATGAATGGACCTTAACGCCCTCAGTATGTTCACGGGGATCTTTTGAACCTTGCACATTACCTAACGTGCATGCGCAGGCACAAATGAAAAGCATCATGCTTCCGGTCGGCAAGAAGGACTTTCCTATAAAGGAAAAAGAACCAGACGAGTGGGCACTGGATTCCCAATGGAAACTCTAGAAATTAACAATGGACTAGAATCTATGGGCTAATTAAAAAAAAATCAAACCAAGAATCCTATGCCCAGCCAGGATGAACAGAAAAAAAGATGTCATGGAAGTGCAAGACCTGGAAATGATGTCGCTCTGTTGGCTCGTGGTCTTAGCTGTCTGACCCACGCCCACCCCTGGGAGCTCTGGGGAAACGCATGACAGGCATACCTCGTTTATTTCGCCTCGCTGTGTTTGCCGACACGGTGCTTTCACAAAGCAAGGGCTGCGGCACCCCGGCTTTGAACAAGTATTCAGCGCCATTTTCCATCGGCATGAGCCTCTGGGTCTGTCATATTTTTGCGATTTTCACAAAAAGTTCCCCTAAGGCCATTGCACATATGCACTGGACACCACACACACACACACACACACACACACACACACACGGTGTGACTTGCTTGATGGGGAGAGTTGCTTTATGACTGTGGTCTAGAGCTCAAGCAGCAATATAGTGAAGGCAAGCCTATACAGGAGTGGCCCAAAAGGGCCGGCCACGGGTCCACCAGAACCACGCTGCCTCTTCTATGAGCAGGGACTGCTGCGGGTCCTAGGAGGTTCCGACCCCCGTGTCACCTTGCATGCCCCTGAAGATCTAATCTCGCCACGTGCATGGCTGCCAGCGCACATTCCTTCCTTCCTCGCGTCCAGTCTCCTGAGAGCAGGGCGGAGATAGGGAGAAGCCTAACGTGACTCCCCATGCTTCTGGCCTTAACTCCTAGGACTGGGAGTCTGACGGCATCCCAGTCTCGTGAGTCGATGGCAAAAGTTATTTCTTCAGATGTGAGCGGGTTATTCTGAGTCAATCGGATGGGCCCGGTCGCAGCCCGCTTTCTCTGGCTGGGGAGAGAGTCAGGCGGATGGGAAGCAAGAGAAGGACTCAACACGTTACTCGGCTTTGAAAACGGACGGCGTGTGAGTCGCTCCCAGGTGAAGCCAGAAGGAAACGGGGCCTCGGTCCCACACACCCAACCAGGACACGGAGTCTGCCAATGACCAGAATAAACTGGCTTACAGTCTTCCTTAGGACCTCCAGGTAGAGCCCAGCCCGGCTGACGTCCTCACTGGGGCTTTCAGACCCTGGGAAAAGAATCCATCCTAGCACCACCAGACTTCTGACCTACAGAAATGGTGACGTAGCAAGTAAGTATTGTTTGCAGCCACTAGACTGATGGTGAGTTGTTATTCATCGATAGAAGCCTCCAGCTTCAGAAGCATCTGAGAAATGTAACCTTTGCTTCCTCTCCTATTAAAAAACACCCCCGAGAGGTTGTTCGGAGCATTGGGCATGGAAGTCTACGGCAAGTTCGACAATCACCCATGTCCCAATTGAAGACTTCAAGCTCATCAAGAACCAAGCTCACTGCTATTGAGTCGATGCCAATGCACAGTGCCCCTCAGGGCAGGGCAGAGGTGCCCTGTGGGTTTCTGAGACTAACTCTTTACCAGAGTAGAAAGCCCAGTTTTTCTCCCAAGGTGCATCTGATGTTTTTGGACTGTGGACCTTGTGGATCACAGATAGAAAGAGGAAGCAGAGTGTAAGGGCGCCTCTGAGAGCCTTACGGAGTCCTGTCACCCAAAGCCACCAACTCCTCAGTCCCAAAGGGAGCTGTAAGAGGGGCAAGAGGGAGGGAGAGCCAGGGTGACTGGTGAGGGCACCGTAGGGTGCACAGACCTGGGATCTGACGACCCCAGCGAGACCACGGGCATTGGCAGTGGATGTCCATCTACAGCCCCAAGGACTAGATGATGCAATACATTCGGCTCTCTGAAACTATTTGGAGCATAGGGAGGGGAGATGCTAAGGATCAAATAATTCACTTGAATCCTAATTTGGAAGCGATCTGAGTTCAATCTGAATTGGTAAGGCTAACCGTTCATTAGCAAGTGGAAATGGGGCTTTGATAACCAAAACCAGACCCTCTGTCCTTGAGTTGATTCTGACTTGGAATGACCTTACATGGGTCACTATATAGGGTTCGAGTGACCCTATATAGGTTCTTAGGCTGTAAATCTTTAGGGAAGCAGACAGACTCTTCTTTCTCCCTTGACACAGCCGGTGAGTTTGAACCTTGAAGGGAACAGCTCAATCAAGACTCGTTGGAACTTTTATTATTCAAAAGCTCCCTTCCATGGAGTCAATTCTGACTCTGAGTGACCTTACGGGACAGAGCAGAACTGTCCCTGTGGGCTTCTGAGACTGTCACTCTTTACGTGAGAAGGAAGCCTCATCTTTCTCCCGCAGAGCAGCTGGTGGTTTCAAACTGCTGACCTTGTGATTAGCAGCCCAACGCATAACCGCCTCTGCCACCAGGGTCCCTTGGAGCTTTGTAAAGTTATATTTAATTCAGATGTAGGTAAATAAGGAAAGCTCAATTACTATGCACCTGAGTTTTGTGACAGTAAATTTTGTGTTCATTATATAATGATTTGTGGCCAATTGTTGACATGGATTTCTGTTATTATCAAGTCTGACTATCATGAAGAATACTGTAGTACTTAAGATACATAATTAAAAATAATATCATTGGAAAATAAATTGCAGAACTGAAACGCTGATGAAATATTTAGTCGGCATTCAAAACAAAGAGTTTGAACTCCCCTGCTGCCTGCTTAGACTCTGTCACAAGGCTCTGAATTCTGTTTTGTTTTGTTTCATTATTAACATCAATGTGTATCAGGGGAAAAGCACACAGTAACAACCACGGTCGATTGCTGACTCCGACGCGGTTCCGGAATGTAAGTGTTGGCCAACGTGAACTCCACAGCCTGGCCAGGAGACACCGCCGCCTCCGTTGGACACTGAACCTGGCAGGGGTGGAGCAGATGTACCCCGAGCCCGCATCCCTCCCACCGCCCTGCTGTCTTTATGGCCATGGAAAGAGGATTCTCCTTTCTAAAAGTCAGTTATGCTCAGGGATTTCTCAGAGCCTTGCTGCAGCTGAGAAGGTACTAGAACATTTTTTTCCCCAAGATCCTTTAGTGCTCTCTTTCTGGGTCTCACATTTTCCATCTGCAGAACGAAGGTGCTGGATTTTGGAGCATCTAATAAATTGACGTAGGGTCACCTGGCCCAAGTCATGACCTTTGCATCCACCTCATCTGTGTGCAGAAGTCGGGCCATGAAAAGGAAGACAGGCAAAAAGTGCACGCATTTGAACTGTGACATTGTCAAAAATATGGATCATACCACGGACTACCAGAGAATAAACCCATCACTCTCACAGGAAGACAACTGCCATGGTCCGTGGAACTGAGGAGGCGAGACGTCAGCGGCCTTTCTCTGTGCGCCTCGTCGGAAAGGACCGATGGCTAGGGAAGGATGCCAGGGATGGGAAAGGATCAACACCTGTCTCCCAGCCGGTTAGACTGTCCCACGATGCAACAGTCCTTCTCACGGAGGGCCTCAATCTCAGGTCAGCTTTCTCTCCTGCCTTCAATCGTGTGGTGATGCGTTTCTTGCGCAGAGCAGTCTTGAGCCGCTCTGGGCTGGGCCTGGCATTCTTTGCGCGGTGCGAACGGGCTTCTGTGCCACACAGGACCCTTGCCCATCCTCCCACCAGGAGTCATGCGGAAGGCTGGGTGTGGGCAGATTCTTGCAACCCAGTCACTGTGGCCCAAAGAAGACATGGCTGAAACGTAATGTCAGTACAATTCCACTGTGGGTGGCGTGGGGCTTGTGGTCACCATGAACGAGGCACGGTCACGAGTTTTCAGGGAGTGCTGGGAACCAGTACTCACGGTGCCAGGGTGGATTTCGCAGTGTCAAGACAAACGAGGGAGCCAACCTCAAATAAGTGGCATTACAGAATTTTAGTGGCGAGTTAATCTATCGTTTTAATACTAAGAGTGTCCAAACAGTTATAATATTGGGAGTAATCACAGCGCTGTAGGCTTTTTCTCATTGCAGGAGATGGGAAACCAGCCCGGGGCCATGCACTTGACAAGGAAGAACAAAACAGACAGCTCCGGCCTGAAACGGGAAGAAGGGCACCTAATAAACGGCACCTTCTGAGGAGTAAATTCATCAAACCAGTTGGGCAGCCTTATTTTCTCCTTTCTTCTCCCTGCTGGCATCCCGAGATGCATGCACACACGCAGGCACGCCCCTCCCTGAGACTTGATGTTTGTTAGCAAGATTAAAAATGATACAATTCTAGGCTAACCACCTCCCTTCCCCTCCCCCAGGGGCCAAGGGACCAGAATGTACTAGGATGTCTGTTAGCAGAGTTAAAAAGATACCATTAGTCACATAGGCTTGGGGGATTAAACAGCTGGGAAAGTAACCTTTCTTAGTCCTCCATGCATGTTAGGGACAGCAGGGCAGGCCAGAGAGGAAGGAAAACTGACCCAAGAGAGAGACAAGCGGTGGGGATGGAGTGGCGAGAGCGGAACTACGTAATGTTGAGGATGCCCAAGCAGTGCCTGTGCTGGTGCCTCTGCTGCCCTTAGTGGCTACCCATTTGGCTGTGATCCTGAAGGTTGGTCTCGGGGAGTATTGGGAGTAATATTGGGAGTAATCACAGCACTTTCTATTCATGTAAATAGTTACAGTCTCAGAAGTTCACATAGGCAGCTCTACGCTGTCCTATAATGTCACTGTGAGGCAGCATCACGTGGCGCGGGTGAGGAGAACTAGCGGCTAGCGTTGGGCTGCGCTTGGGAGCCCCCAGCTGCTCAGTGGGAGCTGCTTCATAAAGACAGTCTCAGAAATTCACAGGGCGGTGCTACCCCGTCCTACACGGTCGCCAAGACTCAGCATTGACTAGATGGCAGCAACTTTGTTGTTGTTGTTTTTTACTTTACACTGGTGAGGGGGAAATTGAAGGTGTGGGTAGATGCTGATAGTACTACAGGAAAGGAGTAAGTTGGGATCTAGACAGGCCCAGGGTGTATTGGGTGAAGTTTAAGGTGACTGTGTTAGCCTGGGTTGACTAGATAAACAAATTCATGGATACTCATTGCATATAAGAAAGAGCTTTATATATAAGAGCAATTGAATATTGAGAAAACATCCTAGCCCAGCCCAGATCAAGTCCATAAGTCTGATATTAGCCCATCTGTCCAATACCAATCTGTAAAGTCCTCTTCAGACTCACAAAACACATGCAATGACGCTGAATGCAGGAAGATCACAGGCCAGTGAGTAGAAAGTCTTGTGGATCCAGCGTTGCAAGCGTCTCAGCGCTGGCAGGGGTCTCCATGTGATTCCTTCAGATCCAGGACTCTAGCGTAGCTCCATGTGTCTTGTCAACAGGAATGTCTCGCAGGGAGTGAGCATGTATCCCGCCTCCAGTGAGCTATTTACAGCAGAACCCCAAATCTCGATGCTAATCTGTTCTAGAAGGAGTGTCAAGATGCAATGCTGTTAAGTACTGAATCAATTAAAAAATAATAATTTTATTGAGGGCTCATACAACTCTTATCACAATCCACACATCAATTGAATCAGGCATGTTTGTACATATGTTACCATCATTCTTTTCTAGACAGTTACTTTCTATTGAGCCCTTGGTATCAGCTCTTCCTCCCGCCTCCCCACCGAATCAATTTTTCCCATAAGAAATAACTATCCACTATCATGTTCAGCTTTCATTCAGTTTTCAGTAATTCCTCTGGATTATATTGCCCTTGATCAAGCCCTACCAGGCATCCTATGCCCACCTCCACAATGATTTTAGATCACTTGTTCCCTTGTCCCTGGGTTTTTTAACACCCACTTCCTTACCCCCCCCACCCCCATTCCTCTGTCCCTTATCCCCCAGAACCATCAGTCCCATTGTTTTCTCCCCTGGATTATTTATCCCACTTTCTTATCTAGATAGGCGTGCAGAGACAATAATATGCACAAAAACAAGACAGAGCAAAAACAAAACAACAAAAAATCCTGTAAGTAATTCCAGGTCAGTTTGTTGACCTTTAGGAGTGATTTCTGGTTGAGTCTGCTGGGGTGCCACACCCTGGTCCCAAAGTCTACTTTTGGTATTCCCTGGGGACTTCATTGCTTTGCTCCCCTTGCTGCTCTGTTGCACGGCCTTAGTGTTTTGCACAGGTGTGGTGGGGTCAGGTCGGGCACAATTCCAGCACCGTGTCTGCAGTGTTGTCCCCCACAGTGCTATGGGTCAGTGAGGGACGTCGTGTCTCGCAGTGGGGCCGGCCCTGTGGTCCTCTGTGCATTGGCTGCTCGGAGCAGGAATGCCGTCCTCGTAGCTTCAGTGCTGTCCTCTGTAGTGCGTTCTTCTGGGAGGGGCGTGGGGGGGGGGATGTCCATGTAGTAGGGGTTGAGAAGGCTGAACATGGTAGTGGGACAAGAGGATAGTAAAAGGAATAGAGGAAAGAACTAGGAGGCAAAGAGCATTTATAGAGGTCTGAATACAGACATGTACATATATAAGTATATTTATATACAATGATAGGGGAATAGATCTATGTACATATATTTATATGTTAAGTATAAAAGTAGCATATGGACATGGGGCCTCTACTCAAGTACTCCCTCAATGCAAAAACACTTTGCTCTATTGAACTGGCAGTCCATGATGCTCACCTTCACGACATGATCGCTGAAGACAAATGGGTGCACAAGCAAATGTGGTGAAGAAAGCCGATGGTGCCCAGCTATCAAAAGATTTAGCATCTGGGGTCTTAAAGGCTTGATGACAAACAAGAGGCCATCTAGCTCAGAAGCAACAAAGCCCACATGGAAGAAGCATACCTGCCTGTGTGATCATGAGGTGTCGATGGGATCAGGTATCAGCCATCAAAGACCCAAAACAAAAAAATCATATCAATGTGAATGAGGGGGAGTGCAAAGGGGGTGGGGAACCCAAAGCCCATCTGTAGGCAACTGGACATCCCCTTACAGAAGGGTCACAAGGAAGAGACGAGCCAGTCAGGGTGCAGTATTGTACTGTTGAAACATACAATTTTCCTCTACTTCTCTGATGACACCCCCCTCGCCAATGATCATGACCCCAGTTATACCTTACAAATCCAGCTAGACCAGAGTATGTACACAGGTACAGATAAGAGCTGGAAACACAGGGAATCCAGGACAGATAATTCCCTCAGGACCAAGAATGAGAGTAGTGATACCAGGAAGGCAAGGGTAAGGTGGGGTAGAAAGGGAGAACCAATCACAAGGATCACAAGAATCAATATAGAACCCCCTCCCTGGGGGACAGACAGTGGGTGAAGGGAGACGTTGGACAGTGTGAGACATGACAAAATAATAATAATAATTTATAAATTACCAAGGGTTCGTGAGGGGTGGGGCAGAAAGGGAGTGGAAAAATGAGGAGTTGATACCAAGGGCTCAAGTAGAAAGCAAATGTTTTGAGAATGATGATGGCAACAAATGTACAAATGTGTTTGACAAAATGGATGGATGTGTGTGGATTGTGATAAGAGCTATATGAGCCCCCAGTAAAATGATTTTTTAAAAAGAAATCATTGAAATGGATTAATCCATGCTCAAACACCAAGTTTTTACCCTAACCTTGCCTTTTTATACAAAACATTACACAGAAATTACAAAGTAAATAAGTTCAGTGTTAAATAATATAATTTAAATAAGAAACACAACATTTTAAAAGTTTTGAACAACTACAGTATGGCCCGTACCTTGGGACTGATGAGGACCTGGATCTGTGGGCACGGGTGTGGAGAGGAGCGATGGAGAGAGAGTCACTGTTGGGAAGGGGAATCCCCTTCCATCAAATCAACTGTAGCTGCTTTTCAGGAGTTTTTCCCTTCTTTGCCTTTTTTCAGTGGAACCTGGCTGGCTTTCTCTGAAAAAACAATCTTTCTAATGTGGTCTGCTGTTGGCGTTTCCTTAACTGTTTTCTAAAAGGTACTAAATGATCATCAACAATATTGATTACACGGTTAACCAGTTCCTTATCATGATGATTCTTTTCAAAAAACTCTTTCTTAGGACCCATGTTTTTTATCTAAAAATGATACAAAAACTAAGAATATTATAGCAAAACACTTGGAACGCAGCCGCAAAAGGTTTAAACAACGCGTACTAACAACGCCAACTAAACCGAGTGACCAAAACATGAACTGCTTTTGTTTACAAAATCACGTGCGCTGGGTTGGATTCCGATGTTTTGTTCGAGCTCCAATGCAAAAGGTTCTCAACCTTTCATGTTGAGATCTGATTAGGTCGATTACTGATGTAGTTGAGTACCAGGGTTCTACTGTATCTCCTAAACACCTCCAAATGAGGTCATCAAGCTGCCACTGATTGACAGGCTAAACTCCACCCCTCCACAAATTGACACCGGATTATATAACTACCACAGTGACCAAGGGCCTGCTGGGAGAAGTCCAGCCGCAAAGAAGCTCGACAATGGGACGTGGGTTGTCAGTGTAGAGTTGGTGCTGGAAACTAAGGGGGATGTGAGGTTCCTCCTCAGCTGTGGCTGAGGCAGAATACATGGAGATTGATTAATGGGGCTGCAGCTGTACCCTAGTCCTCCTCCTGCCCACCAACAGGTGCTAGCCTAAGAAGTAGACCGTGGTCATGAGAACACAGCCATTGGTGGGTAATTGACGGCTCAGGTCTGTCTTCCAGCAAAGGGAAGGAAAGTCCCCCACCCCTTTCTGAGACAGAGCCGACAGCAGGAACATGGGGCTCATTCAATGTGCTGAGGGGAGACGCCCCGAACCAAGTCAAGACAGGATACGAGGGGAAGGCTCTGTGGTATGTCGTTGTGAAACGCACACGACTTCAAGTGTTCTGTCCTTAGGATGAGTCACATGGAATCCAAGAGTGTCTCTCCTCTGGAGAATGATGTGTTTGGAAAGAGGCATACACCTTTTTTTTTTTTTTCCCACAATTGGATTGTCTAGCAAGGGAATCTAATTATAGTTCTGCTTTTGCCTCTATTACAGTGTATCCATGTTAAAGGCCTCGCATCCTGTAAGAATAACAACCCAGGCGAAATAGAGCAGGTTTCACCACTGAGTTCCCTCAGAGCTGGTCATGAGAGGGTTAACGATCTGCACTAGTCAATGTTCCAGACTTTAAGCCCTAAGATCAAGCCGGCGTGTGAATAAATGCACATAGCGATAGGAATAATGGATCCCAAAGATTTGCTTTTCAACTGAGGATTTAGATTTTAGCCTCAACGCATTCACGTCAGCTGCGTTATCTAATCAACTAATCCTGTAGGGCCAGTCCCCCTGCCACCCATCAGTCAAGGCTGACTCACAGCGAGCCCCTGTGGGTTTCCAAGACTAACTGTTACAGAGGCAGAAAGCCCAGTCTTTCTTGAGGTGGTTCTGAACTGCCCACAGGGGGTCGCAGCTCAGCGAGTTACCACTCACCCTCAGGGCCCCCAGGCCATGCATTAGGGATGAGTTCAGTGAATATTTGACCAAGTATAATGTTCAGTCGATCACTTTGTATGGCCCATGAATGAGGCTATCAATATCCAAATGGCCGTCATCAATGTGGTATTTTCAATACTGTGACAGATATGGTTTCAAACTACTGATCTTTCCGTAACAGCTCACTGGGGCGCTAGGCCTCCCAATAACTGTTTAGGGAGCTTATATGCAGCCACAACCCTTTCTTAGTTTTGAGATCTACGGTCAAGCTTTCATGGGACATCCCAGATAATCGGCTTAATAATTTGTTGAGTACTTCTGTTTTGCTGTGAAATTTGTTGTGTTGTTCCTGAGGTATTGAAACGTGCAAGTTGCCATCCAAGGTCAAACCACTGGTCTCTGTTCTCTTGGCCAGAGCCTCAGGAACAGGAGGAGACCAGGAATGTGTGGGGAATTGTCTCCATGACCACCTGCCCCCTTTGCCATGATGGTGGCCAGCTACCATGACCGAATGGCTCGATCAAAAAGTCAGTAGAAGAATCCTGATCAAAAGGGGGAAAATGCAGAACATAATTTCAAATGTTCACGGTCTTGTGGAAATGAAGATGGATAAGTTCCCGAAACCAGTACTCTGAAACACTCTTCAAACTTTCAAACGCCCCGAGAAGTCTTCTTAAAACTAAATACAGACAGATAGATAGACAGACAGACAGACAGACAGATAGATAGATCTTGAAGATATTGTGGCCTCAGTGCCAGACCAACACATAAGCAAATATGGCAATAAAATGAGCCACGTGGAATTTTTTGTTCCCCGGATGCATCCAAGCTATATTTATACTACATTTTAGTCTGCTTTAAGTATGCAATAGCATTGTAGAAAAGTTAAAAAATATTGTGGGAATTACCAAAATGTGACACAGAGACAGGCAGTGAGCATATGCTATTGATAAAATGACAACAATAGAGTTGCTCGGCCATGAGTTTCCACAACCCTTCAATTGAAAATAAAAAATCCATAGTATCTGCAGAGTGGAATAAAGCGAAACACACACAAAAACAAGGCATACCTATAATGTTGCACTAGTTTTTCAAATCTATCTTGAGAATCATGCTCTTTAAGAACGAGCTATAGAGATCAGGAAGGAGCCTGGTGGCATCGTGGGCTATGTGACAGGATGCTACCTGGAAGGGCGGTGGTTCAAACCTATCAGCTACTCTAAGGAACAAGGATGTAACCATCTGCTGCCATCAGGATGCACGACTTCAGCAGGATGCCAGCCGGCTTGATGGCAGTGGGCTTCGTGTGAGATCAATGGACACCACCTGCGTGAGGCCTGCACAGGAAGTGCAGGAGACAGTGAATTTATGGGAATGGAAGAGCAATGCGTCTGAAAATGGAGAAGGGGAGAGTTGCCCAACCCTACGACTGTCATCTACGCCACGAACTTGCACCTGCAGACGCTGTTTAAGAGTTGTTTGCTTTACTGCGCTTATTCTCGACTTCAAAATAAAACTTCAAATGTAAAATAGTTTCGATAAATATCACCCCACTCCTTTATATGAACCTCGGTGGCACAGTGGTTGTACGTTGGCCTGCTAACCCCAAGGTTGGCAGCTCGAAGCCACCACTTTCAACTCCCGTGAAGAGTGACGGTCTCAGAGACTCACAGGGGCAGTTCCACCCTGTCCTCTAGGGTGGACGTTTGTCCTCGAGGCAGGCAGTGTGGTTTTGAGTGTGACCCCTTATAACACAGAGCAGGAAACTGAGGCCGAGAAAGGACAAATTAGGTCCTGGAGGTCCTGCAGGGAGGGCTTTGGAAAAGCCAGGATCGGATCCCAATTCTGCCCCTCCAAAATTCATGCTTCCTCCGACGTACTGCGTTCTCCAGCAGATCACAAAACTCACCACCATGAATCGTTGTAGGGAACAGCGGAGTCCAGAGAGCTGCAACCTCTTTGTAACTAGAAAGTCACGTATGGAGTGTTGGTAGTAGTGTTCAGGTATTTTGAAAGATGAGCTGAGTCGAGGATGAGGACCTGACCATCTCCAACTGAGACACTGTGCTTCTAGAAACAGGCTGTGGGAGAGGGACCCGCCCCCCCAGGGCCAGGGCCCCATCTTCACTGCCGCTCGGGAACCAGGTGTAATTAACTATGGTTGACAGACGCAATTAAGATCCCAGCAGCACTAGTGGTTGGCATCCCCAAATTCCTTCACTGCAATAAAATCTGCTGATGTGCTAATTATAAGACATAGGACTCTTCTTTGATCGGCTTCATTTGAATACTTTTCCAGGCATTGCTGATAGGAGTTATTGTGTCTTTTTAATGTTCTTTATGCCACTCAACGAGGTCTGATTAATGGATTCGAGGGAGTCCTGCCAACCAGTGCTGTGCTATGGAACACACGTAGAGTAATCCGATAGGAGATTAGCGGCTGGCTCGCTCTGGCCACAGGCACCCGCTTAGCAGGAAGGCGGGCTGTCTCTCTAATGAGCACTGGAGTCAACCATTTCAAACTGTTTCCTAACTTGGCAAATGGAATGCTTGGGTCATGTTGCCGCTTTCAATAGAGGGTAGGTATACTAAATACTAGTGCTCCCAAAATAAACACATAGGGATTCTGACGTACAGAGAATCAATAGCTCGATCTCTTGCTAAAGACGAATTCCTTTAGAGTCCAGCTCTCGTGCGCAGTAAAGTGACACAGGATATGTGAAAGGGAAAAGGCATCGGTTGGAGGACTCTTAATCCCAGTTCCAACACGGTCTCAGTGACTTCAGCAGCTGATACTGTTCAGCGTGATCATTCACGGAGCGTGGATCACACACTGAATGAAGAGCCCCCATTTAAATCCTGCACTGTATAAAGAGGGGGTGGGGTAGGTGCCATCGAGCCGGCTCAGCCTCGCAGCAGCCGTGTGCACAGCAGAAGGAAGCGCCCCGGCCGTGCATCAAACTCGCAATCGTCGCAGCGCAGCCCATGGCTGCAGGCGCTGCGTCACATCGTCTTGACGAGGGTCTTCCTCGATGGGAGGTGCAGGAGGCCCCTTTCCCAGGACTGGCCTCTCTGAGGACTCAGTCGCCGTGTATGAGATATATGGTCGAAAGGGAGACGAGGCTGTCTATTCCTGTAAAGATCGACAGGATCAGCAACGCCCTCGGGCTTCTCATGAGTCAGAATCTCCACCCGGCCGTGGATCACACGGTGCGAAGGATCCTGGGAGCACAGTGGTGTGAGCTACTAACCACAAACGCAGACCTTCAAATCTGAATACCGCTCCAAGGGAGGAATGTGAGGCTGTCTACTCTCACGAAGAGGGGCAGTCTTAGAAGTCCTATGGGGCAGTTCCCGCTGCCCTCGAGGGTCACTATGAGTCAGAACTGACATCATCACAGTGGGTTTGGGTTTTAGGTTTGTTTGATTTTTGCCATAAGGTGCAATTACGGCTCACCCTGCCCCTCATGTAAGTTTGAAAAGGCTTAGAGAATTATATAATTTGTCTAGGATTAACGCTGACTGCCAGCGACCCGACTCTGACTCACAGCAGCCCGCAGGACGGAGGAGAACTGCCCCTGTGGGTTCCCAAGGCTGCATCAGACGGTCTCACCTTTCTCCGTCCGAGCCGCTGGGGTTCAGGCTGCTGACTGTGTGCTGAGCAAGCCGGCACGTGCACCCCGGGCTCCTTGCATGAGATCAGAAGGGGCTATAAACGGACAACACCTAAATTTTAAAACTTTAAATTGAAATACAACGTGTATACAAGAAAAATGCATCTATCTTAAGTTTACCACTTGACGGCTTCTTACAACATGAATGTATTGTGTTGAAGCCATCCAGGCCAGGCCAACAAATGGGACTTTCAGAGCATCCCAGAACTGTCCTAATGGCACCGCCCAACGACTTCAGCCTCCCGCCCTCCGACGGTCCCCCGAGCAGCGCATATTAGGGGTCTCTGGATGATGCTAATGTGCTCTGAGGTTGTAAGTGTCACTCCACTCAGAGGCGCTTTGGGAGAAAGTCCTGCCGATCGACTTCCCAAACAATCAGCCTGTGAAAACCCTGTTCTACCCTGAAATGCGCAGGGCTGAGGAGCACGGGGTGGACTCTTCAGTCGTCTACCTGCATTGTTCTTAGGCGCCATTGGGTCGGTTCTGACTCTCAGAAGTTCTAGGTTCAACAGAACAAAACCTTGCCCAGTCCTGCAACAGCTTCACAATTGTCGTCTAAGGCCATGGTCACAGACACCTGTCTGTCCATCCATTTCCTTGAGGACCTTCCTTTTTCCATGACCTTCTACTTTACCAAGCACGATGTCCTTTCCCAGGGATTGTTCTCTCCTGATAACAAAGCCCAAGTATGTGAGAAGAAGTCTCGCCATCCCCAATTCTAAAGATCATTCTGGCGATAAATTCTCCAAGACAGATTTGTTTGTTCTTCTGGCAATCCATGGCATAGCCAAAGTTCTTCATCAACCCCGTAATTCAAGTGCATCCATCTTCTTCGGTCTTTTTCATTCATTGCCGAGCTGTCACGTGCATATGAGAGATTGAAAATACCAGGCTTAGGTCAGGCCACCTTAGTCCTCACGTTAAAGAGATTGGTCCTTTCATCAGCCTTCCTCAGTGTGTGTGCTGAGCTGATCATCGCCAAGTTGGACGTATGAAGAAGAAGACCGCAGCATGGGGTGGGAGGCAGGTTGCTCAGCAGCTGCGATATGCAGGTGATACACCTTGCTTGCCAAAAGCCGAGAGGACGTGAGGCAATGACTGGTGAAGCTCAAAGACTACAGATGGACGTGTGTGTTACAACTCAGTGTAAAGGAAAAAAATCATCTTCCCAAAGGCTTTGACTCGATGGCCGTGAGTCTGGGTTTGGGGACCTTTGTAGTTGATGCAGACAGATGTGCCATAGAGGCAATGATGACTCTTATGGACCCTGTTGGGGGCCCGAGACTGCACCTGTTCATGGGAGTAGAAAGCTCGGTCCTTCTCCTGAGGAGCTGCTGGTGGTTTCAAACTGCCGACCATGAGGATGGCAGCCGGACGCATAACCACCACCCCACCAGGGTTCCTTGTCTTCCTTATAGGTGTCCAGATGTGATCCTCTCACAGCCAGCGATGTACTTCCAGCTGGACTTTGAAACAGTCTTTTTGTCAATGAACATGACACCATTCCTTTCACATTGGTCCTTCCCAAAGTTGTCGTAACCATGTGGTCCATAGCAGTTCCGTCCAGCCTCCCAACCCCACACTCTCCCTGTACCGTCTATTTTGTTTGGAAAGGCCTCCAACTCTCCTAGATTAATGCTTCACTCATACTCTATGTTTTGCTCATTCACAGATGTTTACAGCTACTGCTTCCCATTTTGAATTGCGCCCCATCAGCCAATAAAGGTCCTGAAAGATTTGCTCTTTTCCACGCCACGAAGGCTGTCTCTGCTTTGAGGAGGCAGCTCTTCCCCCATCCTAATTTGAGTCCCTTCCAACTGGGGGGCTCTCTTTCGGTGCTATATCAGACAATGGCTCTGATTCAGGAGGTTTCAGATAATTCATATTATTCATGATATTCTGCTTAAAAGAGATGAGGGCACCAAATGTACAAATGTGCTTGACACAACAGATAGATGTATAGATTGTGATAAGGCTTCTATGAGCCCCCGATAAAATGATTTTAAAAAGAGAGAGAGAAATACATCTTAAATGAAAGGCTCTAGAAAAAGATGAACAGCGACAGTTTGGAGAAAGGACCCTAACCAAACCCACTGCTGTGGAGTTGGTTCTAACTCTGCCCCGATGGGAGAGAGCAGAGTGGCTTTTTAAGGGGACCCATGGGTGCTGAAGCAGACTGTTCCATGACTCTCCACAGCAGAAAGCGGGGGCCTGAACTTAGTGCAATTATTGGCAATTTAGTATATTATATTTTCTATCTATTCCATCTCTTTTATACTCATTTTTCTCATCTTTATTGCCCCCACTTTTTTAGTTAATTAAAGCTCCCCACCATGTCTTACCTGAGTTGACTAAATAGATTCATGGTTGAGGTTCCTGTGCGCTGTGTTTCTGTTCAGTGTATTTAAGCTAAGGCAGAAGGCTCTTCCTGCACTGAAAATACAGGCATGAAACGTCTCTGCTTAAAATGTCTCACTGACTCCTATTAACCAAGTGAGATCCAAATTCCAAGTGTAATACATACAAACTATTCCATTCCCTGGCTCTGCTTCCTCCCCCAGCCTGTTCTCTGGCCAGTCCTATTTTGCCTCTGCATTCAACCATATGAATAAATGTGCCTTCTCCCTCTGTGTCTTCAAGCATGCCATGATGTAACTGCCATCCTTCTCTGCCCGCCTCACTTTTGAGCAGTTAATGGTGTAACCACAACCTGCAGAGCTGATCAAAGCAAACCCACCCCTCATCACCCACCCACCCCCTACATAGTTTAGTCGCTCGCTGGATTCAGGTTCAAGTCATGCATGTAGCACTAGTTCCTGTGCTAGAATCCGTACCTGCTATGTGGCCTGTGCACATTCTCCCCTACATAGCCACATGGCGTTCTCATAGATCAAGCGACCCCAGTGCATCGTTGAATTCTACTCTCAGG
Organism: Echinops telfairi; assembly: GCF_000313985.2. Classification (NCBI taxonomy): domain Eukaryota; kingdom Metazoa; phylum Chordata; class Mammalia; order Afrosoricida; family Tenrecidae; genus Echinops; species Echinops telfairi. The sequence goes on along the minus strand of NW_022103906.1, from coordinate 98,700,957 downwards.
CTTTTGGCTTTTTTGTTTTAGTTTTACATCTTTCTAGTGAATTGAGTATTTTGCAGTTGTGAACCGTCCTTTCCTCTCTCGTAATACGGATTCGTAGTTTGCAGTCTACTCTGCCTGGCGGTAGCGCAGCGCTGCCTCTCAGGCGTGCAGTCGGAGAGCTCCGTGGTTCTAGAGCAGGCCACGGCTTCGATTCTTCTGGTCCTTTCATGAATTACGCCGTGGTTTCGTGGAGTGCGCCGTTGTGAAGAGTTGAAAAGAGACCCTTGTGGGCATCTAGCAAAGACCCTTTAATCGCTCACTCCCACCCCGGTGCATCGATAGCTAAGATTTGCTTACAGCAGGGCCCTTCCTGGGCTCTGAATGGTCCATTTTAAACACAATATCAAATGGTAGAAAGCCCAGTCGCTGACAAGAAGACGGGGGAGGAACAGGGCGAAGGTGAGTCTTGGCAACGTATGTAAAAGTGATACAGCTAATAAATAATACCTACAGCAGTACATGGCATAATGTGACTATTGAGTCTCTTTCTAAAAGCTATTTCAACACCAGCATCATGTCTCCTTGCCTTGCTCCTTAAACTGGGGAGTTTTCGTGGCCCCCGAAAGTTTCTGGATCTCACTAGTGGGCATGTGCATCTTCCTGCAGCATCCCTTCGACTCAGAGATTTGGGGTGACAACGGTAAGGCACCTGGCCAGTAATTTAAAACATTGTTTTTATATCCAAGCCAACACGGATGCATGCAGGCTCAGGAGGTTCCCTTTACGGGCGCTCTACAACAGAGGGGTCAAACCTCACAGAGACGTGACTTCCCAGGACTGCGAGCTCCGGGGGGACAGGTAACTATTTGCTCTCCTCGGAATTGGGGGTTTGAGAGAAAAGACTCAAGTGGTTCAGAGTGTAAGGATAACGTGCCAATGTCTCGGAAAAGAGGTCAGCTCATGGGGGGACTGTCCATTCCCTTGCAGGCACACGTCAGTCGCCGTTACTCTTGTCAGTCGTGTGATTTCTAAACTCCACAGGCCAAAAAAGTGGGCATAAGTCTCAGACCGCTCTAGTAGCCTCAATGCCACCCTGAAATGTCTTGGTTTGGGGGAAATAAAATCCCCGCCACCACCCACCCTTTGCCTCTTCCCACCCAAGTCCCCGGCCTCCACCCCTCATCACTAGCCCCTGCAGAGGGGACAGCTGAGAGGGCAGGAATCGCACAGCCTGGGCCCCCGAGCCTACTTGATATTCCGGGGAGGAAGGCAGCAATGGTCAGAATCCTTAGCTGAACTCCTCTTGCTGCTCTGTCCACTGAGGGCGCTTGGCAAAATGGCCAGGCAGTGAAAGAACACCACAGTACAGGGCGGCCAGGGGATGCAGTGGTCCTTTGCTGCCCCCACCCTGTGGGGAAGCCGGTTCACTGGGCTCTGGGAAGTAGGCCACCAGGGAGGGACAGAAGGATTGGCTCAGCAAGCCCCACTCCTTTCCTGCCAGGGAGCTACACACCACCATCAGGGACGCCCTCACGGTGCTTGGCGGGGTCCACACCCAGGCCTTCCAGGGTGCACAGCGCCTGATGCGATGGCAGCATGTGGAGTTGCTCTGCAGGGAGGGAGGCCGCGTGGAAAAGAGGGGAGAACACGGAGATGGATGTGGGCGGATACGATGGTTTCCTTCAAGTCTAGAGTCCTGGGAACCATGTCATCCCTATCAAGCAAAAGGGGGTGCCCATTGCTCCCAGCACAACTGAATCCACTGGGCTGGGTGGCGTAGTGGTTAAGCATCAGGCTGCTCGCTGCAAGCTCAGTGGTTCAAAACCACCAGGCACTCGGAGGGACAAGGATGGGGCTTTCTACTCCCGTCGAGTCACTGTCTCAGAAACCCACAGGGCAGTTCTCCCTGCCTGTAGGGTCCAGATGGGTTGGCACTGACTCAATGACAGTGAGTTCATTGTTTGCTTGTTTCCTTTTGTTTTTTGGGGGGGTAGGGGGGGCGGGGTTGCGTAAGGAGGAATAGTCTACTTTGGTGGCAAGGATGGGGCGTGTCCCAGCCCCGTGGCACTTTCTTCCCCTGAGTGAGGAAGGGGGTTTGGTCAGAGCTGGGTTGGGTTTTTTACCCTCTTCTGGGCGTGCTCCTCACCCAGTTCTGCTCGTGCACCTGCCCCAGCAGGAGAATGGGCCCACACTTCTGGGCTGCTGGCTTCTCACAGTCCCTGCTAGGTCAACAGGGTGTAATCAGATGTTATCAGAGCCACCTTGAGAAATTTGCAAAAGACCCATGACTCAGTGCTGACTGGGCTGGCGGTGCTGCTGGCCTGCTTGAAAAGGCTGGAGCAGGTAACTGCGCAGCCGCCTCCTGGGTGCAGGCCCTGCTCCCTGGGGGTCGTGCAGGAGGGAGCAGGGAGGGGGATGTCCGGCAAATGCCCATGAGGCCAGCAGGGCTGGGCACCTGGAGCTGGAAATGCCAGCAGGAAAGTCCCAGAGCCAGGGGCCCAGAGCACGTTGTGATGCTGGGTGTGGCGCCTCTGCTGAGACAGGTGGTGTGGTTTGATTAAAAAAAAAACCCACTGGGGCAAGCAGGTTCCAGGTGGATGCGGGAGAGGCTGGTCCTACCCAGAGCAGGTGTTGCTGTTTGCAGCAGCTTTCCTCCATGGCAGGGGTGGGGTATGGGGGGCTCAGCTGAGTCAACAAAGCCTGGGGGTGGCTGCTACCCAGAGGCCCCTTCATTTGTGGCAGGAGGGAAAGACCGTGAAAGTAACGTGGCAGACAATTCGTGTTCCATCACGTCCAAGGAGACGAGGGTCCTTTTCAAACGTCTGCCTAATGTGGCTGAGCTGTGGGATCCGAGGGCCAGGTATGCAGCACCCCTGAGCAGGTGGGGCAGGTCCCGCCCAGGGTCACAGGAGGGTTTGTACAGTGGCAGAATGTCCTTAGAGGCGTGGGGTCCCTGCTGCAGCCCCACAGGCATTTTCTGCTCCAAGATTTCTGCCTGCTGACAGCCCCTGGGGACAGCTCTGAGCTGAGGTGACATTGCCATGGTTGGCAGATACTGTAATGTCAGGAATGTCAAACTCAAAGCTTCCTGCTCTCTCCCAGCTCAAGCAGGGGACTGCTTTAAGAGAAGTGAGTGAATGCCATTAGTTAGAGTACATGATCCAGCATGGTCCCTTCTCCACAGCCTCTGTTTTGAGTGAGTGAGTGAGTGACTGTGTGTGTGTCAGGGTTAGAATGACAGGACCCTTCTCAAGGCCTGAATTCCAGTCCCAGCTCTGCCCAGCCTCACTGTGTGGTCTCAGCCCAAGCAAGGCATTAACATTTGCTGGCCTTTTCTTTAGTCTTTGGTAAAAAGTATTATGACTCTCCCAGGAGTCTGTGCTGGTCACGTAATCTCGTGTCAACTGGAAACTATTAAGAGTGAGGGGGTGGAGTTGAGCCTGTTAGGTGCTTCAACATTTCTAATGACAAGCCACATGGAGCTATGTTGATAGAGCCAGGGCTTTGGAGCCGGAGGAGCCACGTGGAGACCCATGTCAGTGTTGAGATGCTTCCACCGCCACTGGATCCACAAGACTTTCCACCCACTGACCTGTGATCTTTCTGCATTTGGTGTCATTACATGGCTGCGTGAGTCTGAAGAGGAATTTATAGATTGGTATTGGACATATGGGCTAATATTGGACTCACAGACTTGATCTGGACTGGGCTGGGACGTTTTCTCAATATTCATATGAGTGTCTCTGGATTTGCTTCTCTAGTCCACCCGGACTAGCACAGGCCACTTCTGGCTTAGGAGACACGGGCACATTAGGAGGGGCTGAAACCCAGAACCAAGCCACAGGGGACAAGACACAGGCTCAGTGATGGAGACCAAGAGCCTGGGAATCCGTCCTGACAGGGCGGTGTAGAGACTTTAGCCGAAGTGCCAGTCAAGGGTAGGACAGGCACAGGGAGAAGGTGGGCATGGAGGCAGGTTCTGGGACCCTGAAAATGCAGGAGGAGCCAAGGCCAAAGGCAGACCAGCTGCGGCACTGACACCGTGATGGAGGTCCCAAACCTCGGTGGTGTCTGAGCAGCCAGCCCCCTCCAACACAGTGCAACTGGCAGGTAATCACAGAGCTGTGCTCCTGCAGACCCTGAGCTCAGCATGGTCACTCCCTGTCCTCTGCAGGCCATTCTAATGTCCGATCTGGTGGCGGGTTCATCCTGAGGACTCCTGCAGGGAGGTGGCTTCTCCATGGTGCACCTTGATGGTCATTGAGGTCATCAACCTCTTACCTGCTCCACACCTCATCCTCGGATCCTACTGCAGCGCTGGCCTCCTGGACCAGGTGCCGGTCACCTCTCCAGCCCTCCTAGAAAGATGCTGCTGACCTCAGGCCTCCTGAAAGGCCCCTCACTGGGGCCTGGGTGGGTTTCTGAGTCCAGGAGGGAGATAATCTTCTGAGTTGGAGAGTCCCGGTCCCAGAGTAGGCAGCAGATTCGTGTTGGATCAATGAATGCAAAAAAAGGCCAGAGGGTTGAAAATATTGGGGACCAACATGTTCTTTTCTGTGCAGATGGAACACTCAAAGAAGACCAGAATTTTTGGTTCAAATGCAAATGGCTACCCTTTGAATCACTTCTTCCAGAAGGGCTTCTCAATGGTTAATACACACACACACACACACATACACACACATGCTCACACTTGCTCACACTCATCTAAATGAGTTTTGCATTCCAGACCTGTGATCACAGAGAGTACACCGGGTCTGGCTCTTGATAGTCCTTCTCTCCTCAGGGAGTTGTAGACACAAGTCCTTTCCTCGTGTAACCTCCAGAAGAATGCGATGTAGCCGAGGTCACTTGTGTCCACAGAGGAGCTGGGCCACTTACCCATGGGCGCTTAGCCAGCGAGCGACAGAATGCAGACCCCTTGCAGTGTCATTCAGCAAGCCATGCCCCGGACCCAGGGGGCCGGCTGGCACAGCCTGCTGCTGGTGGATTTTGTTGGTGTGATGATGGCTGACAGACAGCTTGGCTCCTTGCTGGTGTTGTTTTTGTGGATACGCTAACTCACTTCCCCCACTTCAGTCTGCTGTCACATGCCCGGCTCCTCTCACAGTGACATCGGCAACCGTCCTGTGCTAAGGAAGGGGATTCTGCAGCTGGAAGCCTTCCCAGACGTTGTGGTGGGCAACCAGCAGGCCTCCTTTGTCAGCCGATCCCCACCAGAGAAGGCCGGCCGAGCAAGGGTGCTTGGGAAAGGGTTTAGGAGAGGGAAACAAAGGACCCTTCTGTGAAGGACACAAAGGTTCCCTTAATTAAGAAAAGCTGGGGGGGCATTAGTTTCCTTCGAGCGGATTCCACGTCTTGCAGAGCAGAACTCTTCCGTCGGTTCCCAACCTCTGCCCTTTCAGAAGCAGAGCATCAGGCCTGTCTTTGGACGCACCCGTGGGTGGGTTTGCACTGCCATCATTAGGCCAGGAGTCAAGCACTTAGCCATTGCATCCCCAGGGAAGCGGAATGGCTGATACACATAGTCCCCGTGTCCAATTGTCCCTATGCCCACTGTCCTAGGTTATAAAGTCATGTGTTAGGATGATACACATTGTGCCCATGCCCACTGTCCTAGATCATAAAGCCATGTGTTAGGGTGATACACATTGTGCCCATGCCCACTGTCCTAGGTCATAAAGCCATGTGTTAGGATGATACACATT
>NW_022103906.1:98655786-98694938 GCF_000313985.2 Echinops telfairi | reverse complement strand
ATGCCCACTGTCCTAGGTCATAAAGCCATGTGTTAGGGTGATACACATTGTGCCCATGCCCACTGTCCTAGGTCATAAAGCCATGTGTTAGGCTAAAGTTCGTGAATGAAATAAACACTCAAATAATGCCACGGCCACACGTTTTAGAGGATGACCATACTGAATGGACAGGTTTCCTTCTCGGGCCCCATAAAGCCTCCTAAAGGTACCAGGTTCAAGGCCATGAGGTGCCCTGAAAGAACGACCGGCACCTTGCCTATTCTGTCCGACGTGATTTGGACCGATAGCCATGAATATTTACTGAAGTGGGTATGACACTCAGACATCAAACTTGCAAAAATATTTCATGGGATTTGTTTTTAACATCCTAGCTCCCACCTTTGGGCGGTAGCCACAATTAACCTCAGGAAGTGCTCTCTGACATCTTGACCTGGCATGCCCTGGGAGTCCCTCTGGGTGCTGCAGGCAGGGTGCCCGACTGTAGTGGGAAGCACAGGGTGTGGGGGTGTTAGGGTTAGGTGCTTTGGTGACACAGTGAGTTAAGTGTTGGGCTGTTAACCTAAAGATTGCTGAGGTAAGCACCCCAGGTGTTCCATGGGAGAAAGATGGGGCTATCTGATCTTGTAAAGATTTACAGTTTGGGGAACTCCATGGGACACTATGGTGTAGTGGGTTTCACGTTGGGCTGGTAACAAGGTGGGCAGTTCAAAAGCACAAGCCACTCTGCAGGAGAAGGAAGAGGCTTTCACTCTCATGAAGAGTTTGTCTCAGAAACCCCCAGGGCCCGTTCTACCCAATCCTAGAAGGTTGCTCTGAGTCAGAAAGGGCTGGCTGGCCATGAGTTGGTTTGAGATCAAGCAGGTCTACTCTCTTCCCCACAAGGCCCTATCAACTAGAACCATGTGGACAGCCATGGCTTTGGTGTGCAGGCTTTGGGGGAAGGGCCCCTTTCCTAGTCAATGCCATCTTCTCACACTGTGTCCGTAGGAACACCACTGCCCCATCTGGCCCAGGCCATTGGTCCCCAAGGTTGCACCTCTCTCTTGGGTTTGTTCATGCTTCTCATGGGCACAGGGACACTCTTCAGCAGCCCCTGCCCTGTGCAAAGGACAGACTGAACACTCGAGGGGGTTGTTAAAGGCTCTGCCCTCCTGGACAGGTCATGCCATTGCTTCTCCTAGAAGCTATGAGAATAAGCTGTGCCACCTGCAAACCCACCGAGGATCCTGATGCTTCCTGGAGCCTCATCGTCTGGGGGAGCCCACTCTGCCTCTTCCCTGTCCATCTGAGCACTCAGGCTTGCTTTCAGAGCCTTCTCAGCTTGTGGGGATCCGGAGTCCCAAGACGAAGACTTGGGAAGTGGGGAGGAGGACATGGAGCCTCGCCCCCATTGTATTTTCTATTAGTTTTTCTAGACAATATATTTCGGTTCCTCTAAGAACCTAGATTTTATTTGAGTGTGGTTTGGCTTGTGTGTGTGTATCATGTGTGTAAAATGCACAGATCTTAAGTTCGAAGTTTGAACAAGACATAAAACATCACCATCAACCCGGACATTGGCCTCAAGAAATGGCCCAGATGTCTAAAACACATCAGCCAAGATCTCCCTTTCTCTCCCTCTGCTGCCACTCGCCTTCACTGCAGATAAGCACATACCAGCCTAGCTGCTGCTACCTTTAGAAGGGCCAAGCTGTATGAAGAAATAAAATACCAAGTGAGGAAAAAAAATCCATAATATTTTAAAAATATTCTACTTCGTATTCATCACCCCAAAACTAAGCACTCCCCTCATTTTTAAAAAATCATTTTATTAGGGGCTCATACAACTCTTATCACAATCCACACATACATCAATTGTGTAAAGCGCATTTGTACATTCATTGCCCTCATCATTCTCAAAACATTTGCTCTCCATTTAGCCCCCAGCATCAGGTCCTCATTTTTCCCCTCTCTCCCTGCTCCCCCCTCCCTCATGAGCCCTTGATAATTTATAAATTATCTTATCTTGTCCTATGTCTCCCTTCACCCACTTTTCTGTTGTCTGTCCCCCAGGAAGGAGGTCACACATAGATCCTTGTAATTGGTTTCCTCTTTCCAACCCACCCTCTCTCTACCCTCCCAGTATCGCCACTCACATCACTGGTCCTGAAGAGATCATCCACCCTGGGTTCCCTGTGTTTCCAGTTCCTATTTGTACCAGTGTACATATTCTGGTCTAGCCAGACTTGCAAGATAGAATTTGGATCATGATAGTCGGGGTGGAGCGGGGAGAGCATTTAACAACTAGAGGAAAGTTGTAATTTTCATCGTTGCTGCATCACATCCTGACTGCCTAGTCTCCTCCCCGAGACCCCTCTCCAAGGGGATCTCCAGTGGCCTACAAATGGGCTTTGGGTCTCCACTCCACACTCACCCCCTCATTCACTATGGTAAGATTTTTTGGTTCTTATGATGCCTGATACCTGATCCCTTCGACACCTCGTGATCGCACAGGCTGGTGTGCTTCCTCCATGTGGGCTTTGTTGCTTCTGAGCTAGATGGCCGCTTTTTTACCTTCAAGCTTTTAAGACCCCAGACGCTGTATCTTTTGATAGCCGGCGCTGCCCTCATTTTATCACATCGAAGTATCCCGAGCACTCTCACACTCTGTCTCATTTGCCCTTCCACTGATCCTGGGAGCCAAGTAGGGCAGGACTTATCACACCCATTGTACAGATGAGGAAACTGAGGCTCAGACCAATACTGTGATCGCCACCTGGTGTCCCACATCCGTGCATTGAACTCGGGTGAGAGAGGTGAGAGAGGACTCGGGTGCATCCCACACAGTCCTGTTTCCGGGGACGGCACTTGTTCTTGCCCTCAGAGTAGTGATAGAAAAGGCAGCCCTCGGTTTCCTCTTACCCAAGTCCCCATTCAAGTTCCCCAGGCCTGGGTTTCCACCGTTTCCTCTCCATTGGTTATTCCTGAACTTGTCAGGTTACCCAGTAAGGAGGACAGGCACAGTTGGAGTATGCTGGCTTACTAATCTGGGGGGCACAGTTCTGCAGAAACAGGGTCGCTGATTAGGGCCTTGAAGACTTAGCAAAGCTGCCCCTGCAGAGAATGTCAGAGTTTGGCAAATCCGCTTCGAGGAGGACCCGTGAGAGCGTGGTCCAGGCCTGAGGTCTAGAGCTGTCTTCCCTGGGCCCAACCCTGTCTTTCTCCCACACTGTGTGACTCTGGACAAATTATTCAGACCCTTTATGCCTCAGTGTTCCCACAGGTAAAAGGAACATAACAGAATCTACCGCCAAAAATTCTTACGAGGATTACGTAAGATAATGCAAGGAAACATTTAACCCAGCCCTGACGCCGCGCAGACATTCACTGAATAACTGCGATCGAATCCATCCTGACTCACAGTGACCTTACAGGATGGGGTAGAACTCTCCCTGTGGGTTTCCAAGACTGTAGCTTTTTATGGGAGTTGAAAGTCTCATTGTTCTCCAGCCAAGCGCCTGGTGGTTTTGAACTGCTGACCTTGAGATTAGCAGCCCAAAGTGTAGTCCACTAAACCACCAAGGTGCCAGGGTGCCTGGTGGTGCTGTCAATTAAGCATGGGGGTTGTGAACCACAAGGCCTGCTAACCACAAGGCCAGTGGTTCAAGCTGTTTGGAGAAAGGCGCGGCTCTCTGCTCCCCTGCAGGTGTGTCTTTGGGATGCTATCACTTGAACTTGACTCAGTGACAATGGTTTGGTTTTAGTAACCTAATGAAAGAAGGCCGTGAGTCACACAAACACCCCTCTTTCCCCAGCGTGCCGTCAGCACCGCCACGAGACAATACTGATCTGTAAGTCCTTCTGCGGATGCCTCGTCTCCAACGCCCGCTAGTGGCTTGCTGGAAACGGGTGGTGTTCAGGGGCCACGGACGAGAGACTGCAGAATCTGTTTCCCACTGAGAACAGCGCTAACGATGGAGAGGGCGCCTTCTGTGGAGGCGCGGGGCAGGTCTGTTTGTTCCGGCCCCACTTATCAGATAGGGAGATGCCAGGTGGCATGTGGCTGGCGGGAGCAGGGGGGGCTGGGCAGGATAGTTGTCCAGAGTGGCCAGAAGTGGCTTTGGAGCCAGATGGAGACAGGGACTGTGATTAAAGAGGGACGTGAAGGTCAGCCTGGGGCCGAGGAAGGAGGATGCTGTACAAAAGGCAGGCGACTGTGGAGCTGGCTAGAAAGTGGAGCGTCTGGCGAGTGATTCTGAACTAGGAGTGTGACCCAGGGAGCCACCCCGGCTGGGGGGTGGTTTCAGGACCGAGCACAGGATGTCAGGTGCGAAGCTGAGGTGCATTGGTTGCACACCTGGATCAGAACCGGGAATGAACCTGAAAGGTGAACTTGGGGATTGTATAGGATGGGTTGCAGATTTTGGATTTGTTTCTTTCAGCTTTCTTCTCCCTTAGAAAAAAAATGGAGGGTAGGGGGTTGTGAAAGAGCACCTCCGTTTAGTTGTTGAAAGTCATCGAGATGAGACAGGCCAGGGAGCAGGACCTCGGCTTCAGTGCAGGTCAGCTCAAGGGCTGGGGGCCAAGGAGTTCATCTGCTACTGCTAGGGAAACCTGCGGTCTTGGACCTGCCCTGCCGTAAGGGGGTCCTTGACGGCCTTCCCCACTCAGCTGCAAGGGTCCAGGAGGAGTGCTCTCCTCTGGAGCCTGGCCTCCTGGGAACAGGCAACAAATACTGGCCAATGGGACTTGTGTAGAGCAAGTCACTAAAACCCAGGGACATGACTGTCAAAAGCACTCTCCCCCAGGCAGTTAGCTAGTCAGCACAACACAAATAATCTCTTTCTAAAGTTGTGTCCATTTCAGTGTAAGTGCTTTCAACTTGGGTCTGCTGTCCCTCACTGTAGGTCACCATTCCATGATGTTGGAAGCAGCAGCCAGCACTGCGCTGTGCAGGACAAGGAGCTGGAACACAGCACACAAACAAGTCCCTGCCACGCAGACGGATATCCTGAGCACCCGACATGTGAGGGGCTCTGTGTGGTTTGTTTCTGGCCACCCTGGAGCCAGCCCGAGACTCGTGGCCCCATGCAGAATGGAACGAGACTCTCTGGGCAGTCCCCGCTGGGTCGCCAGCAGGCCTTTCTCCCTAGTCTGTCTGGGTCTGGAAGCTCCGCTGAACCCACTCACTCAGCATCATGGCAGATGCAAGTCTCCACTGACCGCTGGGCAGTGGCTGCATTTTCCTTGAGGTCAAAGAGTCAAACCCGGATGTCCCGGCTGCGGATCAGGGGTTCTGCCACGGAACCTCCCTCGCCCCAAAGAAGCTGCATCGGCATTCTGGTGCTTGTGCTTTGGAAGAGACTGAACCGCGGGGCGTGGGAAAGAAGGTGGTGGGCCCTGTGAAACTCGCTTAGAAGTCAGAGGGCATGGGCTGAGGGACTGGGAGCTCTTTACCGTAGCCAGCCCCTCGCGATCCCCAGCACCCCAGGCTTCCCAAACCGTATCAGTGGACCGTGTGGTTTCCCCACCCACATCTGCAGAAAAAAAACAAACACAAGGAAAGATGTAGGGAGAGAAGTCATTCACCCCTAAACATTTGTCTTTTTAAAGTGATTTAAAACCGGGGTGCAAAACTCCAAATTGTGAGATCAGGGCTTAGTGACAGGACAGAGATAGGTGGAACCTCCAACACGGGTCCTTAATCATCCTTCCAGTCTGAAACGGAGCTCACGCCCAAGCTGAGCCATCGTTTCCTATCTGGGTCTCCAAACGGCCACATATTAGACACGTCTGCAAAGGGGTGACACATGGGCTGTGGGGAATTGATGCTGCCTTGAGGGGGGAGTGACGGTGTACTAGGGCTCATTGTTGAGAGATGATCCTGAGAAATTATTTAGAAGTAAAACCACACAGGCCGAGTAGAAGTGTTTTGTTTTATTTTGTTTCTCATTTTGTTTCATGTTGTCTTTTGCAACCGATGACATGAAACAAAACGGGTAGGACCCCTTGAATGGAAAACAGATCTTCTCTGTCCACCGCCAGCACGTTTCCCAGGAAAAGGAAACACGGACAAGTAAACGGAGTGGTTCTGTCCAAAGAGCATCAATGAGACTGAACGCTCGTGGCTAGAGAAGAACTGGGCCAGGGCAGCAGCCAGTCAGGCACACCCTCAAAGACAAGGCTTGATGTGGTAAGCTGGCCTCCTCTTGGCCAGAGCCTGGGTGTGGGTGGGGAGGCGGGGCCTGGGTAGCATGGCATGAGAAGTGATGGCTTCGGCGGTGGTGGTGGTGGCGTGACCCTCCAGTGATCCATTTGGGAAACACAGGGTGGGAAGAGTCGTGAATGCTCTACTTCTTTGTTGAGAGCAAGTTCTAATTATCCAGGGTGTCAGCTGCTTGCTCCCCTCCTCCTGCACCATCTCTGCCAGGGGAGTGGTCAAACCAGATTGCCTGCTTGCCTCAGAATGAGCCATTGTTTTGATCTGCATCTCCCAAAGGCCTGCCTGGGATTGCTAACCCCTGTCTGCAGGGAGATGGTATCTTGTTTTAAGAGGTTGTGACATCAGACCTGTACTACCTACTACCTTCACCCCATAAGCCATGAGGAGGTTGCTCCCTGGGCGGGGTTGGGGGACAATTTGACAAGCTCTTGACAGGCCCCCAAACCAGTCTCTTCTGTCAAGTAGATTCTGGCTCATAGCGACCCTCTAGGGCTGAGTAGAACTGCCCCTGTGGGTGTCCACCGCTGTCCACTCATGTTATAGAAGCAGACCACCCCAGCTGTCCTCCCGAGTGGCCAGTGAGTTCATACCGCCCACCTTTGGCTTAGCGGCTGGGCACTTTAACCATCTCTCCACCAAGGCTCCCTTGACAGGCCTCACAGCTCCCAAAGCTGCACCCTGACCCCTTCTCATGGAGACTGGGGCTTTTCCTCCACTCGAGCTACCCTCCCTACCCTATGGCTCAGCCACCCCACTCCCGGCTGTGAACCCCGCCCGGAGGGCAGCAACGCAGGCAACTGTACACAATGCTCAAAGCTGCGCTTTTTGCCACCACCCCCAGGAGATCCCCCAACACGCCCATGCACAGACAAGCAGGTCCAAAGAAAGTAATCCATACAGGCCATGGACGGTTACCTGGCCACACCTGGATGAACCTTGAAAATATCACAGTGCGTGCAGGAAATCCTTTGCAGAAGGGATGGGAACTGCGTGAAATGCACAATTATACAGGACCCAAAATAGTGACCAGGGAGAGGAGGGAAGGGAAAGGGGCAGGCTGTGTTTGGTGGGGCAAGGGGCATTGAGCTCACGTTCATGAAGGTGCGATGTTTGGGAACCGGTGGTTAATGATCCCAGAGGCACCTTGTGAAAGAGGTCATCAATGCCATTGAGCTGACAATGTGGAAGTGGCTGCGCTGGCAAGCATGTTCCTGTATCTGTTTTTCGCCACCATTGAAGCAAACCTACATTCCCCCAGGTCTCGGAGATTTCCCCGAGAGCCTGCTAAATTGTGGTGCCAGAGGACAGGACCCAGAGTCAGAAAGCCTGCGTCCTCTCTCTCTCTCTCTCTCTCTCTCCTATCTAACTTGGCGGCACTAATGCCTTTCTCTTGCAGGGTTGGTGTGCGGATCAGAGGAGATAATGGATGTGAACCCAAGTGTGGCAGAAATGTAAGAAGCATTATTATTATTCAAGCGCTAGTCTGCCGGCTGGGTAATCCCCAGCAGGGATTAGTGGATGGCTCACCAAACCCAGGCAGGCACCTGGGATGGGGGGCCAGAGGAAGGCTCTGGGAAATGCAAAGGGAGAGACTGCTTGGAGGAGAGGATGATATGCCTGGTCCTGTCCGACCAGAACAGGAGCCTGGACTTTGCTTTCCGCTTGCCCCGTCCCTGCAGGGTGGGGAGTGGGGCTGAGTGACATGCTCACAAAGACCTGGTAAGAAAACTCATCTAACGGGTCCGGGTCATCACTCAGGTAATTCTGGCCAAGAGGCTCCACTTTGGCATGAGCCTGTATGAGTCAGGCTGGTATAATTGGGTCCTTTGTCAGAGCTTCCTGGATAATTTCCTCCCCTCCGTGTGGTTGAAAGAGGCTGGCCTCGCATCTGGGAGCGTGCTTGCCAGACACGATTGGGTCCTTAGAGATGAAAGGCTCCTTTTAAGCCTTTTTCCAGAAACATGTTGGCACATGTGCTCATTGTTAAGGGGAAAGCGTACCCATATCTTTCATCTGGGTCGTGGACAAGGAGGGAACTGCTCGGAGCCAGGCTCCATTGGGCACATTTAAGAAAACAAATCAATAAGCCCCCTTAGTCCTCACCGAAGCCCTGTGAAGGCGGCATGTTCCTTTTCCAGGATGCCCATGACAACACAGGTTGTTCTCTTGCCACTCGGGAGGCCGGACGTAGGGTGTGGACAGAGCCAGGCTCGTTCAAGCCTCTGGGCACGATTCTGCCTCTTCTCCTCCAGTGGCTGCGAGCCCCGGGCAGCGACATCCTGCCCCTTGCCCCGTCATCTTGCCCAGAGGTTCTTGAGCAGGATGAAGGAGAGGTGCAGAGGAAGGATTCCACAGGAGGCCAGGGCCACGGTACAGGGCCACGAGGCAAGGAACAGTCCTGCTCCCATAGGACTTCCAGTTGGCGAGTTACAGCTGCAGTGAAGGAAATACTGGGGTTTGGGTGCTGGGGCTTAGAACGGAATGTGTCTTTTGGGGGAAACGAAAGTCACCCCTTATCAGGCAGCTTTTATAAATGGAAAGAACATGGACCTTGAAGCCAAACATGAATAAATTTGATTCCCAACTCTGCCATGTCCTCTGTGGACCAGGGAAGATCCTGGCCCGTCTGGGTTTTGATGTTTCCATTTGTTGGATGAAGAAACCAACAGCAGCCTTGAAAGGCGGTGTTATGAAGATATACTGTAGCAATGATGGGGCAGCACGTGGCTCAGAGGCACAGAGGGGGCATTTCATAAGTAGCGACTCTGATATCTCCCTCTCCAGGTAAGGATGCCAAGGGCAAGAAGGTTTAGAAACCCATCTCATGTTGCTTTATTGGTAAATAGCAAAGCAAGATTTATCTACCTCCAACCACAAACCACAAACCCAAACTCACTGCCCCGGAGTCAGTGCCGACTCCCAGCCCCCCTGAAGTGGGCAGGGAAGCACTGCTCCCTGGAGCTTGTGAGACCGTAACTGCTTACAGAGGTGGAAAGCCCACCTTTGTCCCAAAGAGCAGCTGTGCTTTTGTTAACTTCTGACCTTGCAACTAGCAGCCCAACGTGTAACTGCTACACCCCAATGGGCAGCCTATCTGTCCTTAGGCAATGGAGCTCAGACCCTTCGTGGCACCTGGGGACAGCTGCCTGGTCTAAGTCTTGCCTCCAACCTTTGTAAAGTCCTTGGGAGTATGATGATGCATTATATTTTTGTAGTCTCCATGTTTTCTCACATAGGGACTTGCAGTTCATAGTTTTTCCAGCAATGTTTGCTGAATGGGTGAAAAAAAATAGGGAGAACCTGGAAAAGGGTGATGGAGTTGAATCAAGTAATTTCATAGCCACTTTCTACAGTGTGCCTCTCACTTAAGTTTACTCATCATTTGGACCTGGAGTTCTGGGGTAGTTAAGGTCTTGTGTCAACCTGGCTTGACCAGGATTCTCAGGGTTGTTGTAGTTAAGACCTAGTAACCCCCATGATGAGATCAAGCATGATGTAATCATTTTCAATAGGAGATCTGCTATGAGCAGTCAATCTATGGAAAGGGATTTCCTCAAGGCTGTAAATGGCTTCTAATAGAAGTGGATAGTGTGGGAAAGCTTGCTTGCTTGCTTTTTGCTGGGTCTGGGTCTTGTATCTGGCCCACCATCTGACCTCTCAATCCTTGGACTTGAGCCAGCCGCTTGTTGACCCAAGGAGTGTTCCACAGTCTGCCCTATTACCTGTTGTGTTAGTCCAGGTAGACTAGAGAAACAACTTCAGGGAGACTCATATATGTATAAGAAAAATCTTTATATAAAAGAGCAATTGTATATTAAGAAAACATCCCAGCCTAGTCCAGATCAAGTCCATAAGTTCTATACCAGTCTATAAATTCCTCTTCAGACTCACGAAACATGCAATGATGCCAAATGCAGGAAAATCACAGGGCAGTGGGTGAAAAGTCTTGTGGATCCAGTGCTGGTAGAAGCATCTCAGCGCTAGTGTGGATCTCCACATGGCTCCTCCAGCGCCAAGACTCTGGTTCCATCAGCATAGCTCCATGTAGCTTGTCAACAGGAATGTCTTGCAAAGAGAGTGTTTCCCGCCTCCAGAGAGGAATCCAGGAGTTCTCAGAATCCTCAGGAGAAGGCCATGCCCACACAGAGGCCTCATTGGCTGTGACCTGATTGACAGGCTAGACTCCACCCCTTCGCAAGTTGGCAGATTATGTAACTCCCACATCTGTCAACTTTGGATCCACTTGCCTCTGCAGCCAGAAGCCTGCCATCTGACCTGCTGCCCTTGGGTTCCTTGGCTCCTACTGCAGAGAGTTCCGCAGTGGACTTGAAACTTGCTTTCCACTGTGGGAGCCACGCCCTGACTCTAAAGCTCTCTTTATATACACATATATAAGCGTCACTGGCTTTGCTTCACTGGAAAGGCCAGGCTAGACAGACTCACTCACTCAGTGTTTGACCGTGTTCCAGCTGAATGATGGTGCTTGCTTTCATTATGCGGACGAAAGGGTTGTTGGAGGGAACAGAAAGCAATTCAAACAGACGCAGGAGTCTATTTGCCACGCCACCACCACCGAGAAGATCCAGGGGGGAGACGGATGGGCGAGAGCTTGGAAACTGAGAGAGCCGCCTGTGACAAGGAAAGAGAGAGCTCATGGCACCCTTCACAGACTGCGGTAACCACAGTGTGAGGGTCTCGGTTAGGCACCCCTGGGTGGTCATGAGAAGAGAGGAAAAACAAAAAGCAAGACAGATGACACCCATACGGAGGGTCGGTTTCGAGGACCAACCCTGGATGAGTGTCCCCCACAAGCTCCCTTGCTGCCTTCTGTGCGTAGCCTCAGCTGCCTGAGATGAGGGGAATAGCCACCGGAGCCATGCAGACCCTTGCCAGAGAAACCTTCCAGTTAATTAAACAAGGGGGGTAGGGGCGGGCTTGGCGGGGTTCCAGCATCCTAGCCAGCACCTGCTCTCTGTGAGCATCATCTTCCCTTCTGAGCAGCAAAGCCCCCACCAGCATGCGTGGCACGCTTCAATGTCCCCGCGACCCCTGTCTGAGTCCCAGGCTGGTCATCTAACCCACTCCAGTCCAGCCTGTCTGGCTCGACGCTGGGCTGTGCCTTTCTGTCCGTCATTACAGACTGGAACTCAACCAGAAGCACCCCGTGCCCCCAAGCTGAGAGCTTCCATGGAGTGGGGAGACTGAGCAGAACGTGCCTTGTTGAACCTTGGAGGTGGCCCAGGATGGTGCCTCGACCGGACCGGACACCCATTGCTGGGAAGTTGCTGCCCGGCCTCAGCAGGCTAAGCATGAGCTATTGCTGTCCTTCCCCTCCAGACACCAGGCAGAAAGCAAACTCGTGCTTCCTGGGCAACGATCAGCTCCTGACCCGTGACACGGCTCAACCCCGGGAGTCCTCAGCGCCGGGGGTGGGGGGGCCCCCTGGGAAAAGTCACGCTCCTCTAACAAGCCCAGCTCAGGCCTGCAGAGACGGCTCATTAGGGTCTCACCTGGCCCCACTCCAACCTGCAGCCACGCGCTTCCTATTCCCAGTCCCTTCGGCGGCAGCGTGCTGATTCAAAGTCAATGGCATTGCGCTGTCTGGCTCTTCATAAACAAGAGCTCTCTCTTCTTCCAACAGCAAAAATCAACCAGAGGATCCTCTGTGTCCAGGGTACGATGTTCACACAGGGTGGGGGCGGCAGAAGAGGCACGCTCGTGGCCCTACGTCAAGGAGGCCTGAATCTAGTGAGGATGTGTGTGGCCTTAAGGCAGGAAACAGCTCAGTCCCAACAGAGTCAGCCACGCAGGCATTTGTGCAGATTGAGGAGGGCTTCCCGGATGAGGTCGTTCCTGAATCAGAGGGCCGGGGACAGGGCACCGGTGAGCGTCCATTTGAGCCCCATGCAAGTGCCACCTATGAAAGGGTCTGACAATAGGGAGTGCTGACGAAGGTGTGGATCCAGAATTCTCTTGGCATGGTGGTGGTGGGACTCTCAACCACTCAAGGCTTTGAAAGCCTGTTGAGAAGGCCTCAGAAGAACATTCACTACCTCTGAGGCAGAATTCCACTTCTAGGTTTTCCCCCCAAATAAAACATGTTACATGTTGCACAAATGCTCACGGCAGTCCTATTCAAATATCTACTGACAGAACGATCAACAAGCAGGTCGTTCAAACAGTGGAAGATCAGGGCAGTTCAAATAGACACAGCGGTGGCACAGAGCAGCGCAGATGATGCTTATCAACTTAATACTAAGTGATTTTTACAAAGTCCTACGAGAGAAAAGTGGGTGGAGGGAGACAGCGGTCAGTATAGACATGGGAAAAAATTTATAAATTATCAAGGGTTCTTGAGGGAGGGAGAAAATGAGCTGTTACTAAGGGTTCATGTAGAAAAAAATGTTTTGAGAATGATGATGGCAACAAATGTACAAATGTGCTTGACACAATGGATGGCTGGATTGTGATAAGAGCTGTACGAGCCCCAATAAATTGATTTTTACAAAAGAAAGGCCTCGAAGAGTATATGCTGCATGTAAGGAGTGACACGGGGGTCCCATCTGACTCCTCCGGAGTCATGGAGGAGGGCGGGGAGCTGAGTCCACACCAGCCCTCGGCAGAATGCCACCAGACAGAGGTGAGCCATGCCTCAATCCTTTGGGCCCCTTTCGGACCCCGTAGTCCTTCCCACGGCAGTCTGGCTCTGTCCAGGAATCCCTCGGCGCATTGGCCACCCAGAGTTCACAGACACCGTGCAACCTTGTGGAGGGTGACTGCAGAAGTTAGCAGGTGGCACAGACCGGGGTCAGAACACGCCAAGGACGCATGTGTTGCGGGTCCACAACAGCACCTCCCCTCTGTCAGCAGCCACGTCTCTCTCTCGACCTCGGCCTCTCGGCCACGTGCCATGCTCCCGTGGCCTCGGCCTCAGTGGCCGGGAAGTCCCCTGCCTCGCTGCCTCTCAGCCTCACAGTCTCCGTGTTTTGTCTCCTGGTCTCCCTGCCACCGCCTCTGCTGCCTGGGTTGGCTGCGTCGGCCGCTCCAGGAAGGAGTCTTACTCGTGGCCCCACTGGCCGGTAATGGTTCCTTCTTGGTGGTCCTGGGAATCTCGCCATTTCTGCTGCAAAGATGGCTCTCCATCCTCAGGGCAATGACCAAGCAGACCAAATTCCAGTTAGAGGACTGCGCCTCTTATTCCGCTGGTCCCACTCCATCCTTTGGTGGGAATGACGGAGAGCTGGACAGGAGAGACACATAAGAAACTTAGCGGGCATGATGCCCTCCCTCTTAAAGACGGTCCAAGCAGCGGGACTTCCGTGGGTCATTGGTGAAGATGCTGGGAGAGAGACAACATGAAAGGGACAGCTAGACACACACAGGGCCCAGGAGGACGGCTGTCTGGGAGGAGGCACCCGGGGAGATGGGATGGGGATAGGGAGGTCACCCCGCTGGGTGTTGCTCATTGCAAAGTCTTGGTTTTCAGGTTGGGTGAAGGTTTTGGGTGTGTTGATTTTAAAAAAAGAAAGGCCTCAAAGAGTAAGAAGTAGATGCATGAGATAAAGAGGGAGGGAGGGAAGAAGGGAGGGAGGGAGATAACCCATATGGAGAATGCACCCAGAATGAAGGATCGTTTAGCTAATACAAGGCCTCTGAGATCCATCCGAGTTTTTAGTTTTAAGTGGCAGGGCATTTGAAGGGAACCACCATGGGCAAAGAGAATGTGCCGATGTGGGGGTGGGGGTGGGGGACACAGCCTCCTGGGCACAGAGGGCTCACCTGGTCACCTGAGAGTCAGGTGCTCAAGCTCCTTTCCTAGGTGTTGTGACCAGCAAAGCAAAACCAAACTCACTGCCATCGAGTCGGTGCCGACTCATAGCCACCCAATAGAGCAGGGTAACGCTGCCCCTGTGGGTTCCCCAGACGGGGACTCTTTCAGGGAGCAGAAAGCCCGTGGGTTCCCCAGACGGGAACTCTTTCAGGGAGCAGAAAGCCCGTGGGTTCCCGAGATGGGAACTCTTTTAGGGAGCAGAAAGCCCATGGGTTCCCCAGATGGGAACTCTTTTAGGGAGCAGAAAGCCCGTGGGTTCCCCAGATGGGAACTCTTTAGGGAACAGAAAGCCCGTCTTTCTCCCTTGGAGGAGTTGGTGCTTTCTGACTGCTGACCTCGCAGTTAGTGGCCCAACGTGTAACCACCATGCCATCAGGGCTCCCTAATAGGCCAACTTGAAACCACACTGATGAGAGAACCCAGGGCCCACACCCGTGGTCTTGGTCACCATGCCCTGACCTTCTGGAATCAGACTGCTCTACAGCTTCATCCCCTGGGAAAAAAAACAACACACTGCCCACTGGGTGTGAGAGAAGGCTGAGAGCACCCAGCACCCACTGTCGTAGGGGTGAGAAGAGAGGCTGCCTCCTAATGACCATGCCTTTCATTCAAACAGCTTACACATCAAGAACCAGAACAGATCCTACTGGGTGTGAACTTCCATCCAAGTTCCGGAAATACTGGCCTGGTGAGGCAGTGAAACGGTGGGGGCCGGGGTGGGGGTGGGGGTGGTGGCTCAGATTCACGATCAGTGGGTGTTGTTCTAGATCCAGTCCTTGGCCTCCTGGTCCCAGAGTTCCACTCTGCCTCCAGGGATGGGGGCCTGCCCTCCTGGCTCAGACCCCCCTCCCAGGGGACCTGTGAGGCAGGGTTGTATGTAACGCCTGTGCTGTCCAGCCTAGGCCTCAGGTCCCACCACCTCCAGCAAGCTCCCTAGTCAGCTGCCTGAGTGCCCTTCCTCCAGCCCCTCTTCCTCGACATTTCCACACCACTCGGGGGCTGGGGGGCGGGAGGGGGAGGCACAGGTGGTGAAAACCAGCTCTGTTGAACAAGGTTTTTCCACTGTGGCAAGGGACATCCATTTAGGCAGATGTCAGGCCCCCGAGATCACAACACGACATTTTTCCTCCAAACTTTGGACTTAAGGGGTTCAGGGAGAGGGGTGTGCTGGAAATCCCAAATAGGGTTAAAGAATCCAACAGCACAGGTGGACTGAAACCTGTCCCCAAGTAAAGCCCAGGGAGAAACCAAGGGTTAGAGGCCCCCGAGACTCGGGGAGGGCAAGGGCAGAGGAAATGTGTACAGAGGAGCAGACAGGGGGCTTCAGTGCTAGCCCCGAGATGAAGCATCACATGGGGGGGAACCTCTGTGAACCTATTGGCGCTTCCTTCCTTCTCCTGGCAGACATCAGCCCTCACCAGAAACACTTACCCCCACCCCATCAGACCTCGTGTTCCTTACATTTCCTGGAACTTAGAGGTAACTTTAGGGAAAGTAGTCATTGTGCGGGGACAGGAGAGAAATCCTAAGTCACTGAGACCACGTCTGTTCCACTGCTGCAACAGTGATCAGAGTAGATATTGGCACCAGTTAATGAAGAACAGAGAAGGTTGGCGTGAGCTTGGAGAGCCGTGGCTGCAGGGTCGAGTGGCCTATGGTTGTGTCCTGGTGCCTCCACTTACTACCTGGAAACCTGCTCACTCTCCCTGTGGCTCCGTTTCCTCGTCTATCAATT
Source organism: Echinops telfairi (assembly GCF_000313985.2). Classification (NCBI taxonomy): domain Eukaryota; kingdom Metazoa; phylum Chordata; class Mammalia; order Afrosoricida; family Tenrecidae; genus Echinops; species Echinops telfairi. The sequence goes on along the minus strand of NW_022103906.1, from coordinate 98,679,170 downwards.
GGGCATAATAACAGCACCCAGACCAAACTCACTCCCATCGGGCTGCTTCTGCCTCACAGCGAGGCCCCATGCTGTGGAATCTCCCTACGGGGTGGGGAGCCATCATCTTCACAGAAGCAGGGGGCCAGGCCGGGTGCATCCACGTTGCTGGCCTTGCGGTTAGTGGCTGAGGGCAAAGGGTGCAGACTCTGCCCGCCAGGAGCCTGATGGTGCCAGCACCCGCATCCAGTGAGTTCACTCACAGACTCACACCGTGCCTGAAACACAGCAGCCCAAACTGTTGCTGGCCACTCGCTTGCAGGCCCTGCGAGCCCAGGCGTCTGTTAGGGAGTAGAACACCCTGGGTCTTGTGGACAAGACGCTTCAGGGAAGAAAATTGCCAGCCCTGTCCTCCACAGCACCTCTGAGTGGGACCGAACTGCCAGCCTTTAGACAAGTCGTTGAACACAGACTCTGTGTGCCTTGAAACATAGCAGCACTCAGTACATGTTGGTACTACTAAGTATGATTATTTTCGATAATGGTATTATCAGTAGTATTTTAATAACAGTATTCTTTTTAATAGCACTGCTATTTTTAGGGTGAAGCAGAGGGGCAGCGAGAAAGAGGAAGCCCCTCCCCAAGACTGACACGGACCAGAGACACGAGCACCCTTGTGAGGGGGTGCAGGGCTGGGTGGGGTTCTGTGCTGTGAGTCAGAATGGACTTGACTGTCCCCAACCCACCACTACTACACTTTTATCTGCCGGGTCATTTCTTGCTCATCCAAGTTTGAGAACAGAGCTCTGCACCGACTGCATGGTCATCTACTTTCCTGCTTCTGTACTCAATTGGTTGAGCGCTGCTAAGGGCATTCACCCAACCAGGAAGATAGTTGTCTCTTGAAACGTATGGTGCCCAGTCTTGGCACTGATTGGCCTTTGCCCCAGGCCAGCGCCCTCTCCCAATCATGCCTGGGGCCACCGCATCTGTCCCATTCTGCTCAATACACACACTAAAGCCCCACCTCCTTCTTTGCTAGAGGAAGGCCGGCCCCTAGCCTGCTCAGCAAAGAACACCTGCATCGGGGCTTGTGCGCTTCTCTCCCAGCAACCACAGGATCATCTCCGCCAGCCTCACCTCCACTCTCCTGGGGCTCCCCCAGGCGCAGCGCCCGTGCTCAGCTTGGCCCTGGACCACACCTGCTCTCAGGGTCTTGCTGCGCCGGGCATGAGTCCCTCTCGCTGCGATCGCCTCAGTCTCTGTGTCAGCCTCGTCAGCCTCCCTTTCTACAGACTCCTTTCCCTCAGTCTTTCAACCAACTTTAGAAAGAAAAACGTCCATTGTGGTTACACCATCTGTTGTCAATTTGAGACTGAGGAGTGAAGGGGTGGAGTTTAGCCTGTCAATCAGGTCTCAGCTTGATGACATCATTTGGAGGCTCAATGGAGATCAATGGCTTGCTGGAGGCGGGACACAGACTGACTCCCTGGGAGACACTCCTGTGGACAAGCCACATGGAGCTACACTGATGGAGACAGAGCCTTGGAGCTGGAGGAGCCACATGGAGACCCCTGCCAGTGCTGAGATGCCTCTACCACCACTGGATCCACAAGACTTTCCACCCACTAGCCTATGATCTTCCTGCATTCAGTGTCATTGCATGTGTTGCATGACTCTGAAGAGGAATTTATAGATCAGTATCAGACATATGGGCTAATATCGGACTTATGGACTCGATCTGGGCTGGGCTGTTTTCTCAATATTCAATTGCTCTTGTATATAAAGCTCTTTCTTATAAACATATGGGTGTCTATGAATTTTGTTTCTCTAGTCCACCCACTAACACCTCCGTTTCCCTCTGTTGTTTTCATCCCCCCTCTCCTTCCCTGGTGGCTCAGACTTCTTAAAATCTAAGCTCACTGCCTCCCCGTCTAGTGATCTCTCATTAGGCAACTTGGGCTAGTCACAAATGTAACTCCCCCCTCCCCCTCCAAACACGTGTTCCTGAACTATCGGCACCACCAGCCATCCTCCCAGTCACCTTCCTGAATTCACTCTTGGTTTCTTCCACCTCCTCACCTTCCCTGTCCATCAAACCAACCACCAAGTCCTTTGGATCGGACTTCTCTACCTCCCTGCTCCTACCCCGCCGGGTCTCAACACCTGCAGCCCCTCTGTCCAAGAGTCTCCGTATCGCTGTTGGTGTCAGTTAGTTGATGTTGAGTCAGCCCCCGACCCCTGACAGCCCCACAGGTGGAGAAGGAGTTGGCACACTGCCACCACTGGCTCACGTTCAGAAGTTGGGGGCTGGGCAGTTCTTCCTCATCAGTCTCCATCTGGAAGCAACGTCAAGACCTGCACAGTATCCCAGCCAGACGCCAGCCTCCACCGGGGACAGATGCCAACAGTGCATAAAGTGTACTGGCCTGGGATTGAATCGGCGTTTCCTGCCCAGAAGGAGAGAGGGAAGTACCACTGCTCGCCGCATCTCGGCACCATCCTAAAATTCATCCAGCGTATTCTTTCTAAAACCCAGACCCAGACCCAGACAGGACCACTCTCCTGCCTCCTTCTCTTGAATATCCGGCCCTCAACTTGCCTCTTAGAGAAAGTGAAAGTCTTCAAAGACACAGGCCACCCTTGGGAGTCTTCCCTTCCCCCCACTGGTACCTTCCCCCAAAGCAGATTTGCTCAGCATAGCTGCACCCCCACACACACATGTCACACCCCGGCTCATCACCCTACAGTTTCGGGGCTGTTCCCCACCTCAAATACCGCCCGCTCCCTGCCCATCCCTCACAACCACAATATCCAGACCAAACTCGCTGCCACTGAGCCGATTCAGATTCATGGTGACCCTGTGGGACAGGGTGGGACCGTCCCTGGGGTGTCCAAGACTGGAGCAGTCCTCAGGGGCAGAAAGCCTCATCTTTCTCCCGCAGGACGGTGGGTGGTTTCAAACTGCTTACCTACGGACTAGCTGCCCGACACAGAACCACTGCCCCTCCAGGCCCCTTTGCCACCAAGGAAGCTGCTACTTGGCTCCCAGGCCCAGCTGACAGCCAACTCCCTGACCCTGCTCGGCACTGTGCAGTCCAGCTGCCTGCCTCTGTGCCTCTTTCTCTGGGGGGTTCCGTGAGGGCCGGGCCTTCTTCATCCTTCTCGTGGGTGTGTGTGGGATAGATGGGCGAGTGACGCGGTGACGCCCCTGCCAGCCCTGAGGGCTTCTGTTTGTTTATTGATTACCTGAGCTGCTAGACTTGGAATGTCGAAGGAAGACAGAGGGAGGTTAAAAAAAGGAAAAGGTGGAGGAAGCAAACTAAGCGGGCATCGGGGTTGTATGATTCATGGCACTGCCCGTGGGCCTCCTTTCTAAGGGGCTGGCAGTGTGCAGGGTGCCCGCTGCAAGGGCCCCCAGCAGGGCAAGTCACTTCTTTGTTCCATGAAGAAAACGCTGAAGGGACAGTCGATTCAGCTGCCGAGCCTCCCACACACGGTAGGAAGCAGATTTTCATTCTTTTGTCTCCTTTTTCCACCTCCAAAGTGGAAACAACATTTATTGAGCACATCCCATGGTCATGTGACTCCGGCTCCCACCTGCTGCACAGCAAGCCATTTCAGAGAGGTCAAGACGGAAAGAAAGACGACAGAGACAGAATGCTTGTTTTGACAAGTGGAGAAAAGATACATCGGAAAAAACCTGCGCCCGGTCATCAGACAGGCGAGATGGATTTTAATAGATAGACCTTCATGGACCAAAAGCCTGCAAAATACCTATTTCAAGAAGACCACAGGCTCGGGAGAGACGTCACCAGAGGCTTGACACCGGCGACGACTAAACTGGTATCGCTGTTTCAGCACGCAGATCAGGCTTCCCCCTCAAGGAGTGACAAAGGGGCTCCCTCACGATGGCAGACCAGACAGCCATGCCCCCAGACCCTCTACAATGCCGGGCCTACAGCCAAGGCACCGGGGGCCCAATGGAAACACACGGAGGAGCGTCCTGGAACGCCAGCTCCAGAGGAGAGAACAGAGAAGGGGCTGAGTACCAGCGAGGACAGGACTGCCCAGCGTGAGAGAGGCGGCTGGTACACGCCCTGCCAGCCCCTGCCCTGCCCGATGAGCAATAGCTACACTCCCTCCAGGGCTCTGGGGGCACCACCTCAGGACACCGCAGCAGAGGGGAAGTGCCCGGTGCCGGATGATCGGCCTGTCCTCGACTGACCACCCCCGGAGGCCAAGAACTCCTCTCCGTCTCCCAGATGCTCTGCCCTCAGCTCTCTCGGGGCCTGAAATAGTTTTCAGGAACAAACACCTTGATCACAGCCACCTCTGAGCTGGCGCAAACAACTCTGGATCAGGTGCCTGGACCCCAGAAACACGCAGGCTCACAGAAATGCCGTTTCAGACCAGAATGCCCTCCCACCACGCGTCCCCATCACCCCATTGAGCTCCAGAGAGGGCAGACGCGTACCGAGTGCCCGGCCCTGCTCAGTGGTCTCCTCTCTGGTCCTGCCCGCGTCCTCTTTCCCTTCTCTCCTTCCGTTCTGTTTCTGTTCTGCCCTCCTCCGTGTTCCTCTATTTCTTTCCCTTCCCTTCTTTCTTCTCTCCTTTTCCTGAAAGCCTTCTTGGTCGCTCGCCTTCCCTGTGCCGCCTTCCCTCCACCACCGTGCCTGGCGTTTTCTCATTTCATGTCTCCTCTCTTTGTTCTTGTGCTTTGCCTCAGCTGACATTGACCTTACGCAATTATTTTTTCTGCTCTTTGTCAACTCTCCCCTACTTGTTCTTTTTTCTTTATGATCTTCTCGCTTTTGGGTTTGGTTTGGGGCGTGTTTGTTTAGCTTGACCCCACCCCTGTCAAAAGGGAACAGAGCCAGTCCCCGCGGGTGAGCTATCGATGGGTCATCAGGGAGAGCCGGGGCTGGGCAGGGTGGATGGGGGAGAACGAGGCTCGGCCACACTTCACACAAGTACATCTTACAACCCCACCTACTCTGTCAGGGCCACTACCCATTCCTGTGCTACCTGATCATCCCAAAACAACAACCAACACCCGCCCGGCCCACACGCAACTGTGCTGTACAACCAACCAATGGAGAACGGACAGCACGCACACGCACTGCATTCTCTCTCACACCTACCAGGAGCGCCTAGCGACACGCCGACGTGTAACCATGACTCAAACACAAACACAACGGCACCAGAGAGTCTCGGAGGCGACAGACCATTTCTGCTCCCGTGCATAAACAAAACCGAGGGGCTCACACAGGTGAGTAAGTGAGATGCCGAGCCAGAAGGGCTAGCTGAGAACTGAATGACCGTGGGAGTCCCTCATCCTGACTTGGGAAGTGTTATTCAGAGGGGCTTTTGATGGACTGAGAGAAAGGTGAAAGGTGTAGACAAAAATCCAAGAAAATACAGTGGGGGGGGGGGCGGGCTTAAGAAGCATTTCTGGAAAATTCTCCAAGAACAAATGGGTAAGCTCAGTGAAAAAATGAGAAACCATACAAAAACAGCCAAAGAGCATCACTGTGGATGTCAGGTGGACCTTGGCTGGGAGCCGAGGACACCAGAGGAGGCTCCGTGTGTGTGATGGGCTCCGCAAAGGTTCTTAACTGTGTGGGTCATAACAAACTATGGGCAGCACGGGCAAAATGGGGTTCCAGCACACTTCCCCGTGCTCATGTGGAGCCTCCACGTGGACCGAGCGGCAGTTGTTTGAGTAAAATAGGGGGAAGTGGCACGGTTTAAATCCAGGGCTCTATCCTTTCCTCATACTTATTCAGCCTGTATGCTAAGAAAATCATCCAAGAAGCCGATTTTTAGGCAGTAGATTGCCGGGCACTGCTGGGCGGATTTGAGGCCCGCCTTTCAGTTAGCAGCTGAGAGCATGAAACTCTGTGCGCTGCCCAGGAATTCCCATCCTGGAAGGAAGGAGAGGGGAAGGGAGGAGGAGGAAGGAAGTATTACTAAGTATTTTCAGTGTCCCCAGATCACTGCATTAAACACTTTTCATGTGTTATCTCATTTAGCTTTAAAACAACCCGGTGAAGGAAGTAATTGCTTTTTTCTCATTTTACAAATGTGGAAACAGAGACAAAGGTACGCTGGCCAGTGTGGCGTAACTCATCAGAGACGGTTTGTTTTAAAGAACAGACCAAATTGCCTGACGCTTTCTCGTTCAACTTAAAATGATTCGAAGTCATTTCATCTTGAGACGGACACTGCTTGTTGCAGTAGAAATGGCCATCCTGTCACCGCATATGAGAGGACTCGGCCTCCTAATGGGTCTGATTCTGAGGGCGAGAGATGCTTGCCTTCTGGATAAAGGGTTTTGCTTAGAGGATCATTCTGTTTAATTCTGCCGTTTATAAATAACGTAAGCAGTGGCTTGGATTTATTTCTGGGGCTTCCTGAAGAACTTGGGGTAGGTGTAAAACCCTGGGGCCGAGCGTGATGAGCAGCAATGACTTGCTGACTGACTGGCCCAGGCTCCTGCAGTGGAAGTGGGTGTCCTGGGTTGCCCTGATTAGCATAGAAGAGCCTGGGCCTCTGTGGCCTGTTCTTGTTGTCCTGGGCTTGATCTGGATTTTTCCGGCACTGTGGAAAAAAAAAAAAGATATCCAAAACACTGGAGGCAGAGGCAGCAAGAGGGTCGCTGAGTGGCAGGATATTGTTAAGGAAGCAGACAGCAACATCAATGTGTAAATTAGTTTCACAATTACAGATTTTAAATAGAGCTCCAAGCCGGTGACTCGGGGAGCCATCCAGCGATGCTACCATCTCAGTCGGCGCTCATTGCCATGGAGAAGGAGGGGTGCAGAGCTCACGGGATGGGTGGGGGGGTGGGTGCTGCACAAGGGTGAGGGTCACTTCCAGCTATCTTTTCTTTATCGGAACCCAGAACGATTGCCCCCATCTACATGCCAGGAAGGCTGGGGAATCTGCTCCTCTTGTGGGTAAAGGAAGGAGAAGGGGAATTGTGTGTATCTGGCTCAATACCCCCTACTCTGATAACCATCCTCTTTGAAATTGCACCCCACCCCCCACCCCAGCATCTCAAGTGCTCCTGGTCCCCCTCACCTTGTCATCTGGTGTAGCCCTGATATTTTAACTTTCCCTCTGTCAGTTTGATTGATTGGTGCTACTGTCACTCTTGTCCCACAAGAAGGTAAATTTCACCTGGTAAGAGATCGTCCTTGGCGTGGTTCACTGCCCCAGAAGATCTCCTGGTATGAATATTTGTGGGATGATTAGTTGCCGGGCGCTTCACAAGCAGTATAGCCTCACAGCGCCACCCAGGCTAGGACGACCAAGGGAACAGAAGCACAGACATGCCCAAGCCCACAGCGCTAGTAAGAGGCCAGGCTCGAATCCCAAGCAGTGGGCATTCCGGGGCCTGTCTGCATCCTGCCTCTTTGGGGCACGGCGTCCAGGCTCCTTAGCTGGTAGAGGAAGGAACCGTGGTCTGTCTTCTTCCACCTCGTACAAGGTAGAGAAGAGAAGACACAGGGGAAAGGAATCATATGACAGGCAGTCCCGGATACGAAAAGGCTCATTGCGGATTCTGGGTAAGATGCTTTAAGAGGTTCAATCGCTGCTCCGCTGGGCAGCAAACAGTCTAAATCTTCCACACAGAGAACAAGGCACTCCGTCCTCTCTGATCCCGCGCCTTTCGTACAACAGAACTCTGCTGGGTCAACTCTGCCGCTGCTGACCCGACTGCCTATGTCAGCCTGCCCTCTGCCTGGGGCGGCCTCCCCGGTGACCAGCCCGCCAGCAGCCAGTCCAACCTTCGACGGTCAGCCATGACTCTCACACGTTACGAGGTCGCTGACCTTCCCAGCAAACGAACCCCGCCCTTCTTTGTAGCACAGCCATGTCTTATACCAATGGTCATGAAATATTCCTCTGACTGCTTTGCTCTTGTGACAGTTTGCCTTTCCCCTGGTACCGTGAGCTCTCCTAAGACGTGGCTGTGTTAAAGACGTCATAAATGTCATTTGTATGAATACTTGAATGTCGTTGACAATTTAGGCAGTCTTGGTAACTCCAGTGATCCATCAGAGAAGACACAGGGGTGGAAAATAAGCAGACTAAAAGATAGTGCCAGAGGATGTACACTGGTACATAGAGGAACTGGAAACACAGGGAATCCAGGACGGATGATCCCTTCAGGACCAGTGGTGGGAGTGGTGATCCTGGGAGGGTAGAGGGAAGGTGGGGTAGAAAGGGGACAATGACTACAAGGATCTACATATGACCTCCTCCCTGGGAGACGGACACGAGAAAAGTGGGTGAAGGGAAATGTCGGACAGTGTAAGATATGACAAAACAATAATAATTTATAAATTATTGAGGGTTCATGAAGGAGGGGGAAGTGGGGAGGGAGGGGGAAAATGAGGAGCTGATACCAAGGGCTCAAATAGAAAGCAAATGTTTTGAGAATGATGAGGGCAACAAATGTACAAATGTGCTTGACACACAATGGATGTATGTATGGATTGTGATAAGAGTTGTATGAGCCCCAATAAAATGATTTTTAAAAAAGGTCAGTATCTCATGTCCTCGGTGACCTAAAGGTGAAGGCAGTGAGGAGGTACCACAACACACGTATTTGACTAACTGAAATTCAAGAACATGGGTCATGCCAAGCGAAGGTTCATAGACACAGAAACTCATCATTAATGGACATGCAAAATGATACAGATATTCAAAATGACACAGCCGTGTTGGATCGCAGTCTGGTGGTTTCTTGCATAGCTCCACACAGGCTTACACACAAAGCAGGGGCCACACTCCTAGGGGCGCAACTAAAGGAGATCAAATATATGTCTGCATAACAACCTGTGCATAGATGTTTCTGATCGCTTTATTAACAATTGCCCCCAAATCTCAGGCAACCAGGCTGCCCTTCAATCATGAAGGGAGAAATGAACTGTGATGCATCCATGTAATACAATATTATTTGGCGATAACACAAAGGGGAAAAAATTAAATGAACTATCAAGCCACAACACAACAAGGCAGAACCTTCGCTGCTTATTGCTGAGTGAAGGGAAGCAGCTAGAAAAGGACGCCCTGTGCGATTGCAACTCGATGGCGACAAGGCAGAACCATAGGGACAGTGTGGTGTTTTATCATCTGTCGTCAGTGTGAGACTGAAGAGGGAAGGGGTGGAGTCTAGCCTGCCAATCAGGTCGCGGCTTGATGACCTCATTTGGAGGCGCGAAGGAGCTAATTAGCTCACTGGAGGTGGGACACTCGATCACTCCCTGCGAGACATTGCTGACAGAGAGCCTGATGGAGCTACGCTAATGTAGCCCTGGAGCTGGAGGAGGCCCGTGGAGACCCACTCCAATGCTGAGATGCTTCTACCGCCACTGGATCCACTAGACTTTCCACCCCCCGGCCTGTGACCTTCCTGCATTCAGCATCATTGCATGTGTTGCGTGAGTCTGAAGAGGACTTTACAGATTGGTATTGGACATATGGGCTAATATCGTACTTATGGACTTGATCTGGATTGGGCTGGCTAATGTACAATTGCTCTTTGATATAAAGTTCTCTTTTACACACATATACGTGTCTATGAATTTATTTCTTTAGTCTACCTGGACTAACACGGACGGCAAAGGCTGTCGCTTCTAGGGGCCCGGGCGAGGAAAAGTAAGCGCTTGTAAGGGAGCACGGGGCGTTTATGAGGGCAGCCACACTCTCTGTATGATGCTGTCATGGTGGACAGGTCACCTTATGCATCTGGCAAAACCCATGACACAACACAAATAACAAACTCTCATGCAAATGCAGGGCTTTCGCTTGTAAACATTTAGAACACAGGTTCACTGATGGTAGCAAATGTACCAGCAGATGTTATGACAGAGAAAACTGCATGCAGGACGCTGTGTGAACGTGGCACTACCGGGTGAATGTTGGCCTGCTATACCCAGGCTGCCAGTTCAAACCCACAAGTCACTCCACAGGAGAAAGATGAGATTATCTCTTTCTATAATGGTCTACAGTCTTGGAGAGCTCATATATGGTAACTAAGAATCAGAACTGACTCAATGGTATTGGTTTGGAGTATTTTCTGCACAGTGCTGATCATAAACTTAAAATTGCCCCATAAAAAATAGGGCCTATTAAAAATTCTAAAAATCCCTGATGAAATTTGAATACGGACTGGAGAATAAATGTGAATGCGATCACGGCCACCAAGCAATTCTGTCCAATCTGTCAGTCTTTATGAGAGCAGGCAGCTGCGGCATTCTTCCACGGAGCAGCTGGTAGGTTGGAACCAATGACCTACTTTGAGGTTAAAAGCACAATGGCCTTAAGTTTGTAAGATGTGAAACCGGCATCATGGTGATGTAGTGTACAGCCAGTCACATGTACCTCTTAGAGATACATCTTGACTGACTTTCAAATGAAAATAAAAATGTCTGAGATTTGCTTTAAGCATTCTAGCAAAATAATAAATAGAATTATAATGTGCATTGGAAGCAAAAGACAGGTGAAGCAAGATAGAAAAATGTTAACAACTGTTGAAATTAGATATAAATAGATAGATTTTCCCTATACTGGTCTGCCTCTATGTATGCTTAAAAACTGCCTTGATAAAAATTAAAGACCAATAGAGCAATGTAACTCCCAATAAGAAGGAGAAAATGTTTTCCATTTCCTAGGAGTTCAGGTCCGGACATCCTGCATCTCCCATTGCTCCATTCTGACCATGAAGGCCACGACAACAGTGAGGGAAAGCCATCGTGAGCTTAAGTGTAGGTGTGAGATGAAGAAAACCTGACAACAGGAAGGGCAGACTGAACACCTTGTCCCGGGTATCAGGAGGTGCATCCTCATCCTCTCGGGAGCAAAGGCCAATGTGTGCTGGGGAGGGGAGGGGCCCGGGAAGACTGCTCAATGCTTGTTTGCATGGACACCCGGAGTGATGGGGCTGGGAAGAGGTCTTGAAAACCAATTCATTCCATCTCTGAGCAAAAAGAGCAAACCTTCGTTCACCAAGATGGATTGGCACAGTGGCTGCAACCATGGGCCCAGAGAGGACGGCGCAGGCCTGGGCGGTCTTCCCTGTGCGGTACAAGGTCACAGTTGGAGCCTACTGGGGGCACTCAACAACAACATTCCACCAAGGAAAGGGAGCTGTGAATCAAAGGCCCGCCGAGGGGCTGTCCTGACTCAGCACGTCCAGACAAGGCAGCAACACCAGAGCGGAGACAGACAGACAGACATCTAGGGACGCCGAGCAAGGCTCTGTCCATTTGTTTTGCTCACACACACCCCGACCCCCACCCCTTAGTTCTGTTTGTAAAGAGTACTTCTCTATCGTATGCATCTTTCAAATACTTCTCCTCCTCTACAGCAACCAGACGTGGGCATAGAAGATGGACTGGCTAAGTGGATAAATATTTGTGGAATGACTGAGTGTGGCTCAGACATGCCTTTACATTTACTAAATTCATCAAGTTAAAATTCAGAGTCCCTTAGGAATCCATAGACGTATGGAGATGTATTGGAAGGGTTGTTTTCAGAAAAGATACATCCAGTTGGAAAACAGAATAAGCATCCTGCTTCACCTTTGACCCACAGGCTCTAATGAGACTGGCAAGTAGAGGCAGATCTGTTTTCAGCCGATCATTCGACATTGCTCTCTGTTGAACGGTGGCCATTGATTGCCTGTCGACTGTACCTGGGCATTGAGTGTCCATTCTCTTATGCTTGCTGTGGTCCTCCAAAGGAAGAGCCATTGTCCTCATTGGACTGCTAAGGAGAATGAGATTTGGGGAGGTGAAGTGACCTGTGGAAGGTCATGCACCTAAGAAGTACCAGATCCAGGATGGGAATCAAGTCTGACTTCAAAGCCTCCACGTGCTACCCTCTGCCCAAGTGCCTTTGAAGAATCTGAACGACTCGCAGGACATCAGGACCACTCCCTTAGGAACCACAGGTGTCCGCCAGTGGACAGTGGAAGAGGGGAAGGTCCATCTTCCAGGTGGCAGATTCAGGAGCCCCCAGGCTCCAGTTGGAGCAGGACCCCCAGAGTGGTGGGAAGGTCATGCCTGTCGGCTGACTCGGTGACTGGCAGGATTCCATGTTCAGTGACAGAGTCAGAGTGTGCCAATAGGAGGCCTGAGCTCAGTGTGCCTTGCACCTTTCTCACCTGTATCTTTTGCCAGCAGCACAGAGGACCTGGGAGAGAAGGAGGGAGGAAGAGGAGGCTCTGCGTGTTTCCCTCACCACCTGTAACTGCTCCTCTCAGGTTTGCTGGCTAGCCCACCTCTCCCGACTCTCGCTCCAGACACACACACACACAACATCTTTTGTTTCAGACATCATCCATGTGTTGGTCTGAGTGGGCTCTGGACCACGTCCACCTTGGATACACTAACCTCCATCACATTCCCACAGGCCAGATCTCACCGTGGGGTCATGGTTGGCCATGGTTTCCTACTACTCCTTTAGGAAGAGGGTTCTGGGGCCCAGCGATCTGGGGCAGTGTTCTCTGAAAGTTCTGTAGTCTTTCAGTTCTTCTGGTTAGGGGCCATCAAGTCAGTTCTGACTCATAGCAACCCCGTGGATCACGGACAAAACACCTCCTCGCACTAGCATGTTTGAGCCCATGTGGCAGCCACTGTGTCTAGCTGTCTTCTCAAGGGTCTTCCTCTTTTTATTGCTGCCCCACTGTATGCGTAGCGGGTCATGGATTGGGCTGCTAACCACAAGGTCAGCAGTTCGAAACCACCCAGCTGTTCTGCAGGAGAAAGATGAGGCTTCTGGCTTGGAAACACACGAGGGCACGTCTACTCTGTCCTCCAGGGTCGCTGTGTGCTGGAATCAACTGGAAGGCAGGAGTGTGAGTTTGCGTTTGTCGATAACCATCCAGCCCTCCAGCCACTCACCAGCCTCCCTCTGGGCCCCTTCTTGGCTCCAGGCCCCGGGCTGGGAACGGGGTTATAACGGTGCACCCAGACGGGGAGGTCCTTGGCCTTGTGACTCTCGTAGCAGACTGCCTTTAAGGCATATACTCTCACCACAGCAGCCATCCTCCAGGACCTCAAGGAGCCTCACTTCTAATAATCACAGCGTTGTGACATACCCTGAGACAGAGCTTGCCTGGGGGACCAACAGAAGACGGAAGAAGCACCAGGTATGAGCTCTGAGCCCAGAACATAACAGCTCCGGACCTTCCCCACGGCCTCGGGGCTCACACACTCTGGGTGGGCTGGCTGCCATGCCGGGGGACACTGAGGCAGCCAGACGGAGATAACTTAAGGACTCTTGTCAACAGCAGCACCAAGTGCCAGCAAGAGGGGGCCTGGCTGACGGAGGGTACGGCCCCTGCGAAGCCTTCAGGAGCCGACAAGATGTCAGCTTCCCAAGCGGACATGTGACGGCCCTCGTGAGACCCTTCCAGGCAGAAGCACCGGCGAAACAGCTCCTCCACTGCAGACCCACAACTACCACAGAGCTAACAAGTCATCGTCGTCCTCGTAGGGTGTGTTTGTATGAAACGTTGCATTTGGTAACCAGTACAGTCACCAAAGAACACAGGAACATAACATGTAATAAGGACCCCCTAAAAGTACAAGGGGTTATGAGGGAAAGCCTGATGGTGTAATCGAATTGAAACTGGGGCAGGGAGGGCAGAAAGAACCTGTCAGGAAGGGAATCAAGGCCCTTCCTTGAAGCACAAGGGGGATGAGGAGCTGTCCCGGCAAACAAGGAGGGAGGGAGTCCAAGGAGAAGACCCAGAAATGGCAGCAGTGAAAACACCAGCTTTCTGTTTGTTTGTTTGTTTCTTTGTTTGTTTTTAATTGGGCTGTTATTGTGGGTTACTTCAGGGACAGACAGGCTTTCCATTCCCGTTACAGTGGCAGCGTCAGGAGCTCACGGGGCAGTTTGGCCCTGTCCTGCAGGATCCCTCTGGGTCGGCATCAGCTCGGTAGCAGTGAGTTGTGTTGGTTGGTTTGTGGCTTAATTAGATCATTCTTTCTTCTTGTGTGATAGCTTCTGATAGCTTTTGGTTTATTTTATTATTTTAAGCACAGTTTATCTGACCACATCACCTCAGAAAACGACGATGAGGTAAGTTAGTACATGTTATTCCTTGTGGACAGACTGTCCCCACTGGGAATAACATCAGAATCATGGAGAACATACTGATTCCACACGTCGAGCTTTCAGTGCTGCTGTGGGAAAGCCGCCTCCCCTCCCGACTTTCAGCAACTCTTCAAGCTGCTCACTCTCCTCTCCTTTTCAGACCCTTGCTTGTGAACTGGGTGAAGACTTACAGAACAGACATGTCTTCCTTTTGTGTCAATCCCCATGGGTTAGGCAGGGTTCTCTAGAGAAACAGAACCAGGCACTTAGGATTATATATATGTGGATAGGTTTAGACAGCGAGAAGGAATATAACAGCTAATTAGTCCACACAGCAGTACAGAGGGCTCAGTTCAGCTCATTTCCATGGAACAGTTAACATACCAGAAGTCCTACAACTCACAAGGGCTGCTGGGTCCAAGGTCATGGAAACAGACAGCTGAGTCTTCCCTCGGGCAATGCAGGCAGAGTCTGCCACAGGCAGCAAACAGCAGGGCAGGTCACCAACAGTCGGCAGCTCAGGAGCTTAGCAAAGCAGGTCAGGATGGAATATTGGCTCAAGCAATGCAAGACAAGACGACAGGCTCCACCAGCCTCAAACTCAGGCGATGCACACAGCAGCAACCTGGGGAAGCAGGTCTCAAAGGAACCTCAAGCTCTAGCAACACGATCCACAGTCCACAAGCTGGCTTGTCCCACGGTGGTATAGTTCACAAGTTGAGGCATAGAAGTAGCTAAAGCAGCCACAGGCTGGTCAGGTCAGGAGAGCAAGAGAAGCAAGGGGCGGGCCTTGCGAAGCCATTTATCTCTTTGCCATTCAATCAACCTGAGACCTGATTAATCTCACATGTTCCTATTAGCCAGGTTGGCAAAATAAACCTACCTATCACACTCCACAACAAAATACCATGTATCCCACTTCCTCCCTGTGCTTCATAGTACCACTTCTCCATCTTTCCTAAGCCTTCGGAACTTTGTCCCTGGGGACGCACTGCCCGTTAGCTCTTCAATGCTCTTCCAGCTCAGGGCACCAGCATAGCTCCATGTGTCTTGTCAGCTGCAATGTCTCGCAGGGAGCGAGTTTGTGCCCCACCCCCGTGAGCTATTTATCTTCTTAGAGCCTCCAATTGAGGTCATCAAGTTGTCACCTGATTGACAGGCCAGATTCCATCCCTTCACTCTTAAGTCTCAAGGTGACAGCATGTGACTACCACACATGCTTAGGTAAAGACAAAGCACGAACACTACATAAATATGGCTCTTTCCCTGCGTTGCACAAATGACTAAGCGCCCAGTCACTAACTCAGACGTCCACAACTCGAACCGACCCTGTGGCTTAACTGAAGGCCTGCAGACCTGTGTCCAGACTCGCCAGAAACCCACCAGGCCGTTCGGCGGCGCACAGGGCAGCGGTCCGTGAGAGCTGGCTGGCTGGCGATCATCCACAGCCCTAGAAGGCCCCCGGGGGTGTGCTGGGGAGCAGGCACCAGAGGACAGCAGCTTGGCGGCGGGTGGGGGTGATCTGGAATAGGGACGCGGGCGCACTCTCTGTGACAGGTGCTTGACATGTGTGTTCCCTGTGCTTCTGTCCAGCCTGGTTCAGCTGTGTGCTGCTTTCTGCTCTTCACCTGGGTTTTCCAGCGCCAAATTGGGTTTAAGCAAATGGGAAATTCACGTTAGCTCGCATTGATCCCTAATCTAGCCATTGTGTTGGGAACAGATTCGCATTTTCAAAACAAGCATCCTAGCAGTAGTGAATGGACAGCATCCCCCGGGAGAGGAACCCAGACGCAGCTGGGGAAGAGGACGCTGCAGAGGCCGGTCTGCAGGCAGGGCCTTGGTGTGCGAGCGCCTAACCTCGCTTCGTGGACAGTTGGGATTCAGAGCCCCGGTGGGGCCGGCAGGGCAGCCCTGGCGCCACCCTCTCTCCTCAGGCTGACTGTGTACTCTGTGCACAAAGGACCCACGCCAGGTGTTCCCGGGCTGTTTACCAAGCTCTTGGCACACAACGTGCCTCCTGGCAGGCCCTGTGGGAACAAAGGGCACGTATTATTAATTCCCATCTGACAGAGATGGAAAATGAAGCTCAGAGAAGTTGAGTGCTTGCCCGAAGGCATGGAGCCCATGATCGAAAGAGATGGGGTTAGGAACCAATCATCCTGTCTGATGAGCACTAGGGAAGCCTGGGTGTCCTGTAGGTAAGCTCCCGGGACACCTTGCACAAGGTCGTGTGTCCAAAGGTAAAGCCTTCTGATGCGCAAAGGGGAGCGGGGAGAAACCCCAGGTGGCCTATGGGGCACCAGCCACAGGTGAGCCAGCCTCTACGTCTGATGGCCCACAACCCTTTTCTCTTTAAGCAGAAAGGACAAGGCTTCTGCAGCAACGAGTCTTTCACATTCTAGCTAGCAGGGACTTGTGTGAGGAGGATGCCGGCAGGGGGCCCTGTGAAGTTGCTTTCAGTGCCTTAGAGCTGGTTCTGGGAAGCCAGTCCCACATATTTAAATTCCTGGACTCCCCACCGCCATGCAGTCCCCCAACTCTCAGTGCCTCAGCCTCACTGAGCCCAGAGCCTCTATGGTAATGTTCAACTGATATGTCAGCTGCCCAAGTCCGCCTGAGAGCTCTCCAAATCCTCCACAAACAAGACTCCGCCCGAAGAAGCCAACTGGAGAAGATCTCCCACTGCCGGGCTCCTCTGGGCTGGATGGGACCTGTCAATAGAGACGCTCCCACGTGTCCCACGTGGCCTTTAGGAAATAAGGCGACCCTTCTGGAAGCAAGAGTGTTGTAGGGCATTTGAGCCTCTGGGGGAAACCCTGGTGGCCCAGGGTGGTCAAAGGGCTCAGCTGACAACCTAAAGGTCAGCGTTCTAAACCACCAGCTGCTCCTTGGTGGGGAGACGGACAGCAATCTGTTTCTGTAGAGATGGAAGCCGCAGGGGGCAATGCTGCCTTGTCCTCCAGGGAACCTGGACGTCAGAATCGATGCCACAGCAACAGGTTTGATTTTTGTGTGGTTTAAGTCTCAGCGCCACAGAGCTCACCATTTTGTGATGTAGTGCCACCCCAGTGTTGCCCCACTTTTTCCCTTGCCTTCTCCCTGTACACTCGCACAGCCAGAAGTCAGAGTCACTGACTGGCACTGCCGATGTGCTGGCAGACATGGGCGTAGCCAAAAATACTGCTGCAAAAGAATAGTGTTAGGTGCCATCAAGTCAGTTCCAGCCTAGAGACCCCAGCACTCTCTTTTTGAGCCTATTGTTGCAACAGCTGGGAGACTCCATCTAATTGAGGGTCTTCCTCGTGTTCCCTACTCGTGGACCTACTTTACCAAGCATGTTTTTCTCCCGGGATGGCTCCTCCCGAGAACACATCCAACATACGTGAGACGAAAGTCTCACCTCCCTCCCTCCGCAGGAACATGCTAGCTGTCCCCCTTCCGAGGAGGATTTGTTTGCTCTTCTGGTGGTCCGAGCAGGGTGCTTCCAATGTTCCTCACCGTCCCCACAATTCAAGGCATCAGTTCCTCTCCGGTCTTCCTTATTCCTCTTCAGACTCAGGCAACACATGCAATGCTGCCGAGTGCAGGAAGAGCACAGGCCAGTGGGTGGGAGTCTTGTGGATCCAGTGGCAGTGGCAGCCTCTCAGTGCTGGTGGGGGTCTCCACATGGCTCCTCCAGCTCCAAGGGTCTGGTTCCATCAGTGTAGCTCCATATGGCTTGTCGACAGGAATGTCTCCCAGGAAGTCAAGCAGAGAGTGTGGGTCTGGCCTCCAGAGAGCTGTTTATCTCCTTAGCGCCTCCAAATGAGCTCATCCAGCTGTGACCTGATTGACAGGCTAGACTCCACCCCTTCTCTCTCAATAGTCTCAAGTTGACACCAGATTATGGAACTACCACACGGTCCAGGCTTCACATGCATATGAAATGAAAAATCACAGAATTCCTTAGCAAGAACATAAAAATGTGAAGCTATTGTTTCCCAACTAGCCTCTGTCTAGTTCTATTCTCTTCTGAACACGGTGTTTGCGTTTACGTCTTCCCCAAAAGGACTCCGTGCTCTTGGTTTGGGCACCTTCAAGGGACGGAGAGTGTGTTCCTCCTCAATGTCCTTTGAGCCTGGGGGACAAAGAGGAGTCAGAGGGGCAGGGACTCGGCTGTAGGGCGGGTGGGCAAGGTTCACAATGAAATGCTCACAGCCAAGCCCTTGCAGCCTTCCAGGAATGACACTCCGCAGCACCACGGTCCGCCTTTTCCCACCATGCAGACTCGTTTGTCAAGGAACCCTATTACTATTATCCCTTTGGAATCTCAAAAATCAGTCACCGTAATCTTCCGAGCCAAGTTCTCTGCCTTGAATTTGACTGGCCCGGCAGCTTTCCCTCAGCAGACGCTGTTTTGATTGGATCTTTCTTGCAGGCGGCCCAAGGAGACCAAGGCCGGCAGACTTGTGAGCCATCCACTAATCACGGGGACACGTTTAAACATGCCACACGTGTATGAACTGGAGCCTAGTAGCAATACTTTTAAACTTAAATTCATATGTGTGTGTGTGACATCACACCTATATCATGGACATACTAGTTAATCCTAGTTGATACTAGTGATCCTGCTATTTGAATTCTATAAAGTCCCTATGGATGTTGAATTAGCCAATACCAAACCATTGCTCCTAAAGAAATTAGGTCCTTGTGGGCCTCTGATAGAAACACTCATCAATGGATCAATACATAGTCTCACTGTATGTGTGCTTCTGTTTAAATACACAGCCCTATTTAATGGTCACTGCTGGATCATTTGCCATGAATTCACGGCTAACCACACTGCAAGTCATGACTGAGTGACTTTCCTCTAACCCCGTGTTTCCTCCACAGGCCACACCACAGCCGCCTTTCCTTCAGAAACACGACACCACACCTCAACCCTGGGCTTGATGGGAGCCACTCCAGACTGAATTCCCCGACAAAAAGCACAAAAACGAGGAAAGCATGGCCCTCCGCAGGCTAGGAAACGGGCATGGGATTGCATGGGAGCACTGAGCAGTAAGGCGGAGTGTCCACAGCGGGGAGGTAGGCATGCGTGCGCTGTGCCATCCGACGTTTTGGCCCCTCTGCACATTGCTGAGGAAGTATAATTAAAAACACAACCTCCTGCCCACCCAGACAACCCAGGAAGAGAAAGAAAGCAGTTTATTATTGAGTGAGCATTGAATCAGCATGTGATGTCTATCAGAAAAAAAATTATATATATCTATCCACTGAAGAGACTGCAGACAAAGGAAGTGTACGTACCCTTTCTACACAGGAAGTGCATCCTTCGTACGCCCGTACGATCCATGCCGCCCATCTTCTCAGGGTGAGTGACGACCGGCTCGCGGGTCGAGGCTTCGCAGCTCTCTTGATCCTGAGTGTTTGTGTACCCCATGCCGTTGCTGTCAGGCACACAGTGAGTCTGCTCCGGTGTGTACAGTTATGGGGGGCCCAGTTCACACGGGTACAGGCGTTTGGGTTTCAAAGTGCTTCAGCACACCTCTGTGGTCATGTGCACTCAACGAAGCCCTGCCCAGCCCTGCGCCGTCCCCACAGTGGTTTCCGTGTGAGCCACTGTGGTGGCCCGTGTCCACCCATCATGCTGAAGGCCTTCCTCTGCTTCATTTCCCATCAACTTCACCAAGCATGGCGGTCTTCTCCAAGGGCCGTGTGCCCAAAGTCCATAAGCCAATGCCTGGCCACCCTTGCTTCTAAGGAGCCTTCTTGCTGTACTTCTTCTAAGACGGGTGTTTGTTCTTTTGCCAGGCCATGGTAATTTCAATATTCGTTGCAGCCCCAAATTCGAATGCACCAGCCCTCCGTTGGTCTTGCTCATCCAACACCCAATGTTCATGTGTGTGTGACGAGACTGAAGAAGATGCCACGGCCTGGGACAGGCCCACCTTGGACCTCCAGGTAGCATCCTTGCTTGGCAGGACTTTCGAGAGGCCGTGGGCACCAGATCGACCCAATGCGATGTGTCCTTTGATCTCTTGACTGCCGACCCATGAGCATTGACTGTGGGTTCAAGCAAGACAAAATCCTTGACAACTTCCATCTTTTCTCTGTGTAGCATGATGTTACCTATCGGTTCCGTTGAAGATTTTTTGCAAAGAAAAATTAAATCTCTCATATTTTTATGAGAAGAGGTAGGTTAGCAACTGGAGCCAGGTGCCAGAGGAAGTTAGGCTCCTGTCCTCCCAGGAAGCTGGGGGTAGGGGTGCCATCTTCCTGACTGGTTACAGTGAAAAGCAGGGCTCGTGGTTGTTGAGGAACTTCCTGGGCAGTAGAACTAGCAAAAGCCTTGTTGAGCCCACATTTCAAAGAGGCAGAAAAGGAACTTAAAATGACAAGTTTCCTAAAGCAAATGCTCTAACAAAAGGGGAGAGAATATCTTTCTTTCAGGAGGAAGAGTTAAGCCTGTTTCCCTGCTTTTTCCTTTCTTCTATTTGTA
Organism: Echinops telfairi; assembly: GCF_000313985.2. Classification (NCBI taxonomy): domain Eukaryota; kingdom Metazoa; phylum Chordata; class Mammalia; order Afrosoricida; family Tenrecidae; genus Echinops; species Echinops telfairi. The sequence goes on along the minus strand of NW_022103906.1, from coordinate 98,658,589 downwards.
TTGACCCCCCTGGAGGCCCCTGAATTATTGTGAAAGCACAGTATATTGATTTGGGGGTACAGATGATGCAAATCAGCTGTCCACACACACAAGTACACTTCCATAACTATATATCTATGCACACACATCACACATACAGAACTATGTATCTATAGACATACATAACTATGTTCTACACATCCACATACATACATAACTAAATATCTATATACATCCACAAACTCACATATCTATGTATCTACATGTATGCATATAGTTATGCATACATAACTATATAGCTTTACATATACACACATACATAACTATATATCTATAAGGCTGGTGGTGTGTGTGTGTGTGTGTCTGCTGGTATGTGTGTGTGTGTATCTACATGTATGTGTGTGTTTGCATGTGTATGTATATATTAACTGGTATTTCTTTCTCTTTTTTTTGTAGTTAGTTCAAGGACTGTTCGTTGGCCTTTAGGAGTGTTTTCCAGTCCAGTCTGTTGGGGCGCCAAGCCCTGGCCCCAAAGTCCACCTTCAGCATTCCCTGGGGACCTCGCTGCTCCGTTCTCTTGCTGTTCTCTTGCACCCCCTTAGTGTTTTACCTCGGTGTGGCGGGATCAGATCAGGCACAATTCCCACACTGTGTCTCCAGTGTTGTCCCCTGTAGGGCTATGGGTCAGTGAGGGACATCGTGTCTCATTTACCTGGTATTTCTGTATGTATACACAGCATGCTCCATGTGCATGTGGGTATATAGGTGTATCTGTGTATGGGCATACATGTTCATCTTTACTTGTATAGATGTATATACATAACATAAGGAGCCCTAAGGAGGGGCCATGGATTGAGCATTCAGCTGCTAACCACAGCCCAGCGGTTCAAACCCAACAGCTGCTCTTCTGGAGAAAGATGAGGCTGTCTGCTCCCACAAAGATTTAGTCTCAGAAACCCTGACAAGCAGTTTTCTGCCTCCAGGTAGCTGTGAGTCAAAATCGACTCAGTGGCAGTGAGCACATATGTGTGTGTCAAGAGGCCCTGAGTGGCACAGAGGAGTACGTGGGTGGCGACTGACTGAACAGTTGACAGTTCAAGTCCCCCTCGAGGCGCCTGGGGAGGCCGTCCTGACAACCAACATCAGAACAAGCCAGCCATTCAAACCCGCGTGGGCTACAGTTCTACCTCGAGATACCCGGGTTACCGGGAGCACAAAACTGACTTGATGCAGCTGGGCTGTTGTTTGGTTTTGCCTCTTTTGTTGTTTTATGTATGGACGGCGCCTCCTCAGTGATGCAAACAGTTAAATTCTCAACTACTAGCCAAAAGGTTGGCAGTTCGAATCCACTCGGAGGTACCTTGGAAGATAGGCACACCATTAGACACACACATCAAACCAGCCTTATAGATACATAGGTAAATGTGTGTGTGTGTTTGTGTGTGTGTGTGTGTGAAGATATATGGGTTCAGGTGGTTCTCATTGTGCATGTGTGTGTGTGTGCAAATATATAGTGGTACAGATAATTCTCGTATGTGTGGGGGTGAATTTTACTGGTACAGCTGATTCTCAGTGTGTGTGTGTGTGTACAGCTGATTCTCATTGCGTGTCTGTGAATATAGAGTGGCACAGCTGATTCTCATTGTGTGTGTGTGTGTGTGTGTACATGGACAGCTGACACTCATTGTGTGTCTGTGAATATCAAGTGGCACAGCTGATTCTCACTGTGTGTGTGTGTGTGTATGTGTGTGTGAGTGGACAGCTGATGATTCTCATTGTGTGTCTGAGTATCGAGTGGCACAGCCGATTCTCATGGTGACCCAGCAGCACCACCTCCTGGTCATCACTGAGTTTCTGGAAGAAACTGACTGACCAGGAGCCCCTGGGGGCAAGACACAAGCCATCCCAGAGATTACCCAAAGGGATGGGCCCTTTGGAGCCGCTGGAATCACAGGATGCTCAGCTGGCTGCAGGAACCCAGGGCAGCTCTTAAGGTAGACTCTGAGGCCCTTACACAGTCTAAGTGTGCAGGCAAGGCCCACCACAGGGGACAGTCAGGGCTGGGGTTTCCAGAGATGGCAGCGGGGACCCTGCTGGACCACTGTCCTTGGACTTCATCACTGGGGTGAATGGGCCCCAATCTCCCCCTCAGCCCTATCCCTGCCCTGGAGACCTGGCAAGACCTAGGATGATAACCCAGAATGAGGGGGTGCCACCTGCAGGGTGGAGAGGGGGGCGGGGCAGGATGCCGGTAGTGTCAGATTACCCAATGAGCAAATGAAGCACATGCTGAGTTGTGCTTACTTTTCAATCTGCAGTGAACTGTCTCATATTCTTCACCACATCAAAGAGCCTGTTCTAGGTGTAGCCCAGGAGCCCTGTGGCATTGTGGTCAGGCACTGGGCTCTTCACCAGTCTGAAACCACCAGCCATCCAGGGGGAGGAAGATGACGCTTTCTACCCTCTGAAGAGCTACTGCCTCGGAATCTCGCGGGCACAGCTCTCCCAGGCCTACAGGGTCACGTGAGCCATAAGGGACGAGATGCCAGTGAGCCTGGTGGGAAGTACAGCGGCCTCTGCCTCTTTCCCATCCGCCCCGCACCTTCCGGCAGAATGAATGTACAATTCACAGTCCCTGACGAGGACAGAGCACCCAGTCACCCAGGTAAACTCACATGTGCGTATCCATGTCCCTGGAGGGACAGAGTGACGTGCTCTCCACCACCTGGCGTCCACTCCGTAGGCCCATACTGAATCTTGCGTGTTGAGTGGTCTGCCCCGGTAGAACACGGGAACACTCCGTGGTTTACAATCAGGGGAGGCA
>NW_022103906.1:98654270-98655686 GCF_000313985.2 Echinops telfairi | reverse complement strand
ATGCTGAGCACATCATCCGAGAAGCTGCACTAGCTGAGGAGGAAGGTGGCGTGAGCACGGGAGGGAGGTCCATTCACAGCCTGAGATGTGCAGACCACACAGCCTCGCTCCCTGAAAGTGAGGAGGGCTGAGGATCGAGGACCGCAGCCTTCGCTGTGATGACAGCTCAGTATGTGGAAGACTCCGGTCCTCACAGCTGGACCAACTGGTCGCATGACCCATGGAGACAAGGTCGAGGTTGTCAAGGGTTTGTCTTACTTGGGTCCACTGTCCCTGCGCGTCGAAGCAGCAGTCAGCAGCTCAAATGAAGAGATGCACAGGCAATCTGCTGCACAAGACCTCTTTAGAGGACTGAAAATCGAGCATATTACTTTGAGGACTAAGGGGCGCCTGACCCAAGCCATGGTGTTTTCCATTGACTCGTATGCATGTGAAAGTTGGACATTTAATAAGGAAGGCCAAAGAAGAAAGGATGTATTTGAATTGTGGCGATGCAGAAAAAAATTGCAAGTGCCAGGGACTGCTGAAAGGGTCGACCGTCTGTCTTGGAAGGAGAGCAGCCGGCGTGATCCTCAGAGGAAAGGGTGGAAGATTTTGTCTCACAGGCTTTGGACATGTTGACAGGAGAGAAAGGACATCGTGCATGTGCTGCAGTATTGAAGGATCCTATGGACAAAATATTGAACACACAGGAAGCATCAAAAGAAGATGGGAGAAATACACTGTCACTGTACCAAAAGGAATTGATCAATAATCAACCATTTCGGGGAGGGGCGGGCATATCATCAAGAACTGTTGGCATTGAAGAAAGGAGTCCAGATGTATGTAGACCTTTATTCAAATTCATATGTCATTGGAGAAATGGCTGATTCTAAGGCTGAAGGCATCGGCCAAAGAGCAATTCCAGGAACGATGGGACAGTGATGAGATATTTCAACAAACTGACACGTGCTGGAAGCACCACTCATCGGTGAGAAAAAGTCTAGAAGACAGCCACCTGGCCAACTGATTTCAAAAGAGACCCATATCTGTGCCCGTTGCAAAGAAAGGTGCTCTGACAGACTACAGACATGACTGACCAATATCGTGGATACCACAAGCAAATATATTCTTGTTGGAGACCATTTAAAAATGGTTGCAGCCATTCATCGACAGAGAGCGGCCAGAAACTCAAGTCGAGCCCAGCTTAAGATGTGGAATAGGCTGTGTCTCATCACTGCAGATGTCAGATCAATCTTAGCTGCAGCAGAGAGGGTGAGAAAGATGCGTGCCTGTGTTTTCCTGACTGTGCACTGAACTGTTTGTACTGTGATGAACCACGGGTCATCTTTTTTTTTTTTCTCTCTTTTTTAACATTTTATTAGGGGCTCATACAACTGTTATCCCAATCCATACACACATCAATTGTGTAAAGCG
>NW_022103906.1:98637906-98653720 GCF_000313985.2 Echinops telfairi | reverse complement strand
TGGGTCTCCACTCCGCACTCCCCCCATCATTCACTATGGTAAGATTTTTTGTTCTGATGATGCCTTACACCTGATCCCTTCGACACCTCGGAACCACGGGTCATCTTGAGAATGCGAATTCCAGAGCCCTTAGCTGTGCTCCGGTGGAACCAATATGCAGACGAAGAGGAGTTGTTGGAACAGAGTGTGTGATACTGTGTGGTTACAACCAGGAAAGGCGTGCGTTGGGGTTGTATCCTTTCACCGTAACTTTGCAATCGGAATACTGAGAAGATCATCCGAGAAGGTGGACCACAGGAAGAAAGGCAAACAAAACTGTGTTTAGGAAAAAGTCTAGCGAGAAATAAGGAAGGTGAGACTCCCTCTTGCCTACTTTGGGCATGCAGCCGGGGGACCGGCACCTTGCGAAGGACCTCATGCAAAGTAGAGGGTCCGTGAAAAAGAGCAAGACCCTCAGCGAGGTAGATGGACCCAGTGGCCGCAGCACTGGACTCAGACAGAGCGATGGCTGTGAGGATGGGGCGAGACAGTGCATCCTTCTCTTGCTCAGAGGGCAGTGAGGAGTCTGGACCATCTCCATGACAACCAACAGCAACAGAGGGCACTCGCCGCCTCACCCAGCACCTGGGTCCTGCTCGGGGTCTCCACGAGAAAGCCCTTCCTTTGTCAAGTCCTCCACGTCTGTCCGTCTGTCCGTGTAGGTCCCAGGCCCCCCCAGGAAAGCTGCGGGGACCCAGAGACTTGCGCCTCAAGTCCCTCCCTTGATCTCGGTCTCCAAGTTCTCATCTTCAGTTAAAGATGTTTGGTTGCATGGTTTTTAAAGCCTTTGAAATTCTCTGGAATATAAAAAATCAATCTAGCAATGAAATTGGCAACATCAAGGAAGATAGTCAAATGAGCAAATTTTGCTCTGGATATCTAAATGTATATGTAATATTACACACACACACACACACTCTCTCTATGTGTGTACTTGGACATGTTATGAAGAGGGACCGGCTATTAGAAAGGACATTATGAGGCTTGGTAAGTAGGAGGTCAGAAAAAGAGGAGACCCTCGCTGTGAGGTGGACTGACACAGTGTCTACCAGAACGGGCTCAGACATCACGACAATTGGGAGGATGGGGCGGGCTGGGCAGTGTTTCGTTTGGTTGTACATAAGCCCACTGCGATCTGGAACTTACTCAAGGGCACCTAACAAGGACATACCTACATGTCTGCGTAGAACCCAGACCCGAAACTCACTGCCAGGAGTCAGTGCCGACTCACCGCGAGACGGTCACTGTCGACAGGAGTGGAAAGCCCGTCTTTCTCCCTCGGAGCTGCTGGTGGTTTCGAACTGTCGACCGTGCAGATCGCAGCCCAATGTGTAACCCCTGCACCACGAGGGCTTTCATGTGTGTGTACTTGTATTCATATTCATATCTAGTTGGAGGAACGGTGGGTTCTGAGGCTGGGGCAGGGAATGCACAAGCTAACCTTAGCACAAGCTAACCGCATGTGTCGGGAAGCAAAGGGAATATGGTGGAGGGGTCAAAAGAACAGTACTGACAGGTTCAAGGGCCCCAATATTTAACATTCTGAGCATCTAAATACATCCGGGTAGTAAGGGATTCAATCCACTGAATTAATAGGAAGTGCACGCGTTTCCCTGGATGCCATAACAAATTGCCATCATCCCAAGGCTTCAACCAACAGAAATGTATTCTCTCACAGGTCCAAGACTCCAACGGAGGGGTCATGAAGCCCACGCTCTCTCCAAAGGACCTGCGCAGACCCTTCCTGGTTCCTTCCGGCTTCCGGGAGTCCCAGGTAGTCCTTGTGTGCTGTGAATTTGACCCTCTGCCTCCACCTGTCACAAGACCCTGCTTCTCTTTGTATCAGAACACACGCCATTTTCCACTAGCCCATTGGTATGACCTCATGCCAACTGAGGTCTGCCAAGACCCAAAGAGGTCATGTTGGCCGGTACAAGGGTTAAGACTTCACCATATCAACAAGTCAACCTGTTCAACAGGAAACCTTGAGTCGCTGCTGATAACTGAAAATGGATGAGGATGTTCACTGTTGCACTACTCACCATACCAGGAAGATGGGAACAATCCCTGCATGCACGCAACAGAATACACAACAACCGCTCAAGATGAACACTCAACCTGTGAAGCGCCTCCTACCAGGGACCGCCCTGGAGCACATTCTCCTGATGAAACCAGTCCATCACAGAAGGACAACTCCTGCATGAGGCCACTGCTCTAGAACATCAAGAAAAGGTTTTCACACACAAAGAAACACTCTCTGGGGGTGACCAGAGGTGGAAGGGGGAGGGAAGGAGGGAGGAGGGAAACGTCCTGGTTACAGGGTAAAGAAGCGTTAACTTGGGTGAAGAGGGAGCCCAATACAGTAAGAGGAGGCTGGCAAAAATAATGATGGAGTCAGGGGAGACACTAAGATGTTTGTGAAAGTTAAAGGCAATAGAAGTAAATGCTGTTAGATTCGCAAACCTGCAATACAAGTAGATGCTTAGATAGACACAGGCTGAACAGGTATGACAGAGTGGGCATATGCCCATGCTTATATTTATGAGGGGGTACCCCAAAACTGATGCTCATTTGGTTTTTTGATATGAGGGGGATGGGTTTTGCTACTACGACAATGCACCTGCTCACACACATCCATCTCAGTGTGCCTGTTCTTGGCAAAAAACAGCATGCCTCTCTTTCCCCCTCATGCCTTACTCACCTGACCTCTCTCTGTGTGACTTCTTTCTGTTTCCACGAATGAAGAAGGACATGAAAGGACAGCAATTTGACGACACAGAAGAGGTGAAGAAAAAATGAGGGAGGTGCTGTCAGCCATCCAAACAGATGAGTTTGAACAATACTTCCAAGAATGGAATCGCAGCTTTGACCAATGTATTCAGTGTAATGGAGAGTACTTTGAAAGTGATAAAGTAGAGTTGCAAAAAAAAACAAAAAAAAACTTAAATACATAGCTTTGGGGAAAAATTCCATTTTGGGAGTGGTACCCCCTTGTACATTTGTCGGGATATTTGTATATGTTTTGTTGCAAATAGACGGTATCCATGAATGTGGTAGAGCACACAGGTGGCAAGGTTTGTTGTCTAGCCCACCCCCCTGTGGGAGTGAAATGCTGGCCCCGGGATCGTCCCTAGTGTCAGGGGCATTAGGGCACATGGACATCATGTAGAGCACAAAGCCATGTCCTCCGTCCTGCTGTGAACAGTGACTGTGGTCTTCAAAATTCAACTAAGATGCACCCACAGGTCCCTCCCCAACGGAGGAGAAAAGAGAGGTGAAAATCAAAAGAATTTGACCCAAAAATCAGCCCAAAGGACGAGCGAACCACACGAACATCCGTCTCCACCGCACTGAGACCGAGGCCTAGACGGGCCCCGACGACCACGAGCAACAGCTCTGAAAGGACCACCTCAGAAAGTCCTGGGTGGGGGCGGGGGTGGGGGTGTAGCAAACTGCCCGCCGTGGTCCTTGTTGGAAAGAGAATAGTGGGACTGTCAGGACCGTGGGTCTGGGTGAGCCTCCACATCTGGACGGGAACCTCCCCCGTGTTCGAAGACGCAATCATTTAAGAGCAGAGGGGCAGCGTTGACTCAAGGACAACATTTTAAATACTGCTCTGCAGTTGAAGCCTTTCTGTAAGTGTGAGATTGTCTCAAAGCAAAGGATGAAACACACACACACACACACACACACACACACACACACACACAAGAACTACCTCTGGCAACCTCCAGAAAAGAACCAGGCTCTCTCTCTTCCTCTAGATCAGAAATTCTATCCAGGAAAACCTCTCTAACCTGTGTGTACCCAGAATAAGAATTTGGCTCCCACTGACACCAAGGGCTCAAGTAGAAAGAAAATGTTTTGGGAATGACGATGGCAACATATGTACAAATGTGCTTGATACAATTGATTGAAGGGATTCTTAAAAGAGCTGTTTTGTTTTGTTTTGTTTTCTTTTGTTGCTTTGTTCTGTCTTGTTTTTTTGCATATTATTATTATCTCTGTAAGTATATCTAGATAAGATAGGCAGGATAAAAACTCTGGAGGAGAAAACAATGGGACCTATGGTTCCAGGGGGACATGGGAGAGGGGGAGGCCAGGGAAAGGAAGTGGTGTTTACAAGCCCAGGAACAAGGGAACAACAAGTGATCCAAAATTGATGGCAAGGAGGTTATAGGAGGCCTTGTAGCGCTTGATCAAGGGCAATGTAACTGAGAGAAATTACTGAAACCCAAATGAAGGCTGAACATGATAGTGGGGCAAGAGGAAAGTTAAAAAAAAAAAAAGAAAGAACTAGGAGGCAAAGTTCTAAATAAAGGCACATACATATGTGAATTATATTTATATATGACAATGGGGAAATAGATCTATGTGCATATATTTATAGGCATAGTACTAAGGTAGCAGATGGACATTGGGGCTCTACACAAGTACTCCCTCAATGCAAGAACACTTTTTTCTATTAAACTGGCATTCCATGATGCTCACCTTCCCGACACGATTGCTGAAGACAAATGGGTACATAAGCAAATGTGGTGAAGAAAGCTGATGGTACCTGGCTATCAAAAGATACAGCATCTGGGGTCTTAAAGGCTTGAAGGTAAACAAGCAGCCATCTAGCTCAGAAGCAACAAAATCCACATGGAAGGACACCAGCCTTTGTGATCATGAGGTGTCATGGGATCAGGTATCAGACATCAAAGAACAAAAAAGCATATCATTGTGAATGAGGGGGAGTGCGGAGTGGAGACCCAAAGCCCACCTGTAGGCAACTGGACATCCCCTTACAGAAGGGTCGCGGGGAGAAGAGCCAATCAGGGTGCAGTATAGCACCGATGAAACATACAACTTTCCTCTGGTTCTTTAATGCTTCCTCCCCCCTCTATCACGATTCCAATTCTATCTTACAAATCCAGCTAGACCAGAGCATGTACACTGATACAGATAAGAACTGGAAACACAGGGAATCCAGGACAGACAGTCCCTCAGGACCAATAATGAGAGCAGAGATACCAGGAGGGGAAGGGGAAGGTGGGGAGAAAGATGGGACTGATCAAAATGATCTACATATAACCCCCTCCCTGAAGGACGGACAACAGAAAAGTGGGTGAAGGGAGACGTCAGACAGTGTGAGACATGAAAAAATAAATAAATAAATAAATTATCAAGGGTTCTTGAGGGAGGGAGGGTGGGCAAGAGAGGAGGAAGAAAACGAGGCGCTGATACCAAGGGCTCAAGTAGAAAGAAAATGTTTTGAGAGTGATGATGGCAACAAATGTACCAATGTGCTTGACACAATGGATGGATGTGATAAGAACTGTGCGAGCCCCAATAAAATGATGTTTTTAATGGAGAAGTGTGCCCTGCAAGGAAGCTAATGAGAACAAAACTGAAATCTTATCTTGATCCAATAATAATCTATGTTCAATTACTCTTGGAAAATTAAATGCTGTGCTTGTATATATACACTTCCTTCTTTAAACATACAAATGAATTCATGGTATGTTAAACATCATATTTTTGATACGGTAGGGTACTTATGGTTGTAATAATAACATCTTATTAAAATAACTAAGCGATTCTAATTTGATTTTTTAAAAAGCAATAGCTGTAAGAGCCCCCAATAAAATGATTTATTTAAAGAAGAAGAACACCAACAGCTGTGTGATCTTGGGTAAATCACTTGGCCTCTCTGAACCTGAATGTTATCGCATGTAAAACAAGGACCGTGACAGCCACCTTTAATAGGGAGAATTGGGATAATTTGTGTGGAATGCCTATTACAGAGAAAGTTTGACAATCCTGGACCTTTCCGCAGCCTTAGAACCCCCCAGGAAGCTTCTACCAAAAACCTATTTCTACAACCCACCACAGGGATTCTGTGCCGCTCACCTGCCAGGTTCGGTTCACCCTCTCACAGTAGACTGAGACCAGCCCGTCTGCTGACAGTCTCTCGGGTGCACCTCAAATCCACCCCTGATGGCCCCACCTTTGTCTCTGTCTCCGCCCAGAAGGCCCTTCTGCTAAAACTCCTACTCACCCTTCAAAGCCCGGCAGAAAGAGCTCCTCACTTGCAAAAGTTCTCCCCCACCACTTTCCAGAACCCCTTCGCTCTCTGACCGTTTCTTCCTGCCACAAGAAGAAATCTTATCCCCTGGTGGATTCTGTCATGGACCTCACATGACATGCCACCTCGAGTTACTCTTTTACAACAGCCATGCTTCTCAGGGGTGGCCCAGGGACACACTGAATCTCCACGTGGACAGTTAGCTGGCTCTCGGCCCCACACACAGTAAGGAGACGCTCCAGCTCTCAATCCCGCCCGTGCGGCCCAGAGTCCAGAGCCTCCATCCTTTGTCGCCTGTCGCGTTGATTCCGCCTCCTTCCGCGGGGGCGGACAGAGACCCTGGACGTTAGGGACCAGGCGCTGTCCGTCTCTGGGTCTTCATCACCCAGAACAGCGCCTAAAACACACCAGCATCGATTCCGACCCCTAGCAACCAGAGAGGGCGCAGTAGTCACCCAGGGCTTGTTGGCCTGCAGTCTTCGAGGGAGACGGTCACTCGGAGCTGTTCTTGAAGGGCCAGCCGCCGGTGGCTACGAACGCCCACCTTTCTGATAACATCCGAGCGGGTGTCATGGCGACTCCGGGTGAAAAAGAAGGAAATGCTGCCTGGTCCTGCACCCTCCTCACCAGCTCTGTGACGCTGGGGCAGACCCCGTGCCAGTCCGTCCCTCCAGGGTCTTCCTTCCTGAGAAGATGGCCCAAGTGCAGGAGGTCGAGTCTCTGCTAAGGCCTGTGCTTCCGGCAGTGCAGACTTTTGAGAATCTTCTCCAACACCCTCCTTCAGCATTCAAATGGTGCGTGCCATTGAAGGGTACAAGCGAGAGGAGCGGTGAGCTTTGGCACCATCTCCTGCTGTGTGCTGTTTGGCGGCCGGCGGGAGAGAGCGCAGCTAGAAGCGGCTGAGGCTCTGCAGCAGGTGAGCTGCAGGTTTACAGGTGTGACTGGAAAGGAGGCTCTGTGAACAGACGCTGGTGACGGTAACGCTCACAGCAAACACCAGATGGCGCGGCCGCATCACTCCCGAGGCGCTGCGGTGTTTCCTGCTCCCGGAGGTCGGAGGCTGTGAATTCAGGAATCCCAAAACTCCGGGCTTTGTGGGTGAAAGAACTAAGGTGAAAATGGCCCAACAAAAACATACCGAGCGTGGAATTGAGACTAAAGAAATAGTCTCTCTGTCCTTGAGTGAAAAATACCCACCCCAGCTTAGGGGAATGTTGTTACCGTGCTAAAGTTCTCGGGTCACGTGGCAGAAGTTTTGTTACTCGTTTGTTTTTTTTTTCTTTAATGTTATATATAGCAAGTCTCCAAAGCAGAATTAAACCACAGGCAATTGAGTTGCAGCAACAGGACAACAAAGTGCCGTGTCCCAGATCCTGTGCAGGTGAAGCCCTAGGGATTTTTTATTAATCATTTTATTGGGGGCTCTTACAGCTCTTATCACAATCCATCCATCCATCCACTAATCAAGCACATTTGTACATTTGTTGCCCTCATCACTCTCAAAACATTTTCTTTCTACTTGAGCCCTTGGTTTCAGCTCCTCATTTCCCCTCCCTCTCCACCTTCCCTACCTCATGAACCCTTGATAATTTATAATTATATTTTTTATAATTATTATTTTTTCATGTCTTGGAATAAATTAGTTAAAAGGCTGTCTGGCTCAAAAAATAATTATTATTTTTTCATGTCTTACACTGTCCAACATCTCCCTTCACCCATTTTTTGGTCCATCCCCAAGGGAGGGGGTTATATGTAGATCTTTGTGATCGGTTCCCCCTTCCTACCCCACCTTCCCCTTCCCCTCCTGGTATTGATACTCTCATTATTGGTCCTGAGGGGGTTATCTGTCCTGGATTGCCTGTGTTTCTGTTCTTATCTGTACCAGTGTATATGCTCTGGTCTAGCCAGATTTGTAAGTTAGAATTGGGATCATGATAATGGGGGAGAGGAAGCATTAAAGAACTAGAGTAAAGTTGTATGTTTCATCGTTGCTATACTGCACCCTGACTGGCTCGTCTCCTCCCTGCCGCCCTTCTGTAAGGGGATGTCCAGTTGCCTACAGATGGGCTTTGGGTCTCTACTCCACACTCCCTCTCATTCACAATGGTATGATTTTTTGTTCTTTGATGCCTACCTGATCCTATAGACACCTCGTGATCGCAGAGGCTGGTGTGCTTCTTCCATGAGGGCTTTGTTGCTTCTCAGCTAGATGGCCTCCCTCACTCTGGCTGGTAAATTTCACCTGGTTTTTCCTGGCTTGCTATTGCTGTGTGTGAATGCCGTTGGAATAAATTAGTTAAAAGGCTGTCTGGCTCATAGAAGGTGTTTTGCTGGTGGAAGAACCTGGCCTAGTCCCTGTGTGATGCTTACAGACTGCAGGTTGCTGCCCTGGGGCACCAGCCGACTGGTTCGTAAGCTCATCTTTGTAACTGTCCCAGGTGCTCAGGAGAGGAACCAAGTCACACATCCCCACCCAGAAACACACCCCCTGCACACAGCCCTATAAAACCCTGCTCGTCTGTACCGAGGGTGCTTTGACTCATGGCAGAGGCCCCTCTCGGGTTTCCTCCAATAAACCTGCCTCCCGCCGCCGGTGAGTCTCTGTCTGTCTTTCCTACAGTGTATGTTCTCACAAGCCTCCGGGTGTTCTTTCTCCACCCCGCAGCCCCAGGGAGCCTGCTTACACCCACATGTAGTCCTATCCATCACCCTTCCCTCCCAGGTGTGGCTTTAAAGGCCGAGCTGTGGCTTTAAAGCATGATGATACTGTACGCAGGTTCCCAGTCTCACTGGGCCTACAGCCCCTTTTCAGAAACACAATGACTCAGCACCGCCCCCCCAATTAAAAACTTCCAGACTCTAGCCCTTAACCCAGGATAAAGTGTGGGCATCATTTTTTAAGCCCCCCTGAATGCCCTGGTAGTGTGGTGGACTGTGCAGGGGGGTGCTGGCCACAAGGTCCACAGTTGTAAACCACCAGAGGCTTCTACTCCTGTGAAGATTGACAGTCTCGGATGCCCACAGTGCTACTCTGCCTTACAGGGTCACTGTGAGTCAGAACTGACGCCATAGCAGGGAGCCTTGGAGTCTCTGGATTGTTCCAGTGCACCCCCACCCCACCCCACCCCACCCCCGGGGGTGGTGTGGCCCGCTTTGGAAGCACTGCTGTTGAAAAAGGATTCTTGTAGGTATCCACTTAATAACCTGCTCCCCTCGGTAAATAAGATCACAGGAGCAAAGGGCAGGCACAGGGACTCATGAAAGTGGAGAAGTCTGATTTTAAAATGACGGACGAGCTCGGGGAGAGTCAGCCTGAGCCTCCGGGTTTGGGACCCCCAGGGGCGGCCATTGTGCTGCCCTTCAGAAGGAGCCTGCGTGGAAAGTCCCACTCCCTGGCTCCACTGCCCCCAACCCAAAGGCCAGACCAGGTGCTGGCTCCCAGAGACCCATTCATGAGTCTCAGACTGGAGCTGCACCCCCCAGGGTTGTTGCCCTTGGCTGATTTTTGGAAGCAGCTCCCCAGACTTTTCCTCCAAGGCACCTCGGGGCGGACTGAAACCCCCAAACATCCCGTGACTGGCCAAGGATGGCAACTATGTGCACAACCCAGGGACCGGGAAATGGCCTTTCATCTCTGAGCTTGTTTTCTTGTGTGGACAAGAGGGGTGACACTGCCTTGGAGTCATGTTTGGGGGGCCTCAGGGAGATGGAATGCATGCTAGACGATGCCCCAGGCCTGGCCCAGTGTCCAGCGCCTGCCAGAGAGGGGTCTTGGTTGGCCCACTCCCCGAGGCTCAGCACCACCCCACTCATCATCCACACCAGCCTTTTTCTCCTTTTCGCTCTGAGCCAGGGCTCCTCCTTGGCCCGGTGTCCCCAGAAGCAGCGCTCCGTTCTTTGGGACTGTGTTCAGGAGCCTAGATTTTCCCTTCCCTGGTACCCACTTCTCACGTCACGAGCCTGCGCCTTCGATGGGCTGCAGTCTGACCACTCGCCCGCCCCCCTCCACGACATTCGAGTCTCCTTCTCTGCTGGGCTATGCCCTGCAGGGGACAGGATGGACAGAGGCTGGCTGCCCCAGCTGTCACTGCTGTGCCGCTTCCAACGCGCTGACCACGGGCCAGGTGTGGTGAGCACTCCACCGGGGTGCTGGCCGACGTGCCCCGTATGTTACCGTGCTCCCTCTGCCACTGAAAGAATTGCGAGGCCGGCAGAAATGAGACAAGGTGTCCCAGACCGCACAGCTGGTGACTGGCAGACGCTGGACAAAGGGCAGCAGAGCGGAAGCTCATGCCAAGCGGAGCTACCGCACAAAGCAATCTTCCCGGGTGAAGGTAAAACTGCAAACTTGGCTTTTCTTCCCTGGCCCGTGGCACCCCCAGCCACGGGGCGGCCAGGGCCCTGGGGAGTTGAGTTAGTGACAAATTGTGAGGTCCGCACCTTCCTGGTTCCTGAAACCCGGGAGGAGCTGGCTCTCTGATGCCCCGCGTTTCAGACACGCTGCGCTCTCTGCCAGTGGCCGTCCTGAAGGTGGCACTCAGAGGCAGGGGCAGTAAGAGGTCTCCCTGGCTCAAGCCACCCAGCCAGGCCTTGCCACAGCTGAGCCCAAGGCAGGGGGCCCAGGGGTCTGGGGGCCTCTTCACCCACCGTGCTTGTGGCTCCGGCAGCTCTCAACCCCAAACCAAACTCGCTGCCATCGGATCCATGGTACTGATAGCAACTGCCCGTGGGTTTCCCAGATGGCGACTCTTCCCAGGAGCACAAAGCCTCATTGCGCTTCCGCGGAGCAAGCTGGTGCTATCAAACTGCCGTCCTTGCCGTTAGCAGCCCAGTGTAAAGCCACTCCGCCACTGCGATCGTGTCACAGGGAAATGAAGGCTCCGGCTCGCTTTGCACCGTCACTGCCTGAGACATGGCAGGCAAGGTTCCTCCTGCTGATCGGGAGAACCCCCGGGAACCTTGTCCCCCTTTCCAGAGCGGCCCCCCACCATCAGCGGAGGCACTGGAGACCTTCTGTCACACTGCTGGGATCTGTCAGGGCCTGGGCAGCACCGATCTGCTCCCAGCTCCAGCTCCGCCCTCAGCGGGCCCGCTACAAGGACAATGTGCTTTTGAGGGCAAGGGAGCGTTGAAGTTCTCCCAGTCCCCAATGGAACGGGTGATGACCCCAAAGCCAGCTCTGGGTCATTCTCCTGCTGACTCTCTTGCTCACAATGGTGTTTGGGGACCACGGGCCCCATTTTTTCACCTGTGGGTGGCCCTCCGATGCACATAGCCCATGTTTTGCCATGCTCGTTGCGGACCTCCAAGAGAGTGTTCTTCCCGAGCTGGGACAATGGGGACCTGTGAGGGGTCCACGGTGGAGGCAAACTGATTACTGCAAAGCCGAGTTGATCCCCATAAACTCGTCCTCGTTATGTCCTGCTTCCCCTTGAGTTTTGATCTGGTTTACTTTGCTACTCTTGTCAGTTTTAAAATATGTATGTTTTCTGTGTGTGACATCAGGACAGGTAACTGTAGCGAGACAGTCACTGGGTTCATGGCTCCTTGGGGGTGTGGCAGGGGAGGCTAAGGGAAGTAGAGAGCTAATAACCACGAGACAAGAATGAAAAAATGTCCTAAGACTGGTTATGATGATGATGGTACAACTCTTCTTGAACCCTGATTTGTATGATAAGTGAATCAGATGCCAGTAACTCTGCTGGGGGGAAAAAACAAGTTCAGCCTGTTTGTGTGGGGCGCCTCTCATGCAGTCTTCAGGCACAACATCCAGAGACCAGTGGCCACCTGCCGGGCATCTCTGACTGCCTCGGGCTCAGCCAGTGACCAGCCCCGCCTCTGCCCTCTAGCAGCTCTCTGTCCCCAGGGAGGGCACTCACCTCAGCAGTTAATGCTACACCGGCCTTCCGCTTCAGGGCCTAGCATCTATTCTTATGGAGCCTGGATCTACTGGGCTGGGGAAGGGGACCATTAAAAATGAAAATCTACCCCCAATCCCAGGCACCCTGGTGGCACAGCAGTTATCCAATGGGCTGCGATCTGTGTGGTCAGCAGTTCAAAACCGCTTGTAGCTCCTCGGGAGAAAGACTGGGCTTTCTACTCCCGTGAAGTGTTACCATCTCAGAAACCCCCAGGGGGTCACTCCGAGTCGGCACTGACTCGATGGTAGTGAGTACCCCCAATCCAGTCAGAGCTCTCCACCAAAAGAGAAGAGAAAGAAATCTTTTCTCAGATACGCATTAGACCAGAACATAGGGGTCACGGCCGATGGGTGAGGCTGCAAAGACAGAAAGAAGCCTGACCCTGGCATGGGTGAGCAGATACAGCTCTTTACATCCGTGTGGAAGATGAAATTGCTCGTTTCCCAGTATCCTGACGGCAGGAGACTTCCCGTTATGCTAATTGCCTTCCCAGAAAGGGGCAGGTCAGCACAGCTGTCAGATCCTGGAGGAAACCACTTAGCTTTGCAGTTTGCAAAGAGACAACGAAGCCGTGAAGACAAGTGACCTCAAGTGCATCCTGAAGAATCAGGTGGTCCCTCTCCGTGCCCGTGAGGCGCTGTCCTGGGGTCCCTGGAGGTAGGCAATGTACGTCGAAGCGTAGAAACTAAGTCGCATGGAGCCCAGCAAGGAGGTCACAGCTCAGGTGCAAGCATCTCAGGGGAAAAGAGGCAGGGCCGTTGAGAGATGAGGATGGAGATGAGGCAGGGACCAGAATCCCAAGGACCGTGGGAGCCCTGTTAAGAGGTCTGAGCCCTGGCGTTTCACATTGTTGGCAGAATCAAGAGAACGTGGTGGTAGGTTGGATGGAAACACAGCAAAGGAAGGAGCCAAAAATAATACCTGGCCAAGGATTGAACAGACATCTCAACCAGGAAGGGCCAACCCACCACCCACTGCCCTGAGTCTGTTCTGACTCCGGGTGGCTCTGCAGGACAGAGCAGAACAAGGCACAGAGTGTCTGGGACTAAACCTTCACTAAAGCAGACAGTCTTATCTTTCTCCAGTGGAGCAGCGGGTGCACCTGAACCTGAAGTCCGATACTTAGTTCACTCCTTAAGTGGCCAACAGGCACGTGAAAAGATGCTCACCATCATGAGGGGAACAGAAGTGAAAACCACAGCAACGGACCCTTCACCCCCTGAGGCCTGCCACTGGCCAGCTGAGTGACTGGAAAGGGGGTTCTCCCCACATCAAGCCTGAGGCTGACGGTGGCTCTGGCTGCCACTCAGACTGCAGTCTACGAGAGTCCTGAACCAGAGACCCCAACTAAACCAGCCTGCATGCTCCCTGACCTAGAGGAAAGCCACAGTGTTCAAGGGTAAGTTATCATGCAACGCAGATGCACACACGGGAACTGCAAAAGGGCTGTGGAGGAAAAGCCAATAACACGGAGCACTAGAGAGAAGAAATTGCTGAACAATTGATTGTGGTGATGAAGACTGCACAATTATGTCTAATGTGGTCGAAATATTGAATTGTACAATATGTGAATTATATGTCAATAAAACGCTCTTTAAAAAACATATTATTATTTATTTCCCATACTATGTAGGATACATACAATTGAATAGCACAGTATTTCAGTGGGTGGGGCGGGAGGGTAGTGGTGGTGGAAAGGCTGTGGAAAAATTCTGTTAACTTTTTATCCCATTTTTCCATGAACTTTTTAAAGCCCCATCATATATATTTCAACACATACACAGGCACTTCACAAGCATATGTGTGCCTCTATGTGACAAGCATGCACACAAACATGTGTGCAGGCCTAACACGCATGCCTGTGTATGCATAGGCACACAGTCTGCAGGGCTGGCACTTCCCCCTCCTGGCACTGCAGCAGAGGAATCCTCAGATGGGGCTTTGATCAAAGCCTCCCCCATTGTCACCTCCTCCCTCCAGAGTTTCCAGTCCCCTCTGGGGGGCCTTCAAGCACAGGACAGAGGTCAGAAGTGAGGAAGAAGCCGGGGAGGGTGGAGCCGACCCAAATGAGCATGGTTCGTTTGTTTGCTGTTTGTTTGTTTTGCTTTGTTTTCCCCTAAATGGCTTCTGTTACAGAGCCTGCTGGGTCTCACTTTAACTGTATGAAGCACTGTTTCCACGGCAGGGGAAGAGGATGCTTTAGCTGAGTGTTGAGATCCACAAAGGAAGTGGCAATGATGGCCCGTTCCCCCCAGTCTCCCTAATTCACAGAAAGCAAATTGTCATGTCGTGGGTGCGGCTGGGTCTCCTGTCCATGCAGAATGGGGGGATGAGGAGGAATGGGGTTTGCTCTTTGATGGGCATCAACTGACCAGGAGGAACCTTGTGCAATCTCCCCGCTGAGGAGGACGCAACACTTAACTCAGCGTTCCCATGTATCCTGACAGAGCCATCCTCCAACACGGGCACAACACAAGAACTGGTACAACATTGGCCTCAAGGATCCAATCAGAATATGGGACAGAAAGGGCCATTCAAGGAGCCAACCCACTGCCAGCAAGTCGATTCAGACTCAGCGCAGACCCCGAGGTCAGAGCTGAAGAGCTCCGTACGGTTTCCAAGACTATGAATCTGCAAAGAAGTAGACAATAATTCCCACCTGCTGCTGGGTCACCTTTCTTTGGAGCTGGCACGGACAGGTTCTCGTCCAGTCTCTCGGCCGGGTGGCTGTCTCCCAGGTGGCGTGGCTCAGCCTGGAGAGTGCTTCCAGCTCCGTCAGCTTGGTGGAACGTCATGTTGGTTCGCCATCCGTTCCGGAGCCTTGCGCTGGCTAGTGCCTCCCACATCACTTGGATTTCTTGCTAAAGGGAATGGGGGGAAATGATGGTGCTAAAGAGCTGAACAGAGAATCTCAAAAGACAACTGGAAAAGACAAAGTACAACCTTACAATGAAATGTGCCAAGGCCTGGAGCCGTGCAAAAGGGAAGAATATGCTCAGATCTCAAACTGACAGAAATGAAGGGAAAAATCCAGCTTCGAGTTGCAATATTGAAGATTTCTATGTGGAAAATACTAAACGATGCAGGAAGCATTAAAAAAAAAAAAGATGGAACTATTACACTAAGCTAATGTACCAAAAATAATTGGCCAACATTCAACCATTTCAAGAGGTAGCATATGATCAGAACTAATGGTATTAAAGAAAAAAGTCCAAGAATCAGCTATTGGTGAGATGCAAATTAAAACAACGATGAGCTATCACTTCACTCCAATATGAACAGCAAAGTTGAACAAGGTAAACAGTAAATGCTGGTAAGGGTGTGGAGGGACGGGAATGCCGTGCCTGGTGGGCGGGGACTATCAAATAGTGCAGGCACTGTGCAAACACTACACGACAGCGCTTCCTTCACAAGTCGAACAAAGGAGAGCCCTACGAGCCAGCAGACCCTTCATGTGGTATCTCCCCAGGTAAACAAGCACCACCGTGAAAACAGACAGGCAACAACCTGAATGCCCATCGGTGGAGAATGGATGAAAATCCTGTAGTTCACATACGCAGTGCGCAGCATGGCGATGAGTCAGCAGGACCCGACCTCGGGACATCGTGCCGTGAAGTAAGCCCATCACAAAGGGCTAGTATTTTATGAGACCACTGTGATAAAAAGTCAAGAAGAGGCGTTCGCACTAACAGCAATCTTCTTTGATAGAGGAGAAAGGAGGACAAGTCACTGACTACAGGGCTGCTGTTGGTGGAGGTGGAGGTGGAGGTGGAGGTGGAGGTGG
>NW_022103906.1:98601882-98635770 GCF_000313985.2 Echinops telfairi | reverse complement strand
TGGAGGTGGAGGTGGTGTGCTTGGGTGCCATCGAGTCACAGCGACCATGTGCACAACAGAAGAAAGAATTGCCTGGTCGCACGCCATCCTCACAACTGCTCCTGTGCTGAGCCCACTGTTGCAGCCCATGATTAGCCCACCTAGTCGAGGGCCTTCTACAGGGGAAACACATGCTAACTTGGCTAAAAGAGAAGGCAAGAAAAAAGATGTTTTTTCAAGATTATCTATATTTTTTGTTTGTATGTTTCCAGCTTGTTCATATTGGGGCTTATCTCAGATGTGTTTTGGCACTGGGGTCACCCTCTTGAATTTTTGTTATGTGCTTCTCTGTGTCTCAGTATATGAAACCCAGGATGGATGACCTCTAGGGCAGCGGTTCTCAACCTGTGGGTCGAGACTGCTTTGAGGCTCAAACGACTCTTTCAAAGGGGTCGCTCAATTCATAACAGTAGCAAACTGACAGTGATGAAGTAGCAATGAAAATAATTTTGTGGTTGGGGGGTCACCACAACATGAGGAACGGTATTGAAGGGTCGCGGCATCAGGAAGGTTGAGAACCACTGCTATAGGGACAGCAAACAGAATAAGGGTTTGTGGGAGAAGGGGGTACAGTGGTGGTGGGAGGGGGGGCAGGTGGTAAAAAGAAACTGATGTTAAGGACCTCAGTTCTTGGGTGTTAATACAGAGATCATATCATTCCGTAGTTCAATCACACCTAGCAGTACAATTGCTACAATCAGTATTAACACTCAAAAAATGGTTTTGGAAAAAAGGTTATTTTAATCCCCCTACACTTTCACCAAATCCTTGTTGAGTGTTTGCTGTGTGCCAGGTCCTTCCAGCTGGAAAAGAGGAAGAGGGGTGGGTGCAGGCTGACTGAGGACGAGCAGTTACCGCCGGGACGAGGCCCTGAGCTCAGCCGCACTTGGTGCGTGTGAACCGAGCACTCGCAGGAGCTGGCCAGGAGCTGAGACAGAATCCATGTGGAACTTTCAAAGCTGCCTTTCCTAACCTTGGGGCTGTCCGTCCCCACCCTATGCCCTAAAGGAGAAGGGCCTGTGCGTTCACGTCCGGCAGGTGCGGGATACCACAAATTAACCCCAGAGGGTCTTTCCATTGCAGCCAAACAGACGGAGATATGAGAGCCAAACTCGAAGGGTCTTGATGCACAGCATTAGCTCAATAAATCTTTGCAGCAGACCCGTACCAACAGGTTACCAGAAAAACCTGTCTTGCCAGGTTTGACCACCCCATAATAAACAGAAGGGCATAGACCTTCAACCAATGGTGTAACCTCATAGCCCAATCCCCAGTTCTAGACACCCCGCCTTTGTCGGCCCAGTCAGTTACAATTTTGTAATCTCTCCCTGTACAAACGTGGGTGTCTCCTTACTGCCTGGAGGAGCAGCCATTTCGCCCTTGAACTTGGGCACTTTCCGGCCCGGACTGTCTCTCTCACTCAAGTCATAGCTGTTGTTTTACTTCATGCAGACTCTGTGATATTGCTCCACAACATACCTTCACTGCGGGAAACAAGTGCAGGGGTCAGACATGCTTTTAGCAAAGTCAGATCAGTACCCAAAATGCAAACCAGGCCCATGCTGACCACGCCACGTTGTCTCACAGCGACCTTCAAGGACAGAAGAGGATAGCTCCTTGGGGTTTCCAGATCTTTGCAGGAGCAGGCCACCTCCTCCAGCTCCTGCAGAATGGGTAGTGGATTGAACTGCCAACCCTTTGGTCAGCAACACAATGCTTAGCCCACTATACCACCAGGGCTCCTTAGACAGGTGTGGAAGTGCCTCTTTTCATGATATATCCCAGGCGAGTCTGTGTGAATTTGGTGTCTTCTGATACAAAGGTAAACTTCTCACTCATAAACTTACTGTCACTGAGTTAATTACACTCAGCAATTCTATAGGACAGAGCAGAATTGCCCCTGTGGGTTTGTGAAGCAGTAAATTTTTATTGTTGTTGTTGTTAGGACTGTAGCAGGTACATAATCTGGTGTCAATTTGAGACAATTAAGAGTGAAGGGGTGCAGGTTAACCTGCCAATCAGGTCTCAGCTTGATGACCTCATTTGGAGGCACAACAGACATAAATAGCTCACTGGAGGCCAGACACACTCTCTCTGCTTCATCTTCCTGTTGACAAGCCACATGGAGTGACACTGGTGGAGCCGGAGCCCTGGAGCCACGTAGAGACTCACACCAGCACTGAGATGCTCCCATCGCCACTGGAGCCACATGACTTTCCACCCACTGGCCTGTGATCTTCCTGCATTTGGTGTCATTGCACGTGATGCATGAGTCTGAAGAGGAATTTGCAGACTGGTATCAGACATATGGGCTAATATCGGACTTATGGACTTGATCTGGACTGGGCTGAAATGTTTGATTAATATACAATTACTCTTTTTTTTTTTATATATACAATTACTCTTTGACACACATGTGTCTATGAATTTGTTTTTCTAGTGTCCCCAGCTAACACAGGCACCATGTGTTGGTTCCTGCCTGCCGCGGTCCAGCCGCGGCGGGGTGAGGGGTCCCCTGTTCGGTGGGTAAGGCGTCGACGCGAGAGGGAGGGATGAACAGAGTCGGGAGTCAGTGATCATCTGCTGCTTTATTACAATTTTAAGGTTCTATTTAAACAATATTTTTTGACAATTATACAATCAAAGCGGAAAGAAAAATTCTAATAATAAAAGGTGCAAAGCATAGACTTTTCCAGGGCATTCTGTTTAAATCTTCTCAGAACGTTCTTTCTGAGTGACTGGTTAAGTGTTCAATCTTGACCAACGTACATTGTGATTAACCGTAAACATGAATAGTTCTTTAAATAGGTCTGTGGTAATGGTGCCAAACAGTGTTCAAGTTCAAGGAAGTAGATAGGAGAAAATTGGCATGAACTTAAAATACAAAGTTCTAAGTTAGCTAAATATTCTTTCTATGCGTCATCAATCTTATATTCTTTAAGCCTTCGTTCCATTTCTTTTACCTGCCTTTTCAATGGGGCTTTCACTGTTCTCTTGTTTCCATTATGCACTATCTACACAATCCACTCTGTAATAACATTTTTGTACACCTTATTTTGTCTTCAATAGATCTAACACCAAACTTGGCCACCCCCTTTATTCTTTTCCATAAAGATAAGGTTAAAAATTTTACATGCTTCCCATTTACCTCAATAATATGTTCTCCATTGTTGTCATAAATGCCAGTGTAATTCAAAAGAGGGAGAGTAGTCTTAGGGGTTTTTTCATTACTGTCCCCTTTACTATAAACAAATTTATTAAGGGGTTTTACTGAGTGAATTAAAAGTTGTTTCTTATCTTTGGCACTCTTTCCCAGAAAGGCAGTCATAGGGAACTTCTCGGGAGTTACTGTACTCAGTTGGGGGTTGTTCCAATTCTAACTTTTGCATTTTTCCATAAATATACCAAAATCCTCATTCCCTTGTATGGCTTTGATAATTAACTCAATCATTCTATCATTTGCATCCCTTCTCTTAATGGGTACTGTGATTTCCCCTGAATTATTCATCGTGGTCTCATTATTGCTCATAGTGGCAATAATGGTTTCGTTTTTACATGGTCCGGGATAAAACATAAACATACTCCAGAATATCATAGCGGCAACAACAAAACAATTTGTGAGCGGATTCCGGCAACCAATTCCTACAGTCCGACTTCTTTGAAGTCGGGCCATCTGTCGCTGGACTTTGTCCTCAACGTCAGCCGGCAGGAGTGGTCCCATCACCTGCCCATAGCGACCTTATGGTAGAACAGAAGAAAACCCTCCCGTCCAGCGCCATCCTCACAACCAGTCTTATGCCAGAGCCTATTGTCACAGCCACTGTGTCCATCCACCTTGTTGAGGGTCTATTTTTCACGCCCCTTCAGTTTACCAAGCATGATGTCCTTCTCCAGGGACACGACGGGTCTCTCCTGACAACATGTTCAAAGCCTGTGAGACCAAGCCTCACCATCCTTGCCTCTAAGAGGGTTCTGGCTGTACGTCTCCCAAGACAGATGTGTTTGTTCTTTAGGCCGTCCTTCATAATGTCCCATCTTACAGTAGCGGAAAGAGCAACCAGGGGCTTTGAACTGCTGACCTTATAGGTAGCAGCCCAGCACATAACCTGACACTCAGGCTCCTTGAGTTACAGCACTTAGAGAGAGGTGTGGCTCCGGTTCTTCCTTTGTGAACGCAATCCTCTTGATTGATCATGAGACAGACCTTTAATGAACCTCCTTGGCAGAGGAGTTTCTGCAGCAGCCAATCCTGTCGGGGGGAGTGATTGTCTAGGAGACTGAGACAGCCCCGCAGGGGAGCTGCAGAAAGCTGACGGGGCAATGGGATCGCGGCCCCTCGTGCGCTGTTTCTGTGGACCTGGGAGTCACCAGGCTCCTCTGCCCCTCCAGCCCCACTCTCCGTGAGGCAGACAAGCCAGGGTGAGGCCAGCTGCCCACGCCCCTGGGTTCTGAGGGGCACTGTGAGTCCTGGGGAGTCCCCTGCCAGCCTGGGCTGTTGTCCTTCTATACTTCATCAGGTCGAGGAGCGTGTTTTGATGAACTTGCTTTCCACAGCAGTTCATCAGTTACTTAAAAAACTGCACGGGACTGATTTTCCCCTGAGCTTTGGCTCCCACCACGTCTCGGAAAGAGGGAGAGCGGTGTTCTCCTATTTGCTACTCGGTCTTCATCTCCCTGTCTGCTTTCACGGAAATACATCTATTTAGAACCAAGGAGGAGAGATACCTTGCCCTGCATTCGCTCAGGCTGCGTTTGGAGGCCATCTTCCTGCGTTTTAATACACAACCGCATGCTTTGCGATGTAAAATCGAAACAGTGTCACACGTACCATGCCTTGCTGACATAAGGAGGGGGTGGGAGACTTGAAGTTCCCAGCGTGATAGAGCAGATAGGAGACAAAGGTGACAGGAGAGAAATCACTCACCGCCCAGGGTGCCAGCTGGAGCCCCAGGGCTCAGAAGAAGCCAGCAGCTTCCCCCAGATGGTTGGCCCGGAAGCTGTTCACCAGAACGCACTGGCTTCCGCTCGGGAGGGAACCAGAATTCTGGCCTCTGAGTCCTTGCCTGCTCCTGAGCGATTATGGGCCACTGCCTTCTCTGCTGGGCTAGCAGGTGGCTTGCGAATGGCCAACCCAGGAGCCCCTTCTCCCTTTCGCCCTAATGACGTGTGTGATCACAGGTGAGATCCCCGCTCCGCTCGGGCAAGGATGTGAGTTAGCGTGACCAGCTGGGTTAGACTACAAAGCCCGGAGGCACTAAGAGGGCAGACCACTAAGCAGAAGGTGTTGCGTGAGGCTGCTCAGAATACCCCTTTGTGTCTGAACGTTGTCCTTCACGCCTGCAGCACAGACGTGGTAGCCGGCGCTCCAACAGCCGCTGGGACTACAGGGCAGCGAGGCAAAGTCCTGAGAATGCTGTCCTGGAGGAAAGAAGGGGTCTGGGGCGCAGACGAGCTGCCAAGAGCAGCCACGTCCTCTGTGAACCGCCTGCCACTGGGCTGCTTCTGCCAAAAAGACACATAGGTCGTAGGAGCCCAGGAGGCACGGCGGGTTCCGCAAGGTCAGTCGTTTGAAACCCACCAGCCTCCCTGAGGAAGAAAGAGGAGGCTTTCCACTCCTGTAAGGAGCTGCGGTCTTGGAACCCTGGGCGGTGCTGTCCCCTGTCCCATGGGGTCTCTGCAAGTCGGCATTGACTGGATGGCAGGTGTGTGAGTGCTGTTTGTGCTGTTTGTCAATTACAGACAAATCCTGTCTGATCCACAGTTAGTCACGAAACCGGGAAGGGGATCGTGGCTGAGTTAGTTAATTGTGCCAGCCTGGCCGATAATCACATGTGGGGCTAATTGAAAGGCGGAGGGATAAATGGGTGGTGAAGCCTCGCCTTTCTAGTTCTCGGGTCTCTTGTTTTGTGATGGTTGCACTGGGTGCAGCTGCCTTAGCAGTTCCCTTCTTCAGCTTGCAAGATTGACTTCCTACAAGACATCCCCAAGGAGAAGCCACATGGACCTATCCCGATGCAGCCCTGGGTGCTGGAGCAGCTGTGTGGAGACCCCTGCTTGAGCTGAGATGCTTGTTCATTCACTGACTCAGCTTTCCTTCTGCAGTCGGCATCATCGCCTCTGTTTTGTGAGGTGGAGGACTTTGTGGACTGGTGTTGGGTAAATGGGTTAATGTTGGACTTGTGGGCTTGGGCAGCATTGGGTTGGGATGTTTTTGTGATGCACATTTTCTTTACATGAAACTCTCTCTTATACATGAGTCGCTGTAGATTTGTTTCTCCAAAGTACCCAGACTAATACAGTGGCCTTCCCAGTGCTACATTAAGAAACCAAGAGGCTCATGCACAGCCCCTGGGCCAACACCTTCCTGTCACAATCAGGGCAGGGACCCGCCCAAGATCACAAAGTCCATTTATGCCCGAGGTGGGGCTCTCCTTCCCAAGCTCTTTCCCGTGGCCAGGTGCTCTACTTCAGGTAGGTTTCCTTACTGTCCTCACCAGCCAGGACAGCTGGCCTGGCATCCTGTGGTTTCTCTTTGGGCTTAGTGATGGGGATGGCAGGTGGGAGCTGAAAACAGGGGAGGGAGGTGGGGGAGAGGGAAGCGAGATCAACAAGGGACGCTGTCACTGGGTGCTGGCTCTGTTTTCTTTCAAGGTGCCCCCCGCCCCCCTCACACAACTCTTTCCAAATTCTGGAGCTTCTCCCTCCCTCTCCGTCCTTTCCTGGGTCTGCAGGCTGAGCCCCCCGCTTTCCCCACATCTGCCCACACCTCTGTCAACAGAAAGAAATGCTCTTCAGACTGTCTTCGCTTGACGTGCCCTCTGTTCTCTGCTGGGAGCCCGGCCTGTGCCTGAGGACACGTAGGCAGGGACAATGGCAGAGATCTATTAGACCAGCGGTTCTCCACCTTCCTCATGCCTCGACCCTTTCATACAGTTCCTTAGGTGTGGTGACCCCCAACCATAAAATTATTTTCGTTGCTACTTCATCACTGTCATTTTGCTGCTGTTATGAATCGGGCGACCCCTGTGAAAAGGTCGTTCAACACCCAAAGGGGTCGCGATCCACAGGTTGAGAACCACTGCATTAGCTCGATCCCATAAATCCCCAACAGCCAAAGGCGTCACCTCCCCAGCTGGGATCCTCTGATCCTCCACTCACCTGGCTCCTCTTGCCTTACTGGTCTGAAGCCGGTCAGGTGGCATCATCAGTGAGACAACAAATGGCCTCGCACCACATGGTGAAGGGCCGTCACGATCAGCTCCTTGGTGTCGGCTACAACCAGGCTCCTCCTGCCACAGGAAGAAAGGAGTGGCGAGGGAGGGGACAGCTAGTTCCCCGCAGCAGGAAGCAGGCGCTGGCTGGGGTGTTCAGAATAATGACGGCAGGAGCGATCACAAACTCTGGATGCTGTACCTGAACCCCAGACCATCTCTCAGTAACAAGGGATCTTCCGTGGACTCCTTTGGTGGCCAACCAGCTGCGGTGGGTCGACTTCCATGACCCCTCGCCTCACTGCACAGGCAGGGCTGGAGTCTCCACAGAGCAGTAGAGGGAGCCCTGGAACTCTCCCCAGGGTGTCCTGGAGCCAGCCTGCACTGGCCTGGGAGAGGCAGGGAGGGGCACCTGCTTCCAGCTCCACGTTCAGTGACTTGGCAGTTTGAAACTGGGCGAGATGTGTGCCACACAAACTGGAAAACCCTTCAAATCAAGACTCTTTTTGAACAGTCACAGCTCACTGCTAGGTCTCCTCTCCAGCGCTCACCACTGAGTAGTCATTATACCCAGGTCTTTGCACGCGTGGCTATCTGTGCACCAGAACCCTCAGGAGCGTGTCAAAGACGGTGTCCTAGGTCTTGCCCCTAGAGCATGTGGCCTGGTGGCGGTGAATCAGTACACACCATCCACACACCCCAGGCGGTGACAACAAGCCAGGGATGATCGTATTGATGGTGCTGTCAGAGACGCTACCCCAGGCCATCAGAGGGAAGCTTTGTGTTTCCTCTGCAGAAAAATCAGACACCTCCTTTCAGGGTGCACAGCGGGGAGGGGGGGGCTGCCCTTCCAGCAGGGTGACAGCATGATTTTATCTTGTTTTCATGTGACCTACACATCATTTGCACACGGGCCTGCTCCCCAAACTCTTCAGCACCAAGCTCCAAGGCAGCAAAGAAGAAAGAGGTGGGCGGATGAAAGACACTCACACAAGGGTCCTGATGCCCAGGGGACTCACACAAGAAAACGGCACCATCCGCCAATCACCACCGATCGCGGTAACCGCGCCTGCCTGAGATGTCTCAAAATAGCGGTGCCTCCTTCCATCTGGCAGAAACGAGATGTGCCCAGGGAAATCCTGAGCTCAGGCTGTCACGGAAAGACAAGCTGAACGAGATTTTTCTGAAAGGGTAGAAACAGAAATGAAGTCCGAGCTTTCCTGGGATGAGCCGGGAGAGCGTGGGCTGGCTGCAAACCAAGACCGAGTGGTCAGCCAGGCCCAGCCCATGATGCACCCTGTGTGGGAGCGAGGTGTGGCCAGGTCAAAGCGGGCTGGCATGTTGTCAAGGATTCCTCCGCTGCTGCCAGAGAAGGCAGGCGTCTGACCGCAGAGGTCAGAGCAGGAACTGCTCTGTGCCCCAGAGTCAGGAGTGACCCGTGACACAGCCGTGTCCCCCTGGGTGGTATCTGGAGCGCCACTGGATCATTGGGAAAGTCATGGAGAGAAACCATCCTCTAGGGCCAAGGTCACACTGCCCGTTCCCGGCACCCCCTGTGGTGCTTGCTTCTGGTTCTTCCCAAGGCCCATCTCCTGCCCTATTCCCGCTCTCCTTCCCTGAAAGCCGGTGCTGGGCAGTGAGGGAAATGCAAGAAGAGAGACAAATGCTCCTCTCCTCTTGGGCGTGGGAGGAGGAGGGCCACACAGCTCAACTCCCCAGGAATGCTCGTCAGCCCAGCCTCTGTGTGTAGCTCGCTCTCCAAACATTGGGCGCCTCCACAAAACCCAGCTGTTCCCCACCGCCCCTGCTTGGACCTCGGGCTTCTTCCTCTGACTCCCCACTGCTCACGGACTCCCTGCACCCGCTCCTCTGCTTCGGCCACGCATGGCCATCTCAGTGCCGTGTCCTACTGGGCCTCACAGGCCAGACCAGCCTTACAGGAGGCGGGAGCCGATCCTTGGCCCACCTATGTTTGAGAGCAGAGTCCTCTCATCCATTTAGAACTTGAGACCATGGGTCCAGTGGGTGAGGGAAGCTTTCATTGTAGTGGGTAAAGCTGAAAAGGGTATCACAAATTTCCTTGCTGGGTTTACCGGCACCCCCACATCTCACATGAGAGACGTTTTTCAGTCAGTAAACTCACCTGCGTTCTGATTCTAACTGGAACTGACTTGAAATGGCTCTACTCAGGCAGCACATTGGGAAACATCAGCCCTGGGTGGCTCTTACTCACAAGCAAAGCGGGGGTTGGAAAGTTATATTAAAATTAAGAACTCTTGGGAATTGTAGGTAAGACTCATATAAAATCGCCATGTAAAAAAGGCATTCCAGAGAGCTTGGGGTTTTTTTCTTTTCAGGAAGTGTTGTTAGCAAAGCAGTTTTAACTGAGGCTTTAGTAACATTCTCATAATCAGTATCCTCATTTAGGGCTAATCATAGGGACAGTTTTTAAATTGTTAGTGTGTCAAGAGCTTGTTTCTCACATACTTGCCTCTTGGTCATCCCACATAATAAATACACCATTCACCCAGGTTACAATTAGCCCGAAAGGTCAGATCATCTATGGTTGAGTATCAGGATAAATGAGCATCCATGTGGCTGACATAATAGGAGCTGGACGAAGATGGACAAGGTTGTTGTTAGGAGCCATCAAGTCGGTTCTAACTGGTAATGACCCGTGCACAACAGCAGGACCAGCTGATAGGGACCCCGTGTACAACAGAAGGACCAGCTGATAGAGACCCCGTGTACAACAGCAGGACCAGCTGATAGAGACCCAGTGTACAACAGAAGGACCAGCTGATAGAGACCCAGTGTACAATAGAAGGACCAGCTGATAGGGACCCAGTGTACAACAGCAGGAGACACTGCCCTGCCCTGCACCGTCCTCACAGTCATTCTTACATCTGGGCCCATTGTTGCAGCCGCCTCTGTCCGTCCATCTCATTGAGGGTCGTCCTCTTTGTCATTGCCCCTTCAGTTTACCAGGCATGATGTCCTTCTCCAGGGACTGGTCTCTCCTGACAGCATGTCCAAAGCCCGTGAGATGACGTCTCACTGTCCATGCCTGCAAAGGGCATTCCAGCTGTACTTCTTCCAGTACGGCTTTGTTGGGAGTCCATAGTACTCTCGATATTTTTTGCCAGCACCATAATCCAAATGCATCCATGTGTCTTCTTTAGTTTATGTCCAACTTTCACACGCACACCTCAGTCCCCAGAGCATCCTCCTCGCTGTCGGCACTTTAAAGAGGTCTGTGCGCAGATTTGCCCGATGCGATGCGTCCTTCGACTGCAGCTCCCGCAGGTGTTGGTTTTGGACTCCAGCACGATGAAATCCTAGACCCCTTCCATCTTTTCTTTGCGTCTCTTGATGTGACCCATTGGTCCAGTTGTGAGGATTTGGTTTTCTTGACATTGAGTTGTCATCCACACTGAAGGCTGCAGTCCGTGGTCTTCATCAGCAAGGGCTTCAGGTCCTCCTCAAGTTCACCACGCAAGGTGGTGTCCTCTGTACCTCGCAAGTTGTTAAGAAGCCTTCCTCCAACCCTGAAGATGATTTCTTCTTCATGTAGCATCACTTCTCTGGTGATTTGCTCAGCATCCATATCAAATAAGGATGGTGGGAGGATCCAACCCCGACACTCACTTTTCCTGATTTTAAGCCACGTGGTAGTCCCTCGCCTCGGTCCATGAACAGGTTCCCAATGAGCACAAGGTAGTACTCTGGGATTCCCAATCTTCTCCAAGCTCTCCATTGTTTGCTATGATCCACACAGTCAAACTACTTGGCTTGGTCAACGAACCACAAGTAAGCGTCTTTCAGGTGTCCTTTGCTTTCAGCCAAGATCCAACTGACATCAGCAGCAACCTCCCTTGTCCCATGGCCGGAACCTCGGGCAGTTTCAGAGTCTCTTCTGACAGCCTCTTTGATCTTTTCTTTCTTCCCCGTCTCTTAATTGACCTTTGCTTTCTTCATGAAGGGTGGTCTTGATGTCCTCCCACAACTTACCAGGTCTTCTGCCATTAGTGTACAAGGCATCACATTTCAATAGACTCACAGTCATATTTTGGCTTTCATGGATTGTTTATATTTTCTTCGGTTTCAACCTGTACTTACACATGAGCAATTGATGGTCTGTGCCAGGGTCAGCCCTGACATGGTTCTGCCTGCTGATATGAAGGGTCTCCATCATCTCCTCCCACAGATGTGGTCCACTGGAGTTCTGTGACTTCCCTTTGGAGAAGTCCTGAGTACAGTCACCATCTGTGTCGTTGGTATTGCTGTCCTCTCTAATTGCCAGAAATCACCATTGCATCTTGAGTGCGTGTTTGGTCAATTCCAGGCTACAGCTATTGGTAGAATTCTTCAACTTCTTCATCACTAGCTTTAGTGGATGACACATAAATTTGAACAATAACTGTATTGATAAGCTTTCTTTGAATTAGGATAGATATAATCCTATCACAGACAGCATTGTAATTCAGCATACATCTCGAAATGTTCATTTTGATGAGTGCAATGCCATTCCGCTTGGTTGTGTCATTCCCAGCATAGTAAACCATATGGTTTTCACAAAATCATTTTATTGGGGGCTCGTGCAGCTCTTATCCATTGTGCCAAACACATAAGCCATATGACTTTCTGATTCAAAATGGCCAATACAAGTCCGTTTCAGCTCACTAACCCCTAGGATATTGGTCTTTCTGGGTTCCATTTCTTTTTTGAGGCCTTCCGGTTTCCCTAGATTCACACTTTGTACATCCCAAGCTCCAACTCTCAGTAGGTTTTGCAGTTGTTTCTTCTCACTTTGAGTCGTGTCCCACCAGCTAAGGAAGGTCCTGAATGCCTTGCTCCATGCATATCCTCATCATCCACTCTCTTTTGAGGAGGCAGCTCTTCTTCGGCCATCATCTGACTGCCTTCCCATTTAGGGGCTCATCTTCGGGGACGCTCTCTGACAGTGTTCTGCTTCTGTTCACCAGGTCTTCGGTCTCTAACACCGCTTTGGTGCTAGCTGTAAGTTTGTCGGTGACTAATTCCTCCAAAATGGACAGCCGGGTCTTTCTCCGTCATCTGTTCTCAGTCTGAAGCTCGCTGGCATCTGTTCCCTGGGGGTGACCCTGCTGGCGTTTGATGGACCAGTGACATTGCTTCCAGCAGCCCAGCAACGCACAAGCCACCGCAGTGCGAACAGAATGACAGGCAGGCAGTAGAAGCAGGAGACTCTTGTTGTTGCTGTGCCAGGTACTACAAATCTGTTCAGACCCACCGCGACCATGTGCACAGCAGGATGAAGCACGACACGGTCCCGCGCCACCCCTACAGTTGTTCCTGTGCCCGAACCCATTGTGGTAGCCATGGCGTCGATCCATCTCCTTGGGGGTCTTCCTCTCCTTCGGCTGCCCCTCTACTTTATCAATCATGATGGCCTTCTCCAGGGACTGGTCTCTCCTTACGTGTCCAAGCTTTGTCAGATGCAGTCTCGCCATCCTTGCCTCTAAGGAGCACTCTGGCCGTACTTCTTCCAAGACAGGTCAGTTTGTCCTTCTAGCAGTCCACGGTACTGTCAGTATTCTTTTCCAGCACCACCACGCCAAGGTATTGACTCTTTTTCACACTTCCTAACTCAATGTCCAACTGTCACATGCATCTGAGGCCATGGAGGACACCATGGCTAGGGTCAGGTCCTCAAAGTGACATCCTGGCTTTTCAAGACGCTACAGATTTGTGCCACAGGCTTACCTGGTGCAAAATGTCTTTTGATCTCTTGACGGCTGCTTCCCCAGGAATGAAAAGATGGGACACTGAAATGTATTGGGGACTCAGAACAAAGATTGCTGAGATTTATGAAGTTCTTACTATGCGCCAAGCACTGCCCTAAGCCGGCTATCTACTATTTCATGCCATCT
This sequence comes from Echinops telfairi, assembly GCF_000313985.2. NCBI lineage: Eukaryota > Metazoa > Chordata > Mammalia > Afrosoricida > Tenrecidae > Echinops > Echinops telfairi. The sequence continues at coordinate 98,622,608 of NW_022103906.1, read as the reverse complement.
TTAAACAAGCCCCTGAGCAGGAGATTATAATCCTACCTATTTGACAGTCGTAGAAACTGAGGCCCCACCAGCTTAACGATGCTCCTGGTAATAAAACTAGTAGGTGGGAGTCGGTGTATTTGAACTTAGCTGGATGTGACGACAAAAACCTACACTATGCACCAATGTGTGCTGCCTCGATCAGAGATTGACACGGTGTGTCATTCAGGATGCGGCGTGTGAAACCCAATTGAGCAACAAGCTAATTTTGTCCTTGTCTGTCATGGCTGGAGGCTCGGGAGAAAGATCCTATGAGTTCACACTAGGTAAAGCCAGAGCTGTGTTTCCCCCCTGGACACCCCCATGAGAGTGTGAGTGGGCCTTGCAGCCCTCCAATAACCGCCATCATACTTCCACCTTGTCTCTGGAAGCTGGCGGGAAGAGCTGAGCACCTGCCCAAAGAGCTCGCCTGCTCCTCTGTCTGGCAGCCCTGTGGGCGATGAACTTGACCTTCTTTCTGGTCTCACAGATGCTGCTCGGCCTCTGTCAAGGTGGATGTGCCTGTGGGAATTCGACAAGGAGAGCAATTCATTGAGGCAGTGGGTCTTGCCCTTCCAGGAAGAGATGATGTCAGAGGATGGGCAAGAGCCGTTGGGGCAGAGGGAATGCCGGGGCGAGGGTCTCAGGGGAAAGAAACATCATGGTTTGAGGATAGTGAGGTGAGACTTGAAGTGGAGGAGCTCTGAAAGTCAGGCAGAAAAACAGGAACGCTGGGCCAGTCAATAAATCTAATAATCCAAAAGCCTTCAGAGAGGTACAATCAAAAGATCAGTGATAAGTGATATTTGTACTCATGAAATAGAAGCATCTTAAAGATGAGGCTTTCTGCTCTTGTAGAGAGGCACGGCCTCAGAAACCCACAGGCAGGTGGTTCTACCTGCCCCATCGTGTCGCTGTGAGTCCTACCTGGGCCCATGGCGCTGGATTTGGAGTCTGGGCCTTTGAAGGGAGACTGTGCCGCAGCTAACAGGTCAGCAATTCGAACCCACCAGCCTCTTTGCTGCCCGGGAGGACGATGGGGCAGTCTGCTCCTGCAGAGACCCAGCCTCGGAAACCCTTTGGGGGGTTCCACCCTGTCCTCTAGCCACACTGGGAGCCAGCATTGACTTGACGGCAGCAAGTTTGGGGTGCTTTTTTGGTTTTGTTTTGGTGGCTGGGCCTTTGACTCTGGCTGGAGTGTGTACCTGGGAGCCACTTCGCATTCGCCCTGGGGGAGGGGGAGGTGGTGAATGGCCAGAACCTGGAAGACCTCTCTTTGCTTGAAATCTCTGCTTTGGGTGAATTTTAAAATCAACTCAGGGCCAGGAATCAAGTAACTTTGCTATGAATAGAAGACCTTTTTCTTTGGCTTATTTTTTTAAGTAAAATCTTGTTTTTAATTATGAAAGAAAGTCACACTTATGAAATGTCAAGTAAAACATGGGCCTCGGTGAAAACCCGAATCTTCCGAGTACCTCAGAAGATCCCTCTGTTGGCTGTCTGGGTTGTCGCCCTTGCAGCACGCTGCCATGCAAAGACAAAGGAATCCCTGCCCCACGGCGACCAACCGCGACTGCTGTGGTGCTTGGCTATCAAGCCCTCTGACTCACACCGCCGGTCCACGCGGTCAGAGTGTGCCTGCTCCAGACTGTGGCTTTTCACCAGAACTGTCTCCTGCAGGGCCTCTCGGTGTGTTCAAACCTCCCCACTATTGGCTAATAGTTGAGGGGTTCACTCTGTTCGTACCCCCAGACGCTCCATTTCCAGTGAATGAAAAACCAGCTCCCTGCCACTGAGTGGATGCCGACTCATAGCGACCCTCTAGAACAGGGTAGAATTGCCCCTGCGAGTTTCCAAGACTTTAATAACTCTTTACAGGAGGAGAAAGCCCTGTTGCTTTTTAAATAAAAAAAATTAATGGTGTAGGGACACACACTCCCAACCCACCACCCTCAAATCAATTCTGACTCATAGTAATGCGATATAAGGTTCCTAAGACTGGGAGTCTTTATGGAAATAGGTGGCCTCATCTTTCTGCCTCTGAGCAGCTGGTGGGTTTGAAGTGCCAACCTCGTAGTTAGCCCAACACGTGTCCCACTGCACTTGTAAGAGATTATACAGAAATGCATTTGTAGTACATGTTGCCCGGGCCTCTCAGTGACAGCATTTTGCAAAACTACCAAAAGGTATCACAAGTCAGGCTTTGGCTATTGACCCAGTCTACTTACCTCATTCAATGTTTCTCAGTTTTCCTTCGTTCCATCTGTGTGCATGTGTGGAGTGCCGATACCTGTATCATTCGTGTATTCACTATGTAATCAGGGTACTAACCATGCCACCAGACACACCCTTCTCGCTCTTTTTCTAACTCCACCTGCCTCCTGCCTATCCCCTCCACATCCCTGGCTCCCTGACATCCACTCAGCTAGCTACCCTCTCTTGCGACAGCACTGTCAGTTTTAAAATGTCGTCTAAGTGAAAGCACACCGTACGGAACCTTTAAGGATTAGCTTTTTGATGTTTTGAGCCATCCCCTAGGTCTTCTCCACATTATTTTGTATACCAATGGTCTGTTCTTTTTAGTCCCAAGTAGTATTCCGTAATATGGATGAACCACAATTTGCCTAACCCAGGTGTCTACAAACTACAGCCCGTAGGCCACATGCGGCCCGCCGAGGACATTTATCCGGCCCACTGTGTGTTTTTGCCCCATTTGTTTTTTTACTTCAAAATAAGATGTGTGCAGTGTGCATAGGAATTTTTTCATAGTTTTTTTTTTTTTTTAACTATAGTCCAGTCCTCCAACGGGTCTGAGGGACAGTGAACTAGCCCCCTTGGTCTAACCACTCGCCTGTTGAAGAACATCTGCTCTGATTCCGGTCTGGGCCTATGATAAATACAACTGCTATGAGCCTTCAGGTGTCCGTGTGAACACAGTTCCCCGGGATCAGGGCCATGAGTGCAAAGGCTGGGTGATCAGCAGTTGCACGTTGTACAGGGCTGAGTGTTATTGCTGTTGGTTGACATCAAGTTGACTCTGACTCACTGCAGCCTTCTGCATAGTGTGACAAAACCGTGCCCATGTTCCCCCTCCTCATGAAGCTCTGCGGGCTGCAGTGCCTGGGTTGGGCTGTGGGATCCAGCCTTCTCCTCGAAGGCACTGCATTTTCACTGGCACGCAGCGCTCAGTAGACCATGAGGTCCTTTCCAAGCCATTCGTTTTCCTGCTGATGTGTGCCCAGTAAGTGAGTCAAAGTTCTACCCTCCTTCCGTCTAAGGAGGATTCTGGGTTAAACAGGGCCGCCCCAAATTCTTGTTCTTTGCTCACTGCTGTATCTACTTTTATGGGCTAGATTCACAGGAACAGAATTTCCGTGCAGAGGGCACGCACGTTTGACCTTCCAGTGCTCTTCTTGTAGGGGACTGTTGGGTCCAGTCCAACGCACAGCGATCCCATGGGATGAAGTAGAACGGCCACGCAGACGTTCCCAGGCTGTAGCCTTGGTGAAAGCAGATGGTCAGTTTTTAATCCCCTCGAGCCTGTGGGTGGGTTTGAACTGACAACCTTTTGATTAGCAACCGAACATTTAATTGTGATACCATGGGAGTTGTTTTGAAATGTCAAAAAGACACTGCAAATCTGCCTTCCAAAGAATTTGTACTACTAATGAACCTTTCTATCAAGACTGTCCATAAACTCTGCAATAATCCTTATAAATCATTTTAGAAACAATTTTCAGTCTGATAGATTTTTTTAAAATCTCTCATTGTTATATTTGCATTTTTGTTGCTGAAGGTCGTGTTTTCACCTGACTATCGGTCATTTTCACTTTGCCTTTTGTTTCTTTTCTTTTCCTTGAACATTTTTTTTCATATTTCTGACTAGATTGCTTTGTTTGTTTGTTTGTTTTTTATCATTTTGTTAGGGGCTCACACAACTCTTATCGCAATACATACATACATCAATTGTGTAAAATGCATTTGTACATTCATTGCCCTCATCATTCTCAAAACATTTCCTCTCCACTTAAGCCCCGGCATTAGGTCCTCATTTTCCCCCTCCCTCCCTGCTCCCCCCTCCCTCATGAGCCCCTGATCATTTATAAATTATTATTTTGTCATATCTTACACTGTCCGACGTCTCCCTTCACCCACTTTTCTTTTGTCCGTCCCCCAGGGAGGAGGTCACATACAGTTCCTTGTAATCGGTTCCCTCTTTCCAACCCATTCTCCCTCTACCCTCCCAGTATCACCACTCACACCACTGGTCCTGTAGGGATCATCCTCCCTGGATAGATTGCATTTTTAATTGATTTATGATTTAAAACATTTTCCATACTCAGGAGTCTTGATAAACATTCTCTCTCATACCCTTATAATAATTTATCAGTGACTTTGCACATTTAAAGAGTTAATTTATTTAAAATTTTGCTAACAAAGCTGCCATTGCTCCACCCACATTCGGAGACCCAGGGGGGCTAACATCCTCCGGGGATGGCCCTTAGCACACAACAGGGCAGATGTGGTGTAGACAGAGCCCTGATCTCTTGACCCCTGAAGATCCGAGGCTTCCTGCCTGAGCAGCCCTCCAGGAGTAGCCTGGTAAAGGAGCAATCAAGCAATTTACGCCAGAAACACGGAGGGTGGAGGCACCCCAGCTGATGGTGAAGATGAATGAGCAGGTCCAACCAACTGTATATTTTGAACAACAAAATTTTAAACTACAAGAAACAGAGAGAGATTTACAGTCTCTGAGACCCTCCCTATAAGGGTGGTGATCAGTGGAACCAACGTGGGGTTGTTTTCATTATAATTAACCAGAGGATCCAAGATAATGTAGCCACTGCATGGGAGAAAGATGCTTCCAGGAAGCTGTACAGCCGTGGAATCCCTATGAGGTAGGTCGACTTTGTCCCCTAGGGTCATTATGAGTCAGCATCAATTCCGTGGCCCTGAGTATGGTTAGCCAGAGTGATGTCCACCGTAGTTGAAGAAATGGAGGATGCTAAGAGAACATAAGTGAAACCCTAAAGCTGGATCAACACGATAACCGAAGCAATCGAGTCAAACATACCAGTGACCATGAAGAGGCGGCCAACCAGGCATTGTTTTGTTCTGTGGTGTGATGCATAAGGTCACCTTGACTTAGAGCTGCCTGCAGGGCGCTGAGCAAAGGCAGCATAGTTAGAAGCTCACTGAGCCTCCCTCCACCCTGGTTCCTGTGTCATTAGGGATCTGGCCATGCAGAGCCCCACCCTGCGCCCAGTCTGGCCATCAATTCGTAGGTGTTAATCAGCAGCCCTGTCCCAGCACTCCCATGCTAACCAGGCCTTGGGGGAAGACCCTGGGATTTCATGAAATCTGTCAGTGACTTGCTGTTTGGCCTGTGGCATTTTATCTACAATGTGTGTTTGCAGGACAAGTTCTTTTCAGCTCAGTCCTGTGCACTCAGCTGTGTCCACTTGACCCCTCTGCCAATAGGCAGCACAGTCCCAAGTGAGCGCCTTCCCGTCTGCGTCCCCAAACACATCATTAGCTGGCAAGTAACTGGAAGTGCTGCATTCTCCGGGCTGGGCTGTCAACTTTGACATCAAAGTTAGAGGACATGGAGCACTGGGAGTAGTTGCCTGCAAGTTATAGCAGCACTTTGATCAACATTTGAGATATCGAGAGATTGCAATGATAGCGCTTACAGCACTGCGTGAAATATGCTTTTCATATTTAAGCCTATTTATTTTCCCATGAGGTGGACAGAGAGGTAGAAATTCTGAGCATTCTTTTTATAATATGGCCTTTGTCTTAAGCTGATTTTTGTCCAAGAATGTCAAGATACTTTCCGTCCCTGAACTATGATCTCACGCCCTGCATTGTACTTTTGTGAGGAGCCGTCCAAGCAGCCGTCCAAGATAGAAACAGTGGAGCTAAAGAGAGTGGAGAAAACCAGAGACTCGAGGGAGCGACTGGTTCGCAAACCACAGCCCTGAGCCCAGGAAAAGTAGTGGTGCCTGGCTCTTAATACCAACAACTACGAGTTGGTCACAACAGAGGGGCCCAGACAGAGCAGGAGAATAATTTAGAACGAACAATGAGATTCCCCAAAAGACCAGGCTTACTTGTCTGGCGGAGGCTAGAAGAACTGGAGCTTATGCTCATTAGACACCTTCTAACCTAAAACCAAACTCATTCCAGGAGACTCCCTTTCAGTCCAACAGCTAAATAAACAATTGTGCCCAGAAGGATTGTGTGTTAGGATGGGTTTTCTAGAGAAACAAACCCAATGACACTGACATATGTCTAAGGAAGAATGTTATATCAAGAAGATGTCCCAGCGCAGCCCAGCTCAAGTGTATGGGGCCTTCCTCGGACTCATGTAGCTGGCAGGCTGGTGGTGATGCAGAGAGATCGCAGGCCAGCAGGTGCAGAATTGTGGGGATCTCAAGTCACGGGCACATGGCAGGGAACATGGCAGCTCTCAGGATGACTCCCAGGATCAGCGTCCCACGCAGCACTGTCCCTGGAGGCGCAGTCCCAGTGAGGAGGAAGGCAAAGAGGCAAGTGGAAGGAGACGTTCCCAGCATCTCTCTTATAAGAAAAAGACCACACCTCCCAGGAGACAAGCTGGATTCCACCCCTCCACTTTCACACGGGTTCAAGTGGACATAGAAGTCTAATCGCTACAATGTGTTTTTTAGAGCTATCAATCGCACCAGATCAAAAGGACAATAGGTGCCCAAAAGTAAAGATGAAAAGCAGCAGAGGGTTAAAAAAAATTCAGATGAGAGGAATAGGGAACCGAGGGTGGAAATGAGAAGTGTGCTGACACATTGTGGGGGTGAAACCACTGTCATGGGGTACTCTGTGTGCAAACCATTGAATGGAAAACAATTTCTCTGCAACTTTCACCTGAAGCATGAAAGTTTTGTTGTTTTATTAAGAAAACTGTGACATAAAAATATGGATAGGAATCAAGGGTTTGGCTGTCATTTTGCTCTGAAGTTCCCTACGTAACCTCGTCATAGAGCATGAATCTTGAAAGAGGAAAACAGTCAGGACTTGGTGCACATGAAATAGTTTGACAACAGATTAACTGTCTATGTGCTTGTCATTACACATCTTGGTCAATCATAGCAACAGATTTGTCATTCAAACTCAACAGAGCCAAACCCAACACATTGCTGTTGCCTGGACTCTGACCTTAGTGACCAGAGAGAGCAGACCTGCCCCGTGGGATTTCTTGGGCTGTGATACGCTATGGAAGCCAAGTGCCATTTCATTCTCCCTTGGGGAGACTGGTGAGTTAGCCATCAAGTGCTTTAATGATCGCACCACAAGGGCTTCTTAATGAGCTTGCATCTATACCTTAAGTTCAGGGGCCTTGGTCACATAGTGCTAACTGAGAGGTCGACCTACCGCCTACATGCACTTCTTTTCCTGTGTTAAATACTTTCCTAGGTCCCAGTCTGGGAAAGTAATCTGAGAAGGTGGACGGGATGAAGAAGTGGTCAGGGCAATGCACTGTTTGATTTTTCCACTGCTGCTTCATGAGCACGAGTTGTTGATCCAAATTGAATGACATCGTCGAAGACCTCCATCCTTTTTAGCCACCTCTTGTGGTTTTCAGATGCCATTGAGTTGATTCCAACTCATAGTGCCCCTCTGTGCACCAGACTGAAACACCACCAGGCCTGAAGCAGCCTCCCGATCTGATTGTGTGAGCCCGCCCATTGTTGCAGACGCTGTGTCAATGTATCTCATCGAGGATCTTCCTCCGTGGGATTGACCCTCCACCTTCTATGGAGTACAATGTCCTTCTCCAGGGACTGATCTCTTCTGAGTACACGAGGCAGATTCTCACGATCCTAATTTCTAAGGCGTGTTCTGGCTGCCTTGTCGTCTACATAGAGGTTCTGCAGGAGCAGAATGAAGGCTTTTGTGATTCCCCTTCCTTGCTCTGCTGTCCTTAGTTGGTTATGGGTCACACAGTCGAGTGTCTTTGCTGAGCATAGTCAATAAGACAAAGTCAAGTTTGTTTTACTCTGCTTTCAGCCGAGATTCATCCGACATAAGCAATTAACGATACCATCCCTTCCTGTCACATCCTCTTCTGAATCCAGCTTGAATTCCTGGCAACTGCCTTTTGATGTACTACAGCAACCCTTTTGGAATGATCTTCAGCAACGTTGTGTACTTCTATGGAATATGAATGATACTGTTTGAGAATTTTCACATTCTGTTGGGTCACCTTTCTTGGATTGGGCATAAATATGGATCCCTGCCAGTCGGTTGACCAGGAAGTTGTCTTGCAAATTTCCTGGCACAGAGGAGGGCCTGCTCACAGTGCTCCACCCACCTGGTGAAGCATTTCGGTTGGTTCTCTGTCCACTCCTGGAGACGTGTTTCTGGCGTATGCCTTCAGCGGGGCGTGGCGGTTCCCTTCGATACCCTTGATTCTTTATCATATGCTACCTCTTGAAATGGTTGTTGGAAGACCAGTTCTATTTTGTATAGTGATCTTGTATTCCTTTCATCTTTTTTTGATCTTTCTATTCAATATTTTGCCTATGGAATCATTCAATATTGCAGCCCAAGACTTGATTTTGTTTTTTAATTTTCTTTAGTCTGGGATACACTGAGCATGTTCTTCCTTTGGGAGTTTCTAGTTCCAGGTCTTTGCACACATCGTTATGGTGCTTTACCTTGTCTTCTCAAGCTGCCCTTTGAAATGTTCTGTTCAGCTTTCTTGTTTCATCATTTCTTCCATTGGCTTTAGCTGCTCTACATTCAAGAGCAAGTTTCAGAGTCTCTTCTACATCCACTCTCGTCTTTTCTTGCTTTCCTGACTTTCTAATGACCTTTTGCTTTTCTCCATGAAGGACGGTCTTGATATGCTCCCACAACTTGTCTGGTCTTCAGTCAATAGTGCTCACTTGTCAAATCTGTCCTGGAGACAGTCTCTAAATTCAAGGGGGAGAGACTCAAAGTCATACTTTGGCTCTCTTGAACCTGTTTTAATTTCTTTCAGCTACAACCTGAACTTGTTTATGAGCCATTAGTGGTCTGCTTCCCAGTCTGCTTCCCAGTCATTATTTTGACTGATGATATTAAGCTTCTCCAATGACCCTTCCCCCAGATGTTCTCGATCTGATCTGTGTGCTCCATCTGGCAAGGTCCAAGTGGAGAATTACCGTATCGTTTGTTGAAAAAAATGGTATTTCCGCTAAAGAAGCCACTAGTCTTACAAAATTCTATTGTGTAATCTCCAGATTTGTTATTATTGTCAAGGTTATATTTTCCAACCACTTCATTTCCAACTTTCACATTCCAGTCACCAAGGATTATCAATGGGTCTTGGTTATATGTTTGGTTTATTACAGAGTAAGGAAATTGGTGGAATTCTTCCATTTCTTTATCACTAGCGTTAGGAACTAGTTTGTAAATTTGATTAATGGTTAAATTAACGTCTCTTCCTTGTAGACATATAGACATTATCCTATCACAAACAGTATTGTACTTCAAGATAGATCTTGAGATGTTCTTTGGAACAATGCATACCATGTCATTCCTCTTGAATTTTTCCTTTATGCATTTCAATTTTTAATTAAATTTTGTTTTATTTTATTGGGGGCTCTTACAGCTCTTATCAGAATCCATACATATATCCATTGTTTCAAACACATCTGTACATATGTTGTTATCATCTTTATCAAAACATTTTCTTTCTACTTGAGCCCCTGGCATCAACTTTCATTTTTATGATTTCCAATTTTCCTAGATTTATACTTTGTGCATTCGACTTCTGATTATTCATGGATGTTGTGCCTCATCAGGAAATGAAGGGCCTGAAAGCTTTATTCCACCCATATCCCTAAGGTCAGCCCTATTATTAGCAGGCAGCTCTGCCCCAGTCATATTCTGAGTGTCTCCCCACCTGGTGGGGGCACTCGTGTTTTAACGCTACATGAAACAGTGTCCACTGCTATCCGTAAGGCTTTACATTACTAATAACTGAGAAATGGGAAGCCTATACTTTTTCAATATCTGCTCTTAGTCTTGAGGCTCTGCTGACACCTATCCAGCAGGGGTGACCCTGCTAGTAGTTGAAATATCAGGGGCGTCGCTTCCAGCATCACAGCCACACACACCACCACGGCACAATAACTGACAGAGGAGTGGTGGGAGTCACCTCTCAGGAGTAATTAACACCATTTAGAGAGGATTCAAATTAGCTATGTGTAATGATAAGCTATGTGTGTACTGAATGCTTGTGCAAGCATCGCGGAGAATTTCCATTCAGCTCAGCAGGCCTGTATTGCACATTTCTCAGCCCGGACGATCGATCTGCGCAGACTCATTGACCGGCTCCCTGTCCTTTTGGCATCAGGTTTGGCAGGAGATGAAGGTGAGAAAGAAAGATATTGTTAAAACCACATCATTCTTCTTCCTCAGATGCGATCCCTCATCAAAACGAAACCATCACAGATTAGCAAGTAAACACGATTAAGCCTGTGCCTGCATCGCTTATTGGGTAACCCACCCAATAATGACTCAAAGAAAAAAATGCATTATCACCCACAATTTGCAGATAGATAATTGAGGTCTAGATGTGGTAAGCTACTCATCTCACATAAATAGCAAAGCCAAGGTTCAAGCACAGACTACCCATCCTAAAACTCATGATCTGAAAAATTTACTACGCCAAATAGCTTTGCCCTTTGAGTAGGAAATAATTTATTTAGATTGAAAGCTCTAACATTAAAATCTTAATCATGTGTCCTTTCCATTATATCTACATGTGGATGGAACATATCATCTGAATAATCATTATGATGGTGCCCTGGCCAGGCCAAGGCAGGTGTGGTTAGAGAGAATAGCAAGGAGGGAGTTCTAGAAGTCAGATACCGATGGGTAGGATAATATATGCTACCTGTGCTTTCTCTGCTTCTTCCTGTGATTTTTATTAAAGGGCGATGGGCTTTCAGGTTTTACCATAAAAATAATGTACAAGTCTGTCTTGGAATAAAGCACAGCTAAAGTGTTCCTTAGCAGCAGAGAAGGTAAGGTGCTTTGGACATGGGTCAGGAGCAGTCCTTGGAAAAGAACATCCTGCTTGGTAAATGTGCTGGGCCGGGCTGACTAGAGAAACGAATCCAGTGACACTCCTATATGTGGAAAGAGAGCTTTATTTCAAGAAGTAATTGTATATCAAGCAAACAGCCCAGCCCGGATCAAGTCCATAAGTCTGATACTAGTCCATAAGTCCCTCTTCAGTCACAAGCAATGATGCAGAATGTGGGAAGATCACAGCCATGGTGCAGAGTCCTGTGGATCCGATGGCAGTGGACGCATCAGGGGGCTCGTGGGAGTCTCAGTGTGGCTCCTCCACAGGCAGGGCCAGCCTCCAGAGAGTCATTTATCTCTGTAGCCCATCCAAAGAGGGTCATCAAGCTGTGATCTGATTGACAGGCTACACCCCACTCATATCTTCTTACAGGTGCCATGCTAGCACATAAAACCGATCACAGTAAAGTATAGAAAGGGTCAGTGAAAGAGGGAGACCCTTGACAAGACGGATGGACACATTGGCTGCAACAGTGCACTCAAACGTAAGAACGATTGATGGAATGCCGATGGGAACGTTTCAGCAAGCTGATGGACACTAGAAACACTCGCCTATGCCAAGAACCGTGGACGATAGCTCCTTGGCCAACTGACTGGAAGAGATCTGTGGTTGTGCCCATTCCAAAGAAAGGTGACCCCACAGAATATAGAGCAATATCAGTGAGAGCACATCCATGTAAACTTTTGCTAAAGATCAGCCAACAATGGTTGCAGGAGTACACTGGCAGGGAGCTGCCAGAGGTCCGGGCCACATTCAGAAGAGGACATGGAACAAGGTCAGATGGTTCTTGACTGAAAGCAGAGAATACCAGAATGGTGTCAGATTGGCTATGCCAAGGCAGTCGACAATGTAGATCATAGCAAACTAGGGATAGCCTTGAGAAAAATGGGAGTTCCAGAATACTTCATCCTGCTTCTGCATAACCGACCTGGATCAAGAGGTAGTTGTGCGAACAGAACAAGGGAACATTGCACAATTTAAAATCAGGAAAGGTGTGCATCAGGGTGTATCCTCTCACCATACTTATTTCATCTGTACGGACTTAGAAAATATTCAGAGATGCTAGATTAAATAAACAATTCAGCATCAAGAATGGAGAAAGGCTCATTAACAACCTACAATATGCAAATGGCACAACCTTGGTTACTGAAAGGGAGCATGACTTGAAGCACTTGCTGATGAAGATCAAGGATTGCAGCCTTTAGTCTGGATTACAATTCAATGTAAAGAAGACCAAAATCTTCACAACTGTCAAGGATTTCATCTTGCTTGCATCCACAATTAATGCTCATGAAGCAGCAGCCAAGAGACCCAAAGATGCATTTCATTGGGTAACCTGCTGCATAAGACCTCTTTAGAGTATTGAAAATCGGGTATGTTACCTTGAGGACTAAAGTACACCTGACTCAAGCCACAATACTTTCAATTGCCTCATATGCATGTGAAAGTGGACGTTGAATAAAGACTGAAGAAGAGCCGATGGGTTTGCATCGTGGTGCTACTGAAGAACATTGAAAGCACCAGGGACTGTCCAGAGAATCAGCCCATCTGTTTGGAAGAAGGCCAGCGAACTGCTTAGGGGCAAGGATGACGAGACTTTGTCTTACATACTTCGGCCATGTTGTTAGAGAGACCAGTCCCTGGGGGACACAATAGTTGGTACGGTCGGTCGAGGAGCAGTTAAAAAGAGGAAGGCTATCAGTGAGATGGACTAGCACCGTGGCCGCAGCAATGGGCTCAAGCACGTGGTGAGGATGGTGCAGGATCGGGCATGGTTCGTTCTGTGGTGCGGAGGGTTGCTATGGGTCAGAACCAACTCCATGGAACCTGACAACCACAGCCACTAGACTAAGGAATCCTGCGCCATCCTTCCATGTTAAATGAAACCACAGACCCAAGAGCCATGAAGACTCTGGACTGGACATCAGTCAACCTGGATTCCAGCCTTGGCTTGGCACAATTTTAACAAGCCACCTCCCTCCCTGAGTCATAATTCTCCCATCTCTCGAACAGGGAATATACCAGTAAGGGGAGGACAACTCAGTTTCATTTGCCACGTCACCAGGATGGGGTGCCTATGTTCTGGTTGGCTGTATTGAAACATTTTGAGGCTGCATTGGGGCCCCACAATAACTCTGTGGGCCACTCAAAGATGTTCTGTAGGTTTGGGCTGAAGGGCTGGTACCGTGGCGGTGCCGTGTTTAAGCACTTAACTGCCAACCTAAAAATGAGGCCATCTGCTTCTGCAAAGATTTGTAGCCTTGAAAACCCTGTGGGGCAATTCAAGTCTCACCTCCAGGGCTGTCATGAGTCCCAGTGAACTTGATCATGATGAGTTAGTGTTGGAGTTTGGGCAAAGGGAGGAGGCATGGTCACCTCTGGATTGGATTATCTCCAATTTTTTATTTAATGGATTGAAGCTGCTCAATAAATAATCAAGGACTGATTATTTTTAAAAGATATCTTTGTTAGTATTATTATGAATGATGAACGTAAGCTGAATAGCCACTGAATACTTCGTGTTCGGCAGGATTACTTCTTCCTATAGACAAAGGCAAAAAAAGCTATGAAGCACCCAGGTCCCAAGATTCTTATCTTCACATCTGTGTGAAACAGCTGATGCTATCTGACTTCAGCTCTGATGGTGCAAATGGTCCAGAAGTGAGTTTCTCAGCCTCACACCGTGGACGTTTGCGTGTTTGTTTGGGGGTAGGGCTGTGGTGTTTACATTAACCTTCCCAAAGAATTAAGTCTCTGAGCTCGGTTCCTGATAGATAACCTCTAATATCTTGGGGTTTCACCTGTGATCATAAGTGTCTTTAATTTGAAGGCTTCAGACCATACCTAACCCCAAAGATTGTTTTTCCCTGCCTTTTGAGACTAAACCTTTATTTTCTGAAAGACAAGTATTTCATAATCCTTGTCGTGTTAATATAGAGATACACTAAGCAGGTATTTTTTCTCGAAAAGATACATTGTGAAGATTTTTCAGAAAGCTGGTGTGATTGATTTAACTTTTAATCTTAAACACAATCACAAATTATATCGATTAAAAGGCATGATAATTGTACAGAGAAGTCACTTTTATTTATGTATGCGTATAATGTCCGTCGGACACGGATGATGCAATTCAATTCAAGATGCTGACCGAAGACGTTATTCTAATGAGGGGACCCCTGGGTTGGGGTCAGTCAGTCCAGAAAGTGGCCTCAGGGCACAGGGGCTGTGGAAGAAGGCCCCAGTAAAACATCTGGACACTGCAGGCGAGAGAAGGACAGAGATCACTGCGTGTGTGAGGGCAGCGCGTCCCTGCTTGGGGACTTGACAGCTCCACGCTGGGGCCCCGCACACCACGTGTCTCTTCATTTGTGTCCTTCTTCCTATCGCAGAACTATAAGCTTTTCTATGAGTTCTGTGAATTACGGTAGCAAATTATCAAACCCAGGAAAGCAGTGGGTGCCAGTAGGTCAGTGGTGAGAGGGCTGGGGCACTCAAACTTATGATTCGCAAGTTGAAAGGGCGTGGGAAAAGCCAAATTTGTAGCCAGTAGGTTAGAAGTGAGGGTGCCATGGGACCCCAAACTTGTAGCTGCATCTGAGGTCTTGAGCTATCTTGGAGACATTTTTCAATATCACATCTGGGGAGGGCATGTTTGCTACTGGCGTCTATTGGTAGAGGCCAAAGACGCCGTTAAATGTTTCTGCAGTGTGCAGAGCGGGCTTGCTGTGGAGACTCACACGAGGCTGCTGGTCTGCCTCTTCGGTTCTCCTCCAGTGGCTCACATGCTACTCTGTTCTCTGATCTTCAGCACCTGGCAGGCCTCAAGTTCAAGGGACACAGCATCTCCAGACATTTTTCAATATCACATCTGGGGAGGGCATGTTTGCTACTGGCTTCTATTGGTAGAGACACGTAGTGTGAGGGGCCCCACGGTGGAGCAACAATATATTCTTATTCCTGTTTCACAGTCATGAAACAGAGGCATTCAGATACATGCTCATCTGCCCCCCACAAGTCTCCAGTCTTTGCCAAGATCGGCCCTAGTGGAGAACCCCTAACCGGAGGTTCAAACACAGATCAGCTGAAAGGCTTGAGCGAGAAACATTTTCCTCAAGGTGAGTGTCTGTTAAGGCTCAGCCTCTGAGCCACACGTCTCAGGAATGTTTGTACCTTTAAGACTCCGGCGTGTACCTGCCTCAGCATTCAGATACAGGCGCTGAAAGGACTGCTGGTCATAGTAGTCCATAGCAGGATTTTTTTAAATGTTACTGTGCTGAAATACATGAAAATAAGTTGACCATTTTAATCCTTCTAAGTGTGCTATTATATTCTATGACATTGATTGCATTCATTTTGCTGCGATACTATCACTAATATTTATTTTCAGGGTTTTCTGGTGTGTCATTCCAAACTGAAGTTCAGTCAGACAAGTGCATTCATCTCCAGTAATCCTGCTCATCTGCCCCACAGCCCCGGTGACCTTGAGTGCACGCTGGTCTCTCTATTGACACATTCTAGATACTGATACACGGACACGTCTGTCCTTTTGTGACAGACTTATTTGACTAATGTTTTTCGTCAAATAAGGTTCCTACATGTCATCGTATGTATTAAAATCTCATCTCTCTGTGATTGAATCATGGCATGTTGTGGTTGGCTTTTCCATTTTGAAAAGCAGTCATAGAAATGTTGGTTATTACAGCAATGTGGCTCTTAGAAGCAATTTCTTTACTAAAGGAGTATAGGATTAATTCTTGAAAGTTGAGATTTGAAAATGATCAATTAACATGATTGTCCTGTTGAGTCTAGGTTAGGGCTTCTCAACTAGGGCCAATCTTGGCAAAGACTGGAGACTTGTGGGGGGCAGATGCGCATGTATCTGAATGCTGAGGCAGGTACACGCCAGAGTCTTAAATGTACAAACATTCCTGAGACGTGTGGCTCAGAAGCTGAGCCTTAACAGACACTCACCTTGAGGAAAATGTTTCTCGCTCAAGTGTTTCAGCTGATCTGTGTTTGAACCTCCGTCCGGTCTTTGTGCCTCTGTTTCATGACTGTAAAACTGGAATGAGGACATATTGTTGCTGTTCCTAATGTTGGATGTCACCAAGTCAGTTCCACTCATACAGATCCTATACAGAATCCAGTGCTGCCCGTTTGGCACCATCCTCCGAATTGTCGTCAGGTTTGAGCTCATCATCGCAGCCACCGTGTTAATCCATCTTGTGGAGGCTCTTTTTGGCTGACCCTCTGCTTTCCCAAGCCGTGTCCTTCTCCAGGAACTGGTCTCTCCTGGCAGCAGGTCCAAAGTAGGTGAGACCAAGTCTTGCCCTCCTTGTGCCTAAGGATCCTTCAGGCTGTAACTCTTCCAAGATAGATCTTTTCCTTCTTCTCACAGTCCTGGTACAGTCCACATTCTTTGTTAACACCATGATTTAAATGCATTGCTTCTTCCTTACTTATTGTCTAGCTTTCAAATGCATATGAAGTGATTGAAAATACCATGGCTTTGTTCAGGCACACCTTAGTCCTCAAAAAGTGACATCTTTCTTTTGCAGTACTTTAAAGAGTAGTGTAGTAGGTTTGCTGAATGCAATGCATTAATTAAAGTCCTGGCCCCTGCTTCCCTTAGCATTGATTGTAGATCCAGGGAAAGTGACATGCTTCACAGTTTCACTATGTTCTCCCTCTAGTGTGACTTCGGAGCCCTGGTGGTGGCGTGGCTTACCCCTGGAGTAGCTGGAGTAGCCAACTGCAAGGTCAGTGGGCTAAACCCACCGGTTGCTCCACAGGCAATAGATGAGGCTCTCTGCTCTCACAACGATGTCAAAGCTCAGAGTAGGAAGGGGCCGTCTCCTCCGCTCTCGAAGGTGGCTCTGCTCGCTGTCCTGCCGCTCTGACTCTAGGCCAGTGAGGTGGCGATTCCACGCTCTTGCCTATGGGTCCAGTTGTGAGTGTGCTTTGGTTTGGGTTTGGGTTTTCTTTATATTAACTTTTCCATCGCTAAATCATTTCCTGTTTTGAGTTTTTGTTGGTACCATGTGTTTTCAGCAATGGAAGGCAAGCTGAAATCAGGGGTGTGATCATTACATATGTCAATTTGAGACTTAAGAGTGAATGGGGTTGAGTTTGCCTGTCAATCAGGCTACAGCTTGATGACCTCATTTGGAGGCACTAAGGAGATAAATAGCTCGCTGGAGATGGGACACATGCTCACTCCCTGTGAGACATCCCTGTGGAGAAGACACATGGAGCTATGCCAGAGCCCTGGACCTGGTGGAGTCATGTGGAGACTGCTGAGATGCTTCCACCACCACTGGATCCACAGAATGTCCACCCACTGGCCTGTGATTGTCCTGATTCAGCATCATTGCCTGTTTTTTGTGGGTCTGAAGAGGAATTTATAGATCAGTATCAAACATATGGGCCAATATCAGGCTTATGGACTTGATCTGGAATGGGCTGGGATGTTTTCTCAACATTCAGTTGTTCTTGTATATAAAGCTCTTTCTTATACACATATGAGTGTCTATGAATTAGTTTCTCTAATCTACCCAGACTAACACAAGGGGGAATTTTTTGAGGTAATATTGATCTTGATGCAGTTATGTGGGATACCTATATCTCAAGTGGTCTGCAGTGGTAGGATTGGTGGGGTGAGGTTCAGTTCTTCAGATTCACAGTTAGACAGCGCCCCACCAGGCAGCAGCAGGGACTACAACTGAGATAGCAGCTTCCTAAGAAACCCGAGAGGCAGAACATGTTGATGCTTAGCGTAGGCCTCATGGGGCGGAAAGGTTAATATGTATCCATTCTGAAGGCTGGGGTCCTTTTTTTTTTTTTTTTTTAACATCTAACATGCTCATTTTAATGGGTACAATTGTTACATTGTTTTATTTTTATTTATTTACTTAAATACTTTTATTGGGGGCTCTTACATCTCTTATCACAATCCATGCATTCCTCTGGTGTGACAAGCACATTTGCACATATGCTGCCATCATCATTTTCAAAGCATCTCTTCCCACTTGTGACCCTGATATCTGCTCCCCATTTGGCTTTGGTCCTTTTAAAATTCAGTTTTATTCACATATAGTTCACATGTCATAGAGTTCAAGAGTTTAAACATATTAAAAATAGTGGTGTAATTACCACTACAATCCATTTTAGAACATTTTCTTCTTCCTCTATTATTAGCTTCCTTTATTATTTTCTTCTTCCTCTATTATTAGCTTTTCATTGTCTTCCACTTCCCTTGCTATAACTCTGAGAACCATTAGTCCCGTCACTCTCTCTATAGTTTACCTGCCCTGCATTTCATATAGAGAAAAACATGCCCCTCTTAAAAAAAACATAGACAAACCAGTTAAAAAGACAACAGAAAATCATAAAAACCATAACAGACTTTAAATGGGTGCTCATTTTAAGACAAGCCTTTAATCCCCAATGGAGTCCTGGTGGTGTGGTGGTTATGCATTGGGCCGGGATCCACAAGGTCAGCAGTTCAAAATCACCAGCTGCTCCGAGGTAGAGAGACAAGCTTTCTACTCCCATTAAGAGTTAGAGTCTCGGAAACTCCTCGGGGCAGTTTTACTTTGTCCTGTAGGGTCACTATGAGTTGACATCGTCTAGACCAGCTGTTCTCAACCTTTGTTGGTCAAATGTCCCTTTCACAGGGGTCGCCTAAGACCATTGGGAAACACCTACTTCCAATAGTCTTAGGATCCGAGACACCGCTCCTCTCTCCAACTCCAGGCGGGTCCGCCCACATGCAGACACGCCCACCTACAAGTACCCGGTGTGAAGACCGTTACCCGTGCTACACCATGCTTCAAGACAACATTTCATTTACTTGCAATTAGAAATATTTCACAAGATATAATGACATATTGTTTTGTGATTATCACTATGCTTTAATTATGTTCAATTTGTAACGATGAAAATACATCCTAGATATCAGATATTTCCATGAGGACTCATAACAATAGCAAAATTATGGTTATGAAGTAGCAATGAAAATAATGTTATGGTTGGGGGTCACCACAACGTGAGGAACTGTATTAAAGGGCCGCGGCATGAGGAAGGTTGAGAACCACTGGTCTAGATGGAAGTGAGTTTGGTTTGGTTTTTTAAGCCCCCAGAAGGTATTCTTTCTGATAGCCAGACACAGTCTGATTTCTTCATCACACTTTGCTACAGCACCCATCTCTTCAATGATCTCCTCACGAGGGCAAGGATGAAGTCGGGCCATATTGTAAGAACAAGTTGTTCTTAGATTAGCACTATGATTAAATGTGATACCAAGGTCCATTCCTCATATATGTTCCTCGTTCGTGCTGTACATAGCATTGTCACTTTATAGGAGAACATTATAAATCATCCTCATGGAGCATAAAGTAATTCTATTGATGGTCTCATTCATTTAACTAGTGGTATAGAATTTTAAACACTGTTGAGGAAAGGAAAGTATATGATTTTAGGACAGCTTTTTAGATCAACAATACATGGACTGTTGACCTGTACAGGTGAAAACTCCAGTGATGGGACACTATGCAAACAAGGAAGGTTGGAGATGGGGCAAAACTTTCAATGACGCTCCTTTACAGAGGCAGAACCCTGCCTGATGGACAAAGGCATGTCATTAAAAAGGGCCGTAAAACACTAATGCAATTTGTGGCACATCATCTCAGTGGCTCAATGATGGCTACCTAGTCATTGCAGCTCATGACAACCCTAAAAGGCAGAGTAGAACTGCCCCTGTGGCCTTCAGACACCCTGAATCCTGATGGAAATAGGAAGCCTCCTCTTTCTCCCACATGTAGCAGTGATTGGCCATCCAACGCAAAAGTGGATCAGTCCACCACAAAAGACTTAAAAAACATTTTTACCTAACTGCCAATGATTTAACTTAAAAGGTTTATTTACCCACCCATATTTTGAGTAGTCACGCTTAGTTAAAATTCAACATCTTCCTTGGAAAACCACCCCTTTAGAACATATTCTGCGGTGTGCAACTTGGCATCTTTAAAATGGAGTGGTCATTAAACTGGTGGTGCAGTCTGAATGCTTACTCTACAGTTTCATGAGCCCTAGACTCTTTTCATGTCTTTTAATACATAGTCCTCTTCCCTTATTAAGTCTTTAAAATAAAATGCTTTGTTTCTAGATAACTCTATTTGTACCCCCATATTTCCCTGTGTCAGAATCAGCTGGGTGACTGACCGTGGCTTGGTTGGGGGTGATTTCACCGGTTGAATTAAGTATAATTAAATCATGTCATTAAAATAACGAGCACTACTAATGCAAAGAGGTTTGGGGACAAGCAGCTGACGTGGTAAGGAAACTGCTTGAATGCTGAAAAGGGACGAATGAGACAGTCTCGGGAGCAGCATAAGCCCTGAGTTTCTGGCTTGCAGTCGGGACAGTCGGCGTGTTTTACAGAGGGATGGAGGGACAGTCGGTGTGTTTTACAGAGGGATGGAGGGACAGTCGGGGTGTTTTCCAGAGGGGTGGAGGGACAGTCGGGGTGTTTTCCAGAGGGGTGGAGGGACAGTCGGGGTGTTTTACAGAGGGGTGGAGGGACAGTCGG